>NC_081418.1:26558085-26881419 GCF_949786415.1 Peromyscus eremicus | reverse complement strand
AATGGAATAATGGCTTTCAAAGAAACCTGCACCATGAATCCAAGAGTGAGTGGATATCTTACCTTGCATGAGGAGAGGGCATGCAGATGTGACTGAGGCTTGGGAGCTGGGGAGATTATACTGGGTTATTTTTACTTAGGACCAGAAGGGTTAGGAAAGCTGAGATAGCAGAGGCAACATGGTACAAGTCAATAATCCAGGGAATGAGGGGATCTAGAACTGGAAAAGACAAAAAAAAAACTGCAAATTTTTACCTCAGAAGAGAAAAGTTCTGAGAATCTGTGGTAGGTACCTGACCTCTTCCTGGTAGGAAAAGTCGTATGTTATTTTAAGTAATTGTGTACCTAGTGAACTGTTGCAGCAGCTGTATGTGGTTAATACAGTCATACTCATCATTCTGAAAACAAAATAATAAATCTGCCCAGGCCTGAGCTAGCAGAGGACACAGATGCCCACACCCCACCCCTCACCCCCCCAGCCTCGTCCCCGCCCCAGATGTCTTGGTCTAGGGAGCACAATCAACCAGAAGTGGCTTGGCGCTTTCCAGGCCTGAGCTGGCAGAGAACTCAGATGCCCAGCCCAGACTTCTTGGTCTGGGTGGGGGTGGGGGTGGGAACAATCAACCAGGATCCCACCTGATGCCTCTGGCACCATCATACCAAGCGCTGCCTGAGGTTTCTAGGCCTGGGCATTAGAGAAAGGAAAGCAACAGCTCCATGCCATGCCTTGTGGCTGAGGAGGGCAGAACTTAACCAAGCGCCACCTGTGACCCGACCAAGAGCCTTGGCACAGGGCAGTCAGGCATCATTATGGTGAGCTAGTGCAGCGTGGGGAAATGGAAGAGAGAGACGGGGAGAATGGCTCATGGGTAGGGGAGAGAGGCAGATCTGAAGAGGTGAGTGTGGTGAGGAACAGGGAGACTTGAATGGCCTGCTAGCCACCTGATTCCAAGATGAGGTCCGGGCCTAGGCTATTGCCAAGGGCCAGGTCTTCATCTGAGATGCTGAAGTAGCCAAGAGGGGCCATGGTGAGGTCTGTGGCTTCTGTTGCCACTAAGGGCCATGCAGAGGCCTGTGGTCTGGACTGCCACCTGGGGCCACGGTGACATCATGCCCTGCACTGCTGCCGAGATCATATCTGGGTCCATGGTCCTACCACGCCAGGGTCTAAGTTGATGTCCCTGGCCCCGAGATGCTACCGTGGGCCACAACCTATGACTGTGTTGGTGTCTGGGACCATGGTGTTATCCAGACCAGAGCTACTGCTAAGGGCTATGTCTGGGTCTGTGGCCCTGCCACATCCAGAGTCTGTATTGACATACGTGGCCCATATTGCCACCAAAAACACAAAGATGCCAAGGGTCTGAGCCGCAACCTGTGGCCCTGAGGTTGTCCAGGACCATGGTGTTGTCAGATCAGGGCTGCTGCTGAAGGCCATAACTGGGTCCGTGGTTCTACAGCAGCCAGGCTCTAAGTTGATGTCCATTGCTCCTGTTAGTATCAAAGGCTGTGCTGATGATCAGGGTCTGGTCAGCCACTTGAGACCATGTCAGTGTCTGAGGACCATGCCACTGCTGGGGCCTTACTGATTTAGGTGGGCAATGCTGCCACCTGGGGCCATGGTGACATCCCTACTGAGCTGCTGCGGAGGTAGTGCCTGGGTTCATGACCCTGCAGTGGCTGTGGTCTGGAATGATGTCCATGGCTCCTGTTACCACCCAGGTTTCTGCAGAGGCCCAAGGTCTGGTCAGCCACCTGAGACGATGTTGGTGTCCAAGGGTCATGCTGCCACCAGGGCCATACTGAGTCAAGTGGCCTGTGCTGTCACCAAAGCTATGGCGACAGGATATCCAAGAGGAGCCACAGCTAGAGCCGGTTATGGATGCTGTAACAGAAACCAGTGACCTTGAGCAAGATCTACGACTCTTGGCAATGAGCACTTGTAAGTAAAGATGAATGGAGTAAAGGGTAAACTGTATGACTCAAGAGGCCACACTACAGCTTCCAGGATAAGACTCTTCTATTTTTTATTTGGTTGGTTGGTTTGGCTTTTGGTTTATTTATTTATTTATTTATTATTTTGAAAGTTGAGTTTTTTGTAGGGAGGCAGGGGAGGTTGCAAGGGCGAATGGAAGGAGACAGGAAGGTAAGTAGTACTGGAGTACATGATGTGAAATTCACAAAGAACCAATAAAAAAAAAAGTAAATCTGGCTGTCATGTACCTAGGAAAATATTTAGGACACAATAATCAAAGTTTATTATGATAAATTTCACCCTGCTTAATTTTATAAATAGCCCCACAGGTCTGTATCTGTCATACAAACCATTTGTCTGAAATATAAAGAGCAGAGAATAGTAAATGAAGACTATCCAATGGCCTATATTCCCCTTTTCCCCTTTAAACATAAAAAAAAAAGCTTTTCTCTAGAAGCTACAATAGAATTTCATTATTTACCAGGGGAAAAAATAAAAGCATTTGCATAGGACGGCTCATTTCTTTAAAATAAATATGATAGCTTCTCATGAGCAGAGTAAATGCACAAATCTCTCTTTATATAAAGAAGAAAGATTAGTGGCCATTAAAAGAATCTAGCATTTATTTCTGTAATGGTAAAACATTGCATAGGTTCTGAAGAGCTCAGATAATGGTGTTTAAAATATGTATGTTAAAGCCCTTTGAACATGAACACCATGAAAGAATCAGAAAGGCAGGAGCAGACAGCATTCAGTCCTGAGGTGTTCCCAGTTTAGTGGGTGAAAAAGAAAATACATTAAGAAAAACTGAACATATGGGGAAAGTTTTCAAGGCAGCATGAGCATCAGGACAGTAATGCAAGAGAACAAGGAAGAAACAATTGGGTGCCCTTGGCAAGAGGAGTGAGAAAAGCTTCACAAAGGGAAACTGGTGTGCTTCTCAAAGCAGAAGGTGAACACACATGCACAGGCATGTTCGTAATACTAATGAGAACCAGTCTCTTCCACAGCCAAAAGAATAGAAGGACTTCAAGCTCTTTTCCAAACAGATCTCTACAGTTCCATTCTTCTCAAATGCCAGTTCAACAGTAAGCATCTCCACTGTGTTATTCTCATCAAACACAGAACTGAGGAATGTGATATCAGACTTAGTTGCCTATAGCTTTGCATTTGTTCCTAGGTCTATTTATGGAAGAAAAGTCATGAATAATCAGTAAATTGTCAACAAATATGGAAATCAGATTATTTGAGAAGACACTCATCTTAAGTCAACATATCACTATTAAAACAACTGTCCAACACTCTAACCGTAATTACAAATCAATTATTTTGAATCCTCTCAGTTTAGTTGCATTGCTGTATTAGTCAATTAAGCTGCTACCAGCAATTCTTAATTCTTTAGAAAACACTCTCACCTATATTGTTTCAATAATTCCCATAACTGCCTTCTTAAATGACTATTATTAAACTCAAAACAACACAAAACAGGCCAAGCCAAGCGACCCTGCATAGGCCCCAGGTTTTGGACTGAGTCTACCAGGATGATCTCAGTCCTCCTCGGGGGAGGCTTTGCTCTGGAGGAGGTGGGAATGGGGAGTGGGCTGGGGGGAAGGTGAGGGGGTGGGAGGGGGGAGAACAAGGGAATCCGTGGCTGATATGTAGAACTGAATTGTATTGCAAAATAAAAAAAAAAAAAAACCACAAAACAGAACCTAATGCAGACTCCGCATCTGAGAAGCAGAAGAATATGAAGGGGAACTTTGAACTTCAGGATGTGTGCAAATTTCAAATACTTTTTATTTTCCACTTTACTCATATAGAGTTATCTTGATCTTTGGAACACAGCCAGTTCTGCAAAGTTAAAGAGCCAAGAACGACACAAAAACCCATACCTGATAATTCTTTTTTTTTTTTTTTCATTTAACAATACAATTCAGTTCTACATATCAGCCACGGATTCCCCTGTTCTCCCCCCTCCCGCCCCCTTCCCCCCCCAGCCCATCCCCCATTCCCACCTCCTCCAGGGCAAAGCCTCCCCCTAGGACTGAGATCAACCTGGTAGACTCAGTCCAGGCAGGTCCAGTCCCCTCCTCCCAGGCCGAGCCAAGCGACCCTGCATAAGCCCCAGCTTTCAACTCATGCAATGAGCACAGGACCCGGTCCCACTACCTGGGTGTCTCCCAAACAGATCAAGCCAATCAACTGTCTCACCCATTCAGAGAGCCTGATCCAGTTCGGGGCCCCTCAGCCATTGGTTCATAGTTCATGTGTTTCCATTTGTTTGGCTATTTGTCCCTGTGCTTTATCCAACCTTGGTTTCAACAATTCTTGCTCATACAATCTCTCCTCTTTCTCGCTAATTAGACTTCCGGAGCTCCACCCGGAGCCTAGCCGTGGATCTCTGCATCCAGTTCCCTCAGTTGTTGGATGGGGTTTCTAGCACAGTTAGGGTGTTTGGCCATCCCATCACCAGAGTAGGTCAGTTCGGGCTGTCTCTGGACCATTGCCAGCAGTCTATTGTGGGGGTATCTTTGTGGATTTCTGTGGGCCTCTCTAGCACTTTGCTTCTTCCTATTCTCATGTGGTCTTCATTTACCATGGTCTCCTATTCCTTGTTCTCCCTCTCTGTTGTTGATCCAGCTGGGATCTCCTGCTCCCCCAAGCTCTCTTTCCCTCGACCCTCGCCCTTCATTACCCCCACTCATGTCCAGGCTGTTCATGTAGATCTCATCCATTCCTCTGTCATTGGGCGATCCCCGTGTCTTTCTTGGGGTCCTATTTTCCAGGTAGCCTCCCTGGTATTGTGAGTAGCAGTCCAGTCATCCTTGTTCCACATCTAGTATCCTCCTATGAGTGAGTACATACCATGTTTGTTTTTCTGAGTCTGGATTACCTCACTCAGGATGATTTTTTCTAGATCTATCCATTTGTCTGCAAACCTCATGATGTCATTGTTTTTCTCTGCTGAGTAGTATTCCATTGTGTATATGTACCACATTTTATGTATCCATTCTTCAGTTGAAGGGCATCTAGGTTGTTTCCAGGTTTTGGCTATTACAAACAACGCTGCTATGAACATAGCTGAGCAAGTGCTCTTGTGGTGTGGTTGAGCATTCCTTGGGTATATGCCTAAGAGTGGTATAGCTGGATCTTGGGGGAGATTGATTCTCAATTTTCTAAGAAAGCACCATATTGATTTCCAAAGTGGTTGTACAAGCTTGCATTCCCACCAGCAGTGGAGGAGAGTTCCCCTAGCTCCACATCCTCTCCAGCATAAGGTGTCTTCAGTGTTTTTGATCTTAGCCATTCTGACAGGTGTAAGGTGGTGTCTCAGAGTTGTTTTGATTTGCATTTCCCTGATGATTAGGGATGTTAAGCAATTCCTTAAATGTCTTTCAGCCATTTGAGTTTCCTCTGTTGAGAATTCTCTGTTTAGATCTATAGCCCATTTCTTAATTGGACTGGTGGGCATTTTGATGTCTAATTTCTTGAGTTCCTTATATAAAATACTTTGACTATCTTGATACTTAATATAGAATCACAACTCTTAGGTAGAAGCAAGGCTGGCAGTAGAGTAGTGCACGGAACAGCAAAGACAGGTTGTTTTTATGGGTAATTTGGAAAAATATATATATTTTGTATTATAAATAGCTCTTCAGAATAGCCTTCAGTCACATCCAGCACATCGGTAATAACACTAAAAATTTAAAAATAATAGAAAATCATACTATATTAAGTTGGTCTTGTGCTCTATAATGAATATTTCATTGGAAGGAACTGAGTGAACTTTTTCTGTGAACCAGTTCCAAGTCTACAAAGGCAACATTTCTAATGCAGTCTGAGAGCTTCACTGAGAAAGAAGAAACTGTGATTGGGGCTGGTCAGCGGACATTGCCCTTTGTCAGTACAGTCCTTTTATCGGCCTGTCTCCATTTATTGTCAAAATCAATAAAAATGGATGTCAAGACCAATTTGACTCAATCAGTTTTAAAATAAATACTCAATTCTAAAAATACTTACAAAAGGGATCTTCAAAGTATTTTTTGAAGAAATTAAAAGAACACTTGATGAGAAAGCCTCATGCTGATGATCATGGTGCACACCATTCTTTTCTTTCATTTCTAATACCTGTTCACTGGATTACTTTACTGGCTACTTTCAATCATGTCTTTCCACCCCACCAAATTTAATTTAACTGAATGTAGTGATGTCAGTTACATGTAGTTAATCAGGGAGAAGCTAATGATTATAGATAATGTAATTGTCCTAGTTAGTTGCCCTAATGAATGTACTAAAACTTCCTGCTGAGGGAAGAAAAGGGTAACAGGCAACAGGAGCCCAGAAATTCTATTTCTTTCAAGTCTCCATTTCATCATTAATCATTAAGTAATCCAAGCATGCCAGCATCTAGACAGAACACAATACAATAGGTGGAATAGTCTTCACCAAGAAGCACATCATGACAGGACCACAAAAATAGCAGAATCATAGATGGCTATTAGTTTTATGCTTTCATCTCTAAAATTAAAAACATTAAAAATTGTCTATTGTGTTTGGTGTCATGCTAATAAGTATAAGCATAAAGACGTAGTTACTGCCTCAGTATTCTGTTAATATAACAAGATATCTGATCCCATTAGCTGCTAAAGACAAAAGGCTGATTTTTGACTTTGGATATTTCAGTCTATAGTTGGGCAAAACCACTGTTCTTTGGTCTGTGGTGGGGATACCAGGCATCAAAGGTACAGATATGACAGACTAGAGAAATCATCAAAACATACTGCTACTTAATAAGAGAACAAGCATAAGTTTCAAATGATATTTTGGGGCTACAAGAAAACCTCAATTATTCCGTTCAGTTGCCCTAAGATTCTTTGTTCTTCTACTTCAATAACTTGCTTCAAATCTCAGAATAAGCATATGATAAATGAAGGATCCATGCCCCCTGGCATTCCACTAATCTTATGCCAGTTAGGAGTGTGATTGTCTAAGAGCCTTCTATAAGTTGGGTTTATGCATAATTAGGCTCCGATAAGGCTGTTCAGCTTGGGTCATTAATAACACTGCGTCCTTTATATCCACAGCTGCACCTCTGACTCTATATCTGCACGGCATGCTCTCAGAATTGATTTTCTAGTCGAGGCAATTCATCTGCCTCAACCCTTACTAGACTTCTCTCCTAAGCAAGACAGCTGACCAGGATTGGAAATGCAATTGGTGGGTCACATCAAACCAATAAATGTGTTTTGACTCCAGTGAAAACTCAAGTATCTCAATATTCATACCCAGTTGGAAAATACTTCATTGCTGATTATGACTGTCTGCCATGAACCCAGAAGGGGAGAAGGATGATGCATGCCCAGTACAATTTACTTAGTGCTAACTGTAAATCAAAATTGTTACAGTGATCCATTTTATTTGTTTTTAATTACCTGGATATAATAGTAACTTCACGAAATGACCCTACTACTCCCCCCAACAAAAATGAAACAAAACTAGCCATGGAACTTTTGAAAAATCCCTTTAACGTTGCAAATAAATAAATAAATAAATAAATAAATAAATAAATAAATAAATCCTTTGGAAAATGTAACCTGAATTCTCTTTTAGAAATACTAGGGAAGAATAATAATTAATATTGGTCAAATTGAAAGAATAAGCATTTAGTCCTTAGTTATCTAATATCAAGTGGTCAGCTCTGAAATCATATGCACACAAGTAACTGTATATGGATTGAGCATGTTGTATTTATATATTTATGGACTTATAGATTATACACATACATAGATGTGTAGTACAAAGAAGGAGAGGTCACGTGTTTTAGAGAGAACAAAGGGGTACATGGAGAGGGTTGGAGGGAGAAAGGGAAAGGTAGAAAGCTTTGTAACTACATTTTAATTTCAATAATTTTAAGAACATTTTAAACAGAGCATGACTTCATTAAGAATGTTAGCGCTGGTAAATCTTTGTTCCTATTTTTATGTTTGTTTGTGCTATTCTTCAAGTTCAAATCATCAGGAGAAGCACATAGGACAGTCAAATTATTACCGTCATCTCAAACTATAAGTGTAAAAATATCATAAGCATTATTACTACAGTTTAAAAAGCAAAGCCACACAATCTGATCCAGAGAAGCGTACCAGGCACACAACGGTAGTTTTCCAAACGTAGAATTATTTACATAACAAAATTATAAGAAAATTAGCTGCACATTCCTCCTTCATTTTAAACCGAGGAAGGGAGTGGAAAATGATTCTTATCTAAAATTAAAGGAATCTCCTGGGGACTTAAAACTTGTTCTGTAACCTTCCTTGGTTGCAACCCAGAAAAGTAGTTGATCTCTGCTTTATTTTGCATTCATCCATTGATTTTCAACTTCCTTAAAGACACTTAAGGCAAGCAAGATCATCACTTATTTAAACAGATTTCAAAACTCAAATTTCACCCTGGGGCTATTGTAAATTAAAACCTACAGTGTGATGGCTGAAACAATTTGTCGGTATCCTGATTCACTATATCAAAAATATAAAACATATCTTCTTTCTGATGATAAATATTTCATTCATATTTTGTAGAAATAACAGTAGAAAATATGTAAATAACGTAATTTTACTTGATGTTAAGCAGTTTCCTAATCCTCTCTCTGTGTCTGTCTGTCTGTCTGTCTCTGTCTCTGTCTGTTTGTCTATCTCTGTCTCTCTCTCTCACACACACACAAACACACACACATACACGTACACACACACACACACACACACACACACACACACACACATGCCCCTAAGATTCTTCTCTAACAATTAGTGTACTCATATAGCTTTTTTGCTATAGTTACACTTTCCTACCATGATTAACTTTCTAAAATTATGTATATTTGCATATATATATACATGTATATATATATATATATGGTTTTATAATAGCTACAAAAAACAGTTGGGTACATAAACACATAGGCCATTGCATGAAACAATTTCAACAAATAGAGCAAAGACACTGGGTATTATCTTATTTTAAGTATTGAACTCCAAAAAACTTGAGGCTTTCTAGAATAGTGGCTTCTATATTTTTAGCACATCTTACTACTGATTTTTGGCAACATTTCTTAGCAGACATATTTTAAGTTGTAAAGCACATGCATTTTAGGTCACATTATCCCAGAAAGTGCTATCAAGTAGGGTCTGAGTTTCTTCTTATTATATATGGGTGTGATCAAAGGGAAGGAACAAGACTTACAGTTGCTTCTCCCAAATTCACAATTTAAAATTGTTACTTTCTACACAAACTGTTTTGAAAACTAAAAAAAAAAAACTCATTTGTAAAATGACTAGGTTAATTGAATTGAATTGAATGAACTTTTTTGAGAATATGGAAATTATCTATAAGCTTTCAATTAACTGTAGTTTTACTATAAGCAATCCTTTAAAAGAATATTCCTGTTTGGCATAACAACTTGAAATGAAATCTTACTACATGCCAAGAATCATGTAAAATATTGAATCACCAACCAAACTAAGATTGACATAGTTCTAACATATGTATAGTTGTATTTTTTTGTTTGTTTTTGCTTTTCTTTTTTTTTATTTTTCTCCTTTCATTAAAATTATAGTCTTTCCTCATACACTTTCCCTTTCCTCTACTCTTCCAAGTTCCTCACCACCTCCCCTCCCATCTGGATCTACAGCCTGTTGGGAAAAAAAGGTCAAAAAGAAAAGAAATGATATAGGGAGGTAATAGAGGAAAGAAATTATCTATGCCTTCCATATTTCAGGATTCAGATGGTTATTGTTTTTATTTTATTGAATACTCAAAAAGCCCTTGTATTCCTGTTTTATAATTTCTTTTACTTAGTCTTCAAAACAGACAGCAGTTGTTTTAACCACATTCTCCTTGTTTAAAAGACATATGTGAAGTAGCTTGCAGTAGAGGCATTATAGTAAGTCAAGGCTGTATGGTCCCCTCTAGTATAATCACAAAACCCTGATGGGTAAATTTTTAAAGGAAGAAAACAGAAAGCTATAACTAAGAGCAATTAAAAGATTAGTGTTTCTGTGAACACATCACAGAACAGAAATGCTGTAAGCTCTGTGAGGTGGAAGTGTTTGAATTCAGAAACAAGCAAGGTTTCTCAGCTTGTTCATTCCTAATTGTGGTCTTAACCAACATGGGTGAAGCCACCAGCTTTCAGAGACCTCTGTTAACCTAAGAAGCAGTGTATATACTGCTCAAGTGGCCAAGACTCTGAGACTAGGTAGGCCATGGGCCCCAGGGAAAATCAAATACTATTGTTCTGCTGAAGAAACATAGCAATAAAATGACTGCCAAGGATAATCTGCTGCCGTACTATTCATACATGAGTCCTTCACTCAGTCATCATCAGAAAAGCTTCTTCCTGCAATATTTGGGAACAATTACAGAGACCCACAACTATACCATGTTCAGAGAATGGGAGAGCTTAGGATATTTAATCCTAAACAGGACAGACATCTCCTTCAAATTACTCCCCTCAGGACTGAGAGAATCTGCAGAAGAGGAGCCAGAAAGATTATCAGACCCAGTGGGGACAGACAACACCAAGAAGACAGTGTCTTCCAGACTCAATGGGCCTGACACACGGATGAACTCACAGGGACAGTGGCAGCATGCGCACAGCCTACCCAGGTTCAAGCCACACAGAGTCCCAGCACTGAGAGGGGGGAGTGGACCCAAACCCCTACCTCTAATCCAGAAGCGGTCTGGAATCACCAGCTGGTTGCAAAGAAAAAAAAGTTTTCTCCAATGGAGTCTCACTAGGTATATAAACCACAGTTAAGGGTCGACGAGAAACAATCCCACCTACATTTTTTTATACAAGGAGGGTGTGGTTAAAATAACTGCAGTCAATTTTGAAGATAAAGCAAAAGAAATTACAAATCAAGAATCTGAAGGCTTTTGAGTATTCAATAAAATTAAAAACCATAAATATATCTGATTCCTGTAGTATGGAAGGAATTGATAATTTCTTTACTCTATTACTTCCCACACCCTATTTCTTCTTTTTGACCATTCTTCCAACAGGCTGCAATGGTGCAGGTGGAGAAAAGGAAGAAAATGTTTTGTAGGGTTTTTTTTTTTTTTTTTTTTTTTTTTTTTTTTTTTTTTTTTGTCTCGTATTGCTTTAATTGGCCATCTTTCATCCTCTTGGTCTTTTGCTTATTTACATGTTTTCTGATTTTCATTTTGTGTTTTTTGGCTTTTGTTAAGTGTGTGTGTGTGTGTGTGTGTGTGTGTATGTCTGTGTGTGTGTGCCTGTATGTCTGTGTGTGTTTCTTCTTTGTTTGGTATTTAAAAATATTTTAATAATTTATTTTTATTTTATGTGCATTGATATGTTGTCTATATGTATGTCTGTGTGAGGGTGCCAGGTCCCCTGGAACTGAAGTTACAAACAGTTTTGAGCTGTCATGTGGGTGTTGGGAATTGAACCTGGGTTCTTTGGAAGATCAGCCAGTGCTCTTAACTGCTGAGCTATCTCTGCTATTTTTTTATTTGACTTTTGTTTTCTAAAGAAAGCTAGAAGAAACATATGAAATTGGATGGGTAGAGAAGTGGGGAGAATCTGGGAGGAAAAGGGGGAGGAGAAATTGTCGTCATAATATATTGTATGAATTTTTCAATAAAAAAATATTGGAAACCTTGCAAATTCATGAAACTATTATGTGACTGTAGATGTAACCAACCATCTTATTAAATAAGAAACACAGAACCAATGCAAAGAAGAAAGCCAAGAGGTCAGAGCTAAGAGATAAAACCTTACCTTTCCTCCTGCGGTGGTCCTACCTCTCCAAAAGAGAGCTACTTCCTGTGTTAAAGTCTTTATAAAGACTTTCGGTTCTGCCTTCTCATTGGCTGTAAACCCAACCACATGATGGCCTCGTCACTGCCTGTCTGTACAGACCTCCAGGTCTTCTCTGGTTGGTATTGAGATTAAAGGCGTGTGTCTCCAATGCTGGCTGTATCCTGAACACACAGAGATCTACCTAGCTCTGCCTACCAAGTGCTGGGATTAAAGGCGTGCACCACCACCACCGGCTTTCCTATGGCTTGCTAATAGCTCTGACCCCCGGGCAACTTTATTTATTAACATACAAATAACATTTTAGTACAAAATAAAATATCACCATATGTGACTATTAAAATAAAATGAAAATGAAAGAGAAAGAAAAGCAGCTAAAGGGCTCATCATGCTTCCAAATAGTGGTATGCCCTATGGTACCCCACGAGCTTCCCTGGAGTTTAAACTAGCTTTTCAATATATCTCTGCCTTTCAGTGCCTTAGCCTTCACCCTGATACTGGAAATGCATAATTACTCAAAATATTAAGAGAAAAGTAAATCATCTTATAATATTACACAATGACAAATCATCACTCCTGAATGTGGATAAGGACACTAAGATACAAAATAGCCAGCTTATGACAGATCTCACAGGCCTCAACTTAAAGAACTTCAAAGGATGACCTTCACTTAAAAGTGAACCAGAAACAAAGTGTGAGCCACACTAAACAAGGTTAGAATTTGAATCAATGGATGCTTTATAATTAAAATAAGCCAATGAAATAAACAATTTTAAGTAGCGATTATAAAGAGACAGGGCATTTAGGTCACTTATTTTGTAAAGTATTTCAGATCCACTGATGAAATCTAAAGTGGCTAAAAATACTATACAACTCTAAAATGTTTTAGAGAAATACTATACAAGCTCAGCTATTAAAATTTCAAATATAATCACTAAATTTTTAGGATACATACATACACATATATCATATATCATATATAATCATATATATATATATATATATATATATATGGCATAAAATAGATTCCAATATAAGTAATAGGAAGAAAAATAATGTTTATACTTAGCATTATAAGCCAAGGACAAAAATATGGAAGGATACAGTCTAGCTTGATGCTAATCACTAAAGACTCTCCTTAAATTAAAAACAATAAATAAACAGAGTTGAAAATGAATGGAAGAATCATACTAATACCATGAAAATTGCTAAAACAAAACCAGCACCCTAGAACACTGAATTTAAGGTAAAAAGAATTAATGTGGATAAGAAGAGACAACACAAACTAATAAATATAAGCAACCAATCAATGAAAGTATTAAAATCATATATATTAAAAGGACTATCTTCAAAATCTAGGAGAAAAAAATTGGTAGGATTATTTTGTTTCTAAGTCCACAATCCTGATCCATTATTTTTCTTTAGAAAAAAAGTTAGCTTTTCTTTGAGAAAGAAAAGTAGCTAGCTAACTCAAGCATACAAAATGAATAAGGTATAGCAACTTTTTACAACAAAATTAACTTGTGCCATCAAATAGATAAGCAGAGCAAAGTAGCCAAGCAATATTCAGTATAGATGATTTCCAAATCCACGTGGGCTATGCACAAAGCATGACCTTGAGTTAACTTGTAAGGAAGCTACAGGCCTCAAAAAGAACAATTGTATATCTTTGAAGACAATCCCTCTAAACTAAAAGCTGAGTATAAGGATATAACTACTATATATTTACACGTTTAAAATGATTTCCTGAGAAACACTCACAAAAAGCAGATATGATGGCACCTGCTTATAACCCAGCACTCTCAGAAGGTAGAGGCAGGAAGACTGAAATCCAAGGTCTTTTTTCACTACATAGTGGGTTTGAGGCCAGCATGAGATAAAAGAGATCCTGTTTTAAAATAAGCAGATAATTAAATTACTAAAGAAAAAATACAGTAATGCTAAAACAAAATAAATATGTAAGTTTTCAAATTTAAAGATAATAAAAACTTTATAAAATTAATCTGATTTTTAGAGATAAATCTATATCCCTGAATTAACTAAAGACATTGATTTCAAAATACTAGAACATGTATTTTTTTGAAAGTGAACAATAAGAAAATGAATGGAGGTGATAACAGAAAAGAAACTATGTAAATCCAAAAGCTAGCTTCCTGAGGAAAAAATAAAATGAAATCAGATCAGAAAGACAGTCTCTCACTTTCAAAGATGCTTGCTAAACAAGTATTCCTAAAAATGTTTTCTAAATGAAAGGACAATAAATGCTTTACTGAAAAACATGCAGATCCACAGACCTCAAAAGGAGGGACAAGATGAGTCAGCAAATACACAGCAAGATGTGTGACTAGAAATACCGGCCAGAGTTGAGGCACCACCTTGTTCTACCCACTGAGTGAAACAGCTGCCCCATTTTAGTTGCTTCTGAGGCCAAGCAGGTGAAGCTAAACTGTGAGATGTCTGCTCAGCTCCACCATCAGTGAACCACACTCAGGAACTCAGGGCAATTTCCACCAAGAAATATATTCATTGAGCTGATGCATTTGCCTCAGCTGGATTAGTAGGAAGGGGTGATTCTTCCAAAGTTATCTGACACTTTCATGGAAAGCCAAGACAATGCTAGGGTAGATCCAGCTGTGTTCTTGAACACGGCATTTCCAGCAGGTTTTGGACCTTTCACGTCCCACAGTGTTATCTGATATCTTTGAGTTGCCCCATCATCAAATGTCAATATGATGAAGGAGAGTTACAAGGCCACCATGAGCCAGGCATTCAGCTCAACAAGAACCTTGTAAAAAACTGTCAGTCGCCGGGCGGTGGTGGCGCACGCCTTTAATCCCAGCACTCGGGAGGCAGAGGCAGGTGGATCTCTGTGAGTTCGAGGCCAGCCTGGGCTACCAAGTGAGTCCCAGGAAAGGCGCAAAGCTACACAGAGACACCCTGTCTCGAAAAACCAAAGGGGAAAAAAAAAAAGCTGTCAGTCTCCTATTTGAAGTTAAAATATAATTAATTATATCATTTTCCCTTTTATCTTTCCCCCATCCACCCTGCCCATATTCCCACCCCCAGTCTGTGGCCTCTCTTACTTTGATTGTTGTCATATATAATAAATATTATATGTATTCTTAAATATGTAAATACACTCTTCTCAGTCTGTATAATATTACTTGTATGTATATGATTTCAGGCATGACATTTGGTATTGGATAACCACCAGAGAACTCTTCCAGAGAAGCTGTTTTCTCCCACTCTCAGCATCTTTAGTTGCCTAGAGACAGTTGTTTGTTTGTTTGTTTGTTTCATTTTGTATTTAAATAAGAATGAATGGAATGTTCACTAGGCAGACAAAATATATTTTAAACTCCAAGGAATGCTTCTGGTTGAAACTCCCTCCCTTTACCCAAGATTCCAATTAGCAGAATCACCACCTGTAGAAACTTGAAGTTCAAAAAGTCATTGGGGTGCTGGGGAGCTCCAGCTATAAAACCTGCAAAAGGATTTGCAGAAGAATTCCCAGTGCAGCCTGTGGCTTGTGTCTCACATGAAAGATTGTGACTTGAGGTTGAGCATCCATGGAGGGCCGAGTAGAATGTCCAAGGGCAGCAGCACACACTTCTGCAGAAGTCAATTGTCCCATAAAGTGCAGAGCTTTCACTCTGTGACAGTCTAGAACACTGGGGAGCTTCTTGGTTGCCAGAGGAACTACACATTCTGAATCCTTTCACACATCTATCAGAAACCACTTGGCAAGACTGTCCATGAGTCTTCTCAGCCCTCCTCGCAGAGGTGTGACAATACTTTATCAGAATATGAATGCTGAAGCTTCTAGAGTGCCAAGCAGCACAGTGTGATACATGCAGTGAATGTTTTTGACATCAGGGAGTAGAAGGAGCTGTGTAAAACACTAAACTCTGTTATTTCTAAACATCGGGGGAATTTAAATAACCCAATGAAGTACTGAAATCCAGTTTTTTAAAGGCCTTTCCTAATGAGCAAGACTGTCTTGATGTGCAGGTGTCAATGGATTAGAGAGTAAAATTTGATCAAATAGAGATACAATTTGCTCAAGTCTGGGAAACCATAACAAGTATCATGACCAGTGTGTAGTAGACTCAGCTAAGTAACAAAGTCTTGGACAACAGGAGCATTGTGAGTGATCTTAAGCAACTGAGCGAACATCTAAACACTTTGGCCTATAGGTAAAACTGAACAAATAATATGCTTCACATTTAAGGTTGCTAAAAGTTCAACATGAGATATGGACTGTCTTTCCTTAAAATTTTGAATTCTTGCTTGGCACTGTGAACAACTTAATGTATGTTGCTCTTTTATGTATTCAAACATTGCAATCTAATGTGTATTTACTACCTCTTTGGAGAAAAAGCTTTTTAAATCCGGAAATAACAGACATGTTTTAGCTACTTTTCCCATTTTTGTGGCCAAAAGGCGTAAAAGAGGCAATTTAAGACATGAAGAGTTTACTCTGGCTTAAAATTTGAGAAGATCTTCCTATTATTGTATGGGAAACACAGCGTTGGGCAAGGAAGGTACTGCATGGGAGCAGGAAGAGGGGGTGGCTCACTGGTCACACCTGTGTCTCTACTCAGGAAGACAAGAGTGAACAGGAAGTGAGGCTGGGGTATAAAGCCTCAAGACCTGCAGCCAAGGATCCCCTTTCTCCTATGAGGCTCTACCTCTTAAAGGTTCCACAGCCTTCCCAAATGATGGTTCCAGCTGGGGACCAAGTATTCACGACATGAGCCCAGGGTAGACACTTCACACCCAAGCTACCACAGCTCGTGTTTTCCCAGCTATCTCCACACACATCAGAGCAACTGTCTATACCTCTCACTATGATCCAGAGACTGCCTAGAAGACCATGCCCCTTCTGTTTCTTGGACCTTGAATAAATTGTCACATTGCATGACTTCTCATAAAGAAATTATTCTAAATCTTACCTACACAATGCTCTAAAAAGCTTTGTTTGAAAAAGAACATACAACTATAAGTAACTAACAATAATTTCATTGTGCTACTATGGTGATATTTTATTTGTACTGAAATGTGATTTTATTTGTATGTTAGTAAATAAAGTTGCCTGGGGGTCAGAGCTAATAGCAAGCCATAGCAGAAGCTGGGTGGTGGTGGTGTACGCCTTTAATCCCAGCACATGGGAGGCAGAGCTAGGCAGACCTCTGTGTGTTCAAGGATACAGCCAACATGGAGACACACACCTTTAATCCCAATACCAATCATAGAAGACCTGGAGTATAGATGGGCAGTGACGAGGAGGTCATGTGGTTGGGTTTACAACCAATGAGAAGGCAGAATAGAAAGTCAATAAAAAGGACAAACACACAGGATGTAGGTCTCTTGCTGAGGAGGACAACAGCGGCAGTGAAGGGTAAGGTTTTTAGCTCTTAGCTTTTGCTCTGACCTCTTGGGCTTTTTAACTTTGCAATTGGCTCTGTGTTTCTTATTTAACAAGAAGGTTACATCTACATTCTACATTTTATGACATTCTGTAACTTAAGATCACTTACCTATGGCAACAGATTTGCCAATATGCAGAGGTAAAATGTAACTGCTGAATCCAAAATTAATGATTTTTATTATGTAAATTTTAAGCACTAAAATCTTCAAAACTTTATTCTCAAAGTACATAGCGTTATTGTTTTTGTTTTCTATTTGTTTGTTTTCTTTTAAGATAATTGCTCATATGGCTTAGGCTGGCCTCAAACTCACTGATAACTACAGTCCATCTTAACTCCTGATCTACCTACTGTCACCTGCCAAGTTCTAGGACTACAGACGTGTGCCACCATGCCCACTTTGTACTCTTTTAAGTGTTTTAAATGTAGAACATGCTCTTAGGAACTGAAATCTATAAACCCTTTTATTAACAGCCATTTACTGATCAATAATAATACAAGTAAGTGATATAACTTGTAATATTTTGTTTGCACTGTGTTGAGAGTCCCTATTCTGTTCAAATAAAACACAATTCACTTATTTAATCATGAGTGAATGTATAACAGATGGATTCGAGAGATAAACTTGGAGAAGAAAAAAATTCGAGATATATATGCATCTGTATATTTGAAAATAAATTTATGTTCTGTTAACATCAGTGAGTGAAGGGACCGGAGTACTGTGGAGTGTTCTCCCCACAACCCTGGATTAGGCACAGACCACAGCCAAACACCAATATTTAAGCACAAACCAGACACAAAGAGATCCTTTATAAGCAAGGTGAAAAGACAAGGTGGCTGAATCTGAATCGGGCAAAAACAGCAGCAAATAACTTCGCAGGTGTTAATTTTAAGAGGGAAGAAGGGGAGGTTTTTGTTAGAATGAGCTAGGATGTGTTGGTAAGTTCATTTTATTATGTTAGCCAAAATAATGAATTTTGATTCCTGAACCTTGGTGTTTTGATAGTTGGACCTTGGTAACCAGGTTCAGGAATGAGTCAGTGGCCAAATAAGGAAATAGACCTTGGAGGCTAGCTTGAGGAATGCAATCTATCTGTTTAGTAAGGGGGAGAGAGGTAAAAGGTAAAACCTTTCAGTACCATGTTTGCAGTACTCAGGCCTATGTTTGCCATGGTCTGGGGTGCTTAGAGCCCTTCAGTGAGTGCTTAGTCAAAGCTGGAAATGAAAGTCATGGTAGGCTTTCTCATACAGAAGAGTAATAGAAGGCTCATTCTCTAAGGGAAAGCTTTCGCATTTAAATGATCCATCGACTCACAAGGCAGTGATCAGGGTCAGTCTGAGAAGCGCTAAACCTCTCCCTATACACTGTTTCACTGCTGAACTCACATGACCATGAACTTCAACTTTGAGGATTTCTGTAGCCTAGGGCCTACGCTCTTGGGAGGACTCACAAAAGGGAAGGTGTGATCAAAGCTGAAGTCTGACCTCTGCCTGCTAAAAGTCTCTATACACATAGGCACTGGTTTTAATGCTAGAAGAGGATGACTGCTTAATCAGCTCCTTGCATGAGAGGATGGACATCACAAACTTGTGAAATGAGGAAAAAAAAAATTTTTTAAAGCCCATAACCAGCAAAGACCCCAGCAGGCTGCATTTCTTAGTAACATCCTCACTTTAGATGATGCTGCTGTTTGCTTAATCCATGTGCTTGTTTATTAGTTTTATTTTCAGTTTACAGTTATCTAATAATAAATCCATTGCTTTTACCTACAACATCATTGGTCTTGTTAACAAAAGTTAGTTTAAAATATATGGATTTTCCCAAGCTTTATCTATTCAAGTTTCCGTAGGAAGAAGATGATCATTTTAATGTCAAAACATGTTCCCAAAGACTGATTTGTAATTATTAATAACATGACTGGGAAATAAAAAGACTGAATTTCAGGTGGAATCCATGTTCAAATTAAGATTAGCAGTGTAGAAATTGATAAATAAGAGAAGATAAATGGATTGGTCAACTAAAATAGACATAGCAGTGAATTCAGCCAGATTAGATGTAAACACAGACTAGAAAGTCAGAATGTGTTGTTCTCAGCTCAATTCACCAGTATTATCTAAACTGTACCTATATAGTTGTACTCTTCCAATGAGCAGCAGATATTTATAAAGGGGAGGTCTCTGTAGAAATAAGGCAATGATGTAATAATGATTATGAGGCATGTATAATGTGGAGGAGCGTAACCACACTGCAGAACTACTGGGGTGCAAAAATTAAATATAGGCTGATTTTGGTGATCAAAGATTAGAATCAAAATAGTCAAAATAAACCACCTTTTTAGAAATCAGCACACACTCTAGATTGATTGTTTAGCCTCACAAGACTGAATATAATTATCCATATCTAAATTTTCATGAGAATCACCACAAAGATGAATTATATAATTATGAAACTTTCCATTTCCTTTCCTGGATCTTAACTTACAACTTAGAACTCCTTTTAATGTTATTTATGGTGTGATAATGTTTATAGTTGATTACTGTAGAAGGAATAAAGAGAAGCAGCAAACAATGAGTTTTTTTAGTTTTCAAATAGCTCCACTTATTATTCTCACCTTACTTTGAGCCTCTGGTTTTGGCAGCAGAATAAATTAGTATGTTGTTGTAAAGAGAAACATTTGTTAGAAGATAAGGAACTTGGATCCTATCTGATAAATGAACATACTTTCTTCCTAGTGTCTGGTGTGTCCGAAATTTCAGAGAAAAAAGGCTTCAGTAAACAAAAACTCAAGGTCGTTAAAGAATAAATTCAATTTTCTGAAGTTTGTTTTGTTTTTAATTAAAATATAATTCCATTATTTCTTCCATTCCTCTCCTCTCTCCATCCTCTGTGATTCTGAAGAGTCTGTCTTTATATGTAACTGGAGCTTTCTCTCTTACAACTTTCTTTTATTTTTATTCATCATTAGATTTTTCATTATTTAAAACAATTTTCAAATTAAAATATATTTTGATCATATTCTTCCCCTCCCCCAAGTTCCTCTAAATCCTGTCCCCCTCCTTACTTACCCAACTTTAGGTTCCTTCCCAAAAAAGAAAAAAAAACAAAAACCAATACAAAAATAACCCCCCAAAAACAGGAAAACAAAATAAAACCACATCCAATAAAAACCAAAAACAAAACATAAACAAACAAAATAAAACAAACAACAACAAACAAAAACCCACCAAACTGTAACCAAATAAACACACACATACACACACACACACACACACACACACACACACACACGCACAAAAGCATGTGGAGTCCATTATATGTTGGTCAACTACTCCTGAATATGAGGCTTGTCCTAGGGTGGTTGATATACCCAGTGTCACTCCATTGAAGAAAATCGATTTTTCCCAGCAGGTATAAATGGCAGTTCAATTGTTAACTTTTACCCAATTGACTAGGTTTTCATTCATTCATTCATTCTTTTTTAAATATAACAAAATAAATTATAATAAGATAAAAAAAAGCTATCACATTGAAGTTGGACAAGACAAACCAACAAAAGGAAAAGAGTCCAAGAGAAGGTACAAGGATCAGAGACTTGGTCGTTTTCACTTTCAGGAATCTTACAAAAATGCTAAATTTGATGCCATAATATAAGCACAGAGGACATGATACAGACTGGTATAGGCCTTGGGCATGCTGGTTCAGTCTCTGTGAGTTCCTATGCACTTTGCTCATGTTGGTGTGTTCTGTATATTTAGCTCTTAACTGTAATGTAGCATGAGGAGTTTCTTTTCTAGTTCTATCTAGATGGTATTCAGTGTGCTGCTTGTATTTTAATGGGCTTATCTCTCCTTAAATTTAGAAATACTTTTTCTATGATCATATTGAAGATATATACTATGCTCTTGACTTGAAATAAATCATCATCTTTCCTTCTTCATCTTCCCAGGCCTCCTTCTCCTCTTCTTTGTCAACAAAGAATTCACACACTTGGTTATTTTATTGTGTCTCAAGCTTCTTATATATTCTGTTCATGATTTTTTTGATTTATCATCTTTTACTGAATGATCCAATTCCTCTGTTTTACTTCAAGCCTGAATATTTTCTTCTGTACATGGTCTATCCTTTCTAAACTCATTCAGGTATTTGTTTGTGTTCTTATTCAATTCCTTGGACTCTTTCAGGATGGAATTACTGTAAATATTTGAGGGTATATTGACTGGAACAAAGATTAATAAAGATGAAAACTAATAACATATCGAAATACAGATGGATAAGTGGTAGAATTAAACTATCAATTAGCATTTACTTTTCATTTTATTTTTCTAATTATCTAAATGCAGATAGAAGTTAGGAATGAAGCTATGTGCCTCTAATGCCAATGCTTGGGAAGCTGAGTTAGGGGAATTGCCACAAGTTCAAGTCCAGACTGGTATTCATGGTGAGTTTTAGGTCAGCAAGTGCTGCAAAACAAACAAGATCCTTTTGGCAAAGTCAGGAATAATGATAATGTCTCTTTTCTCAAAAAAGAAAATTCTGTCATTTAATCATATTTTTTTCATTTCATAAAACTGTCATTTACCCACATTTTTTTCTTCTCATCTGTGAGAAATTTATAAGTATGTCATAGGGGTGGAAGAGTTTGGGGCTCTCAATTTGAAAAGAGTCCCTTTTTATTTAATATTGCTTATTAAGCCAATATGTCCTGACACTGTGGGGTTGATGTGATGTTCTTAATGATTTTTTTATATAATAGCATGCAAGTGTGGCAAAAATTTTTTATCTTTGCTAAATTTCAAGTTGGTTTCTGAAGATAAAAGTCTGATGTGGGCAATGTTCCCAGAAGTTTCTCTGTGGGAAAATGACACATTTCAAAACTGTAGAATTCTAGTTACATTTAGTTCAAATTATTTGAAATGGTAGTTTTCTGTGTCAGTGCTAAGAGGACGATTGGAATATGTGAGTTCACATTTGAGACAGAACAAATGAAGTGGGCTTCAGACTGTTGAATGTCACAGCTCATAATAGGCTGATAATAAACACTGAGCTGTAACATCAACCAAGAGTATGCACGTGCTGTTGTATGAGCTCAGGTCAGCGATGTCTCCATCAAAGACAATGGAAACCAGATCCATCCCTTTGTAGCATAGCCAGCTTTAGGAAATGGTAGCATTAACAATCTCTGTAGCTCCTCAGAAAAGAAAGTATATCTTTAAAAACGTCTCAGAGATACAAGATGTACCATTATCTATCGTCTCAGTTGCTTTTTTCCACTTCCATGTGAGCTGGATGAGGTCAAAATGTGACCACATTGAGTCTAATGTGTCTAAGCTTGAAAAATGTAGTTTCTCTTTTATTGAATACTAGCATTTTTCACAAACAGTAGTCAAATACAAATAATGTTTATTTTCCCCAAATCTGTTTCCTTTAGAGGTTGACATTGCATCAGATATTTCCTAATAAAAGTAAAACCAGGATCTCAAAACACCCTGTTTGTTATATAGATAGATGTAGAGTGAGTCAATACCTAAATTCTTGACAGGCTTCAAGTAAGAGAACTAACCGCAAAGCATTGGATCCATTCCTGTCTTAGTTACTACTCTATTGCTGTGAAGAAACACTATGAACAAGTCAACTCTTTTAAAAGAAAGCATTTAATTTGGAGATTCCTTACAGTTTCAGAAGGTCAGTCTGTGATCATTATGGTAGGAAGAAGACAGGTATAATCTAGAGCAGTAATAGAACTTTTCATCCTGATTTTCAGGCAGCAGGCAGAGAGAGAAAGAGTGGGCCTATCACCCGGTGCCTGTGGTGTGACACCTTGCACAGCCTTGGTGCAGTGGGAAGGGGCTTGGACCTGTCTAGGCTCAGTGTGCTGGGCTCTGCTGACTCACCTTGGAAGACCCCAATTTGGGGGATGTGGGGATGCAGGGTGGCTTGGGAAAGAGGACAGGAGGTGGGAGGAAGGAGAAGGGGGGATCTGTGGATGGTATGTGGAGTGAGTAGAAAATTTCTTAACAAAGAAAAATGAAAGAAAATAAATAAATAAATAAAAATCTTGTTTGTTCACAAGATTAAACAAAAAAGAGTAGGCCTGTCACAGGCTTTTGAACCCTCAAAGACCACCCCCCAGTGACATGCCTCCTCCAACAAGGCCACACCTCCTAATCCTTCTCAGATAGTTCAACAAACTGGGAACTAAGCATGAAACCATATGAGCCTGTTGAAGAATGTCTTTGTCAGTGTTATAAAGAGACATTGTGACCATGAAAACTCTTTTCAAAAGACAACAATAATATAAATATAAGCCTATGGGGATCGTTCTTACTCAAATCACCACAATTCCTATCTCTTTGTAATCAAAATTAAGCTATAATTCTGCTCTTTACCACCAAGAGAAAAGTGACAAGGGGGCAAAATAGTTTTGAAAAAAAAATCAGCTTTTGGATTTTTTTGTGAAAATGTTTATTTAAATAAGTGTTTAAATGCATTGCATACCATTTAAACTAAAATGGAAAAGAAAGCAAAAATCAAGCCTGTTCCTTCACATTGGGAAGAAAAATTAATTATGTCCAGCAAAGAGGAAAAGAAGGATTAGACCAAACTTCCTAGCATTGCCAAAGCTGAGCTGTCATGGATGTTAGTTAATGCAGTGGGGTTTTCCACCTTCACAGTAAAAGCAGATGATTGACAAGAAAAGAGAAAACACAGCATTTCAAAGGAGTTTTACTTTTCAGTTCAAAATAATAACTTTAGTAATTGCATTGAGTTTTTCTATACCTCCTAAGTCTTCTGTGGTGTTAACTTTAGACCTACATATCTCATTAAAAATACTTTAACCAAATTTCAACCTCAATACAACCTTGCACCAAATTAGAGGCTACTAATGAAGGTCAAGTTTTAAAAGTGTATATACTTCATTTTTTTACCTTTAGAACAAAAATAGTATTAGTTTCTAATGAAAGAAATTTTGCTTTAATGACATTTCATGATATGGCTGCCAGAAATGACTTGGGTCATTTGTTTTCATTTGCACCATACATTTTTTTTTTTTTTTTTTTTTTTTTTTTTTGGTTTTTTGAGACAGGGTTTCTCTGTGTAGCTTTGCGCCTTTCCTGGAACTCACTTGGTAGTCCAGGCTGGCCTCGAACTCACAGAGATCCGCCTGGCTCTGCCTCCCGAGTGCTGGGATTAAAGGCGTGCGCCACCACCGCCCGGCTGCACCATACATTTTTAAAATACATTTTCCTGTCTAACATTCCTAATATCCAGTATATCTGCAAAATACCAGTAAATATTAATTTAGAAGCAATGTGATGTAATCCAAATAGATTTGTCTTTCTCCCATCAGCTCTAACAATTGAAAAAAAATCTAATTATTGGTAAAAATATTAATAGATCTATTTTGGTAAGCCATTTGTATTAGAATTCAGTTAGAACACATTATAATTTGAGTGAAACTCTGTATACATGAAAATTTCCCTGAATATTATGATGGTTGAACAAGTATTTGTTAAGCACCATTTATGTATTATGTCATAAAGGAACTGTAATGGGAAGCTTAATACATTTAAAATAACTTTTCTAATTGTATAGAACTTAACTGAGATATATAGGCTTTAGGTCTGGTTAATTTTAGGGTTTTTTTTTTTGCAAGTTGTTTACAATAAAGTTTTAATATAAAAACACTATAAGTTAAAAGTAAAATTAAAAATGAATCATTTACAAATACTTATTTCATTCACAAATACTTCTAAAAGAGTAGAATGTATTCACTGTTCTCAAAGTTTCTAAAATATTCTAAAGACATAAAAATACAAATAATTTTAAATATTATTAATCTTATTGTAGAATCTTATAATCTACTATGTCATAACATTGAATTGTATTTGTATAAACATTTAGATATGTTACAAGCAACTCTAAGTATTTATTTATAACAGAATTTATTAAGATATAAATTGAGGAAATAGATTCACAAATATAGAACAGAGTAGACAGCAGAAGTCGTCCTCTGATCTGACCTGGAGCGAATCCACCTTGCAGGCAGGAGCAAGGAGAAGGGGCATGTGACCCTTCTCCAACTCCTTATAAGGGGTCACATACAATGGCAGGAAGCACTGCCTTCTTTGGGCCGTAAAGCGCAAGGTCATGGGCAGAGCAAATACCACTACATCTAAGAGCAGAAAATTATGATAAATATTTTTCATGCTGACATTTTCAAATAATTGGTAAAATGCAGAATAATTTTTATTCAGTCTTGTTTTTTATTTACTACTCCATCAGAATTAAGATCTTATTTTTAGTGGGAACACCTCACTAAACATCATTTCAAAGGAAGATAGTTTATCCTCATATATCTATATACCAATTTATAAAAGTAAGCTTTGATTTTTAGAAAGTTATTGAACTCACTTAAGTAGAAACCTTTAAAACATTTTATTCTTTAACTAAGATACTCATAACCACACTTCACAATGCTAAGGAACATTAGTTATGTGTCAACTAGACAAAGCAGGTAAAGATGAAAACTATACTTATGTAAGTGTTCAACACAATTCCTCCACCTCCTGTGAAATTATCATGAATCCTCTCTCTCATCTTGAGATTAGCATATAAATATGCTCAGGTTTGTTAGCTTTATTTCAAACAAAATAAAATCTCTATATCCAGTTGTACATTGTGTGTGTGTGTGTGTGTGTGTGTGTGTGTGTGTGTGTGTGTGTGTATTTAGAGTCCCAAGGTCAATTTTGAGCATCATTCTCAGTAGCTCTCCACCTTATATTTTTTGAGACAGTATCTGTGAGTGAACCTGGAGCTCACTAATCTGACATGGCCAACTGGCCAGTGAGTTCCAAGCATCTCTGACTCCCCCGTGTTGAGGTCACATATGTAATGTTTTTTTTACTTGGGAGCTGGGGGCCTTAATTCAGTCCTTAGGCTTACACAGCAACTTTACTGACTGACCTATCTCCCTAGGTCCACCTCCATGTGCACTTTTGACTTTATTTATTAAATTATGTCTTTTTAGTGTGGTATAGAGGTCATGCAGAATGCTTATAATAATACTAGATATCAGAAGTTTAATCACCAAACTATTACTATATGCTAAGGATTATGCACAGAATTCTATGTGGATAATTCACTGAACCCTTAAATCCAGTCTATGTTTAGACAGAATTTTCCTCCCTGTTATGACTAAAGACTTAGCATGTTATATAACTTGCTGACGTTTCAGGATAAGAAATTCTAGATCCAGGCAGAACTGAAATCCCAGCCTCCAGAGAAGGACAAACATGCTGTAAATATTAATAATAGAAAGATATTTTCTGACTGACATTTTCCTACAGCTTTCCTCCTTCACCCCATCCCTCTATCTCTCCCGCCAACACCTGGAGGCACTCTCCCTGGAGACCTGCCGGCCATGCCAGCCTGGGAATCAGGTTGGTAATCCTTATTCTCCTTCCTGTCCTTCATTTTTAATTTCCCAGTATCATCCCCAGCCCTGCAGCAGACCTTCAGGAGCTTGTCTTCCCTCTCTCCCTCCATTCCCCAGGACTTCTTTTGACAGATCTAGCATCCCCCCTCATGTGGATCTTTTTGGCCCTCACCCTTCTATCTGTTGCCCTCTTTAAGCCTTCACCTACTGACTAGTGTTCATGGCCCCGAAGGTACTCTGCATGCTATGAGAGGAGAAAGGTAAGCACCAAGCCAGCTACATACCCTTTGGTCTACAGCAATGCCCTGCCTGCAAGATGTCCTAGTGCAACATTGACGCAAAGCTTGTGGGAGTAAACAACCAATAGCTGATTAAACTGACGGCCCACTCCATGAAATGTAACCCATTCCCAACGCTTCTTGGATGGCCAAGAACATGAGCCTAGACACCTAGTGGAAAACCAAATACTACTGTTCTACTAAAGGAAAGTAACAGTGACTCCTAAGGACATTCTGCTCTACTTACAGATCAAAGTCTTGCTCAGCCATTGTCAGAGAAGCTTCCCCCTGTAGTAAATGACAACAAACAAAAAGACTCACAACTGGGCAATATGCAGAGGATGGGAGACCGTGTGACACTCAGTCCTAAACAGGGTGTCACATCAAATCCCTCCACTTAGGGCTCAGGGAACCCTGCAGAAGAGGAGGAGGAAAGATTGTAAGGGTCAGAGGGCATGGAAGACACCAAGAAATAAGGCCTTTTAAATACAGCAGGACTGACACACTAATGAACTCACAGAGACTGTGACAGCATGCTTGGGTCTTGCACAGGTCCAATGCATAAACAGTTATAAATGAAAAATTAGTTTTCACCAACAGAGTCTCACAGTATACATACTGCTCTTACGGTCAGTCCTGATGCCCAGCAGTAGATGGTCAGCATAAAATGAACTCAATGGTAATTTTGGAGGCTTTGACTTATAATGCCTTGTCAGGACATTTCCCACCATTACAGGTACTTTGTCTACATACTATGGTTTCCAGTTTTTATGTTTTTATGGGACTTCTGTGTTACAGACACATATCTCTAGGTCTACATGTGTTCCTCGTGCTTTTTCTTTGACTCTTTTTCTCCTGTTTGTTTGTCTTAGTCTGGTTTGCTTGTTTTTAATTTTTCTTTAGATGCTTGTTTGTATTCTAATGAGAAAGAAAAAGGAAGAGTGTATGGATTAGGATGGGTGGGGAAGGAGGGAGGACCTGGGAGGAGTTAGAGGAGTGGGAAACTGTAATCGGAATATTGTATAAAATAATCTATTTTCAATAAAAACGAAGAAAACGGGTCCTGAAATATCTCAAACTTTAAGATTAAAGATATTTTGAAAGCACAATAGAGTTTTACATATACTTCATAATCTGTAATAAATAAATGTATCCCAAAGGCAAAAAAAAATCTATTTCCAAAGCAAATGAATATCCCCTGAGTAATATCATCAAGTTTTGCAGGTGCCATGCAAGTATAAGTCACACTCACATTTCATTTTTAAAAAGGTTTCTTACTCTGTGTATACTACTGCTCAGGGAGATTATAAAAGTTGCCATGAATCATTTCAGATTTAGTTGAAGATTAGGGTATACATCATAAAAATAGTTTATAGGTTAACAGTATATAACAAATAATACAAATACACATGTGCTGAAAAATAAAAATTAAAAAAATAGGATGTTACTGTTTTAAATCACAAATTTTCCAAAGAATAGCCAAAGAAGCTTATAAAATAGCCCCCAGGATCCCTAACAGAGACTTTTTGGGATAATCTTTTCTACACTGTGTCCTGCAGCACTTCAGTACACCACAATGCATGGCTCATGGTCATCATGGCCATCATGCACACAGATGCAATTTATCAGTTACCGCAAACCGCACACACTAATTACAGTAAGGTGTCTTTCAATAATTTTGTAATTGCTCAAATTTACATCATTCAGTATTTTTATTTCTGAACTTTGAAAATCCATGCAAATGCAATAACTTCCAGAAGTATGACTCTTTCCCAACTCACGTCTTGATTACCCTTGCAAAATCCACCTCTTTTCTGTATAGCTGTATAACATTTTTTTTATAATGAGTTAAAACCTTAGAAGAAATTCCACATTGTCTTCTATGTCAGAGTTCTTCAGTGCTATAGTCTCTTATTCTCTGACAATATGCTCTTCATTACACAGCCGCACAGTTTTGTCACAAGCGCACTGACTGTTGGAAGATTCTCACATATCCTCCTTCAAACATTCCCAACTTCTTCCCCTTCTTTCAACTTGGAGTTTCTCTCTCTACTCAACTATGCACTACCATCTAGGGACCAAGGCACCTGGCTAATTGATTTCCCAATGCTCAACACAAAATTGATTTTCTAACCGAGTTTATAAAATAAAGAAAGAATGAATAAATTTGGGATATTGTAATTCTCTTTTTGACAGTTAAGGACAGTTATAGTTCTGAAATATATTTCTTTAATTTATTGTAACTTTTTAATGACCTCTTAATTCCTAAAGTTCAAACTTAAAACTCATAAAATATGAGATAACTTCTACTAATGAGTCTATCCCTGTCCCCAAGCTGCCTTTTCCCATCTATGTATTCGAGTTCTACTCCATAATTCCACAAATACTATCAGTTGAGTGAACTGTAATACATGCCTTGAAAACTCTATTCTCTATCCAACCCCTGGCCTGAACATTAATCAATGAATATTTTTTTCTTCTTTAACAGTTTATTTAAAAGTTCAATGATGGGTTGGGGATTTAGCTCAGTGGTAGAGCACTTGCCTAGCAAGTACAAGGCCCTGGGTTCAGTCCTCAGCTCCAGAAAATAAAAAAAAATAAAATAAATAAAAATAAAAAAATAAAAAAATAAAAGTTCAATGATAAGTGGTGTCTTTTCTAACACTCTCAAATACAATTAGAATTTCCCTTGCCTATACTCTGATTACATTTTATCTCTACTCTCATTGTACCAATAACCATATTATTACATATCATCTGATTTAACTTATGATACTATTATACCCTTCTACCCAGGAGTAACTGTTGTATATAAATCACCAGTGTTTAGTAGACAGCTGACATTATAAAGGCCCCCTGAGAGAATGCAGTGAATGACTAAAGGAATGAATGTCTCTTTATTGTTGAATATCCATGTGAGGATAGCTTTGAAAAAACTCAATACACTAATTTTTCTCTATAGAATAGAAGTAAACTCAACCTAACTCAGAGTATTATTCTAGGGAATGGATTTAAACGCACTCTCTAAATTGAATATTCTGCAAATCTTTTCTCAATACATTTGCATATTAAAGGCAATTTATAGACATGAATTTCCTTTAGAATTCTAAATCAGAGAGCTTGCAAATAGTATGATTTTAAATTGTTCATCATACTATACAATAGAGAGATTTCTTTTCTTCACAGGAAATATGCTGCAAAGGACAGTGAAGTTTTATTGCATCTGATCAGTCTTGATTCCAACCGATTAGAAAAACTCATTAGATAAGGATCTAAGATCTGTACTATATTAACCTCTTTGAGTACCTGTACTTAGGGAGTGCTTTTACTGTGCAGATGGAAGGACATCTTTGAGAGACAGGAGAGTCACCAATATATGAATACAGTCTTAAAATTTTAAAAAGACAAAAACTTTAATTTTTACAGGGGTGGTGAACATAAAGTTAAGCTATGAGAATTAAATATTTCAAAGTCTCTACAATAATTAGTAGGTCATAGATAGATAGATAGATAGATATACACATAGGCATAGACATAGTTATAGATATAAATATATATATTGATAGCTATCCCACTTGTGATACAATAGAAGGTCTTTTTTTTTTCATTACTTCTGTAATACAATACTACAAAAGGACTATTATACAGACTGTATTTTTGAGCCATGCATCACAAACATAAAAATAGAATAAATTCTCATAGCACTTAAAAAACAAAGATCAATAATACTTATCAAACAATAAAGGATTACAAACACACCATCTGATAAAAATAATTTTTTCATATTGTTAGACATTTAAAAGTAGATACTCTTAAAGGACCAGTAATGACAACATCAATAATAAGTAGCCTCATCATAATGCAAGTCTACTTACCCAGTGTACTCATCACAGAAAATGGAACTTTCCTGCATATTTGTCTAAAAAAGAAAATGTTGCAATATTTTCAAAAATATCTTAATTTAAAAATTATATATCTATAGATGCTTTGTATTCCGTAATATTCCATGAATTAACACATGCAAATCTTTTTTTCCCTTTTTCAGGAAAAATTTTCAGTTTATGAAAATCAGTTCATTTCCCACTCTCTCTTTTGTTAAGTGAGAAAATCTATAGATTTTCTCCCATCCAATATACTGAAACTTTATGTTAGTAATAATGTTCCATCTAGTGATTTTCCATAACTTTTCAGAAATCATATTGAAATATAAATGTCTATCAAAACCCATGAAAGTCAGTGTAAATCCCTGTACTCAGGAGGCAGAGGCAGGTGATCTCTGTGAGTTTGAGGTCCTCCTGGTCTACAGAGATAGTTCCAGGACAGCCAGGCAAAGACAGACAGAAAAGAAAACTAAAAAACCAACATCAATTTAAAAAAAGAAAACTTAAGATTTTTCCACGAAAAACAACTAATATTCTGGATAAAATAAACAGAAAATACATTTAACTTTTTAAACTGAATTTTCTAAATTTTTACTCCTTTTATGTATTTTTATTATTTTTTTAAGATTTTTATAAAATGTATTTTGATCACATTCTTTTCCCTCCCCCAAGTCCTACCAGATCCACCCCAACTCCCTACCCAGCCAACTACATGGTCTTTCTCTTTCTTAATAAGAAAAAAAAAAAAAAAAAAAAGCTTGAAAGATAACAAGAGCAAAAGCCCACAGCAGAACAGAACATGGAATCCATTTTGTGTTGGTAAACAACTCCAGACCATGAAACCTGCCATGAAGTGTGGTTGGTATACCCAGCGTCACCGCACTAGAGGAAACTGCCTCTCCCTTTCCTAGCAGCCGTCAACTGCAAATAGCTTCTTACTTGCAGGTGGGACTTGGTGCCTACTTCCCTTCTCCAAGCTGGGATCTTGTTTGACTTTCATTGTGCAGGTCTTGTGCATGCTTTCACAGTCTGTGAGCACATAGGTGCATTAACTTAGTTGTATCAGGAAGACACTGTTTACTTGGAGTCATCCACCACCTCTGAATCTTAGTCTTTCTGCCTTCTCTTCCACAGGGATCTCTGAGTCTTGAGGAGAGGGATTTGATAAAGACATCCCTTTAGGGCTGAGTGCTCCAAGGTCTCTTACTCTCTGCACATTGTCCAGTTGTGGGTTTCTGTGTTTATTCCCATCTATTGCAAGAAGAAGCTTCTCTGGTGAAGGCTGAGTGAGGCGCTGATCTACGGGTATAGCAGTATGACATTTGCAGTAGTTTTATTGCTAAATCTCTTTAGCAGAACCATAGTATTAGGCTTTTCTCTAGGCTCACAACCAATCTAGTCTGGTGTTTGGGACCCCTTCAGCAGGGTCAGGTTTGGCCTCCATTTCATGGAGCTGACTTAAAATGCATCAAAAAGTTGTTGGTTACTCCTGTGACATTTGTTTGACTACTCAGAATATCCTGCAGGCAGGTTGCTGTTATAGAGCACTAAGCTTATAATTAGGTGAGAGTAAAGAATATTTTTCTCCTGAGGTAATATATATACAGTATCTTCTAGCCTTATGAATGCTACTTAGTAATGGTGAAGCTTCTAGCTAGGAACCAGCTCACATTCTTGACTTCAATGACTTAAGTAAGTAGTGTCTTTAGCAACAGAGCCTTACCTTCAGGTGTAGTAGGTAACCAATAAAATTGGAATAGCCTGTAATGTTTGGGTGGGTCTATGGGAACCCTTTGGCCAATGACTCAACAAAATGTAACTCATTCCTGGTACTGGGAATTTTATGTGGTAGCATATGATTCATCACTGAGGAATTATACCCCAAGTCACTCCATTTAAATTTCTTTTATATATGCATGTATTTAGGTGTCTCTTCAGTAGTAGGTTTCCACATGATTTTTTAAAATAGCTTTAGTTTTGATTTCGCTTCCCTATGTTCCCTCCTTTACCCTACTCTCCCATCCTCTTAGAATTTAATCCTCCTATTCTAGCTTCCCCTTTGAATATTTATAACAATGTTTTCTAGTTCCCCTTTTGATAAGATCCCCTCCTGGATCACCTATAAGTCTGCATAACCTATGTGGATTTTCTAAATAAAACACAAATATCTGTGGCTGTCAGAATTGGTTCCATTCCAGTTTCTATGGGAGATGTGAGTGCTGGGATCAAAGGCATGCGCCACTACTGCCCGGTGAGATGTGAAAGTTTTAAGAGAATGCTGCTTTCACACTAATAATGAGGAAGACAAAAAAACCTATGATATATTAAGGTTGCCATAGTCCATCAGAGAACTGAAGTATCTAAGCAGTTAAGGAAACTGAATTCCACAGGCTAATAAGACCACAAAAACAGAGTATACAAAACCACATCAGGGCACAGAGGTAAGGAAGGCCACCAACTAAGTCCATGGAAGTAAACAAGCTAAATTTGAATAAAGTTTTGAAGGACAAACATGGGGAGAATTCCTTCACAGAATTCTGACTTAACAGAACTAAGACAACTTTGCATTCATTTTAAAAACTTTCATTTTTCAGGTGTCCGGGTCTAAGCGATCATGAGAGAAGCTGACTCAGGGAGTGCCATCAGAGAGAATATTCACTGTAGTTGGCATTTTCTTTGGGCTGTCAACTAGTTCCCAAATAAAGACATGGGAACTTATTATTAATTATGAATGCTTGTCCTTAGCTTAGGCTTGTCGCACTAGCTCTTTTAACTTAAATTAGCCTGTTTCTATTCATCCACATTTTGCCTTGGGGCTTCTTATCTTTCTTTCATTCTGTATGTCCTACTTTCTTGCTTACTCAGCATCTTGCTGCCTGGCCCCTAGCATCTCCGTGGCATCTGTTTTTCTTTCTTCTCCAAGCCTAAATTTCTCTTCCCACTTATTCCTCCTGTCCAGAAGTTCTGCTTATACCTTCTCCCTCACTATTGGCCATTCAGCTTTTTATGAGACCAATCAGGTACCTTAGGCAGGCAAGGTAAAACAGAGACATCTTTATATAATTAAACAAATGCAATACATCTTTACATAGTTAAACAAATGCAACACATCTTTGAATAGTTAAACATATATTTGCAACACTTTACTGCTAGGTCATAGGTTTTCAAGATTCACTTAGTTATTGCACAATAATTAGTCAAGCAGAATAAAGGCAAGAGACTCTGTTCCTTTCTGTAGCCTTTTTGTGAATTAAAAACTCTACACCACTGAAGGAAGAACATCAAACTCCTTTGCCTCTCGGGAGAAAGGCAAAAATCTGTTGTTTTGGTACAGGAATAAAATCAATATCCACGGCAACAAGAATTGGGATAAGAACATACTCAAGCCCCCAGGACACAGGCAAAGAATTTTTGCTACTATTAGAAGTCCATAACACTATACCCATGGGAAAGAGAGAAAAGCTTCTTAACCCCAGGATTTATAACAATAGCAACCACTAGGGCAAGTGGCTATCCTCATCCGTTAGCAAACACAGCAAAATCAGAGTTTAGTTACAATTGTAAGGATGGAGAAGCAGTGCAAGCAAGGTTACACCTTTGAGAGCCAGGCATGTAGTGTCCCAGGCATTGAGGATAGACACAGAAGCAAAAGGAGGAGGGGTGATGAGGAATAAGGAGCAGAAAAAGAGGGAAAAGAGCGGGGGAGGGGGGGGGAGAATCAGAGGACGAAAATGAGGAGGGGTAGAAGAAACCCTTCCTCATCATTACTATGTGACTAACACTAAATAATAAGCCATAGTAATCTACCCTTAGAAAAGAAACGTCTCCATCCTGTGAGTCAGGTACGAAGAAGGCAACCTCCTGAGAAAAACCGTTGCCAACCACTGGGAAACATGAAAGCCTGTGCTGAACTAAAGGGTCATCTCAAGGTTGGTTTGACTCCTCAAAATTTCTTTTTCTTTGCTTTTTCAAATGATGATCAACTCAAGTCCTAGTTTTATTGATTCGTACTAATGGTTTGAGAGGGGGAAAAGGCACATCCAGTATCAACCTCTTCTATTAGGTACTTTTCCTTTTGGTAGTGGCAAGACACCTGGCAAGAAGCAACTTAAGAAAGGTGGGTTTATTTAGGGTATAGGTCAAGAGCAAGTCCTTCAGAGCAGGGAAGACATGGTAGCAGGTTAGAGGGCAAATGGTTATATCGTGTCCACAGTTAGGAAGTGGGGAGAGATGAAAGCTGGTGCTGGGTTAGCTTTCTTTTTTTGCTGCAGTCTGTCACTTCAGCTTATAGAATGGTGCCACAATTTCTAGATGTGTCTCCCGACTCCAATTGCCATAATCAAAAACGCCCTCATAGACATGGCCATAGATTTGTCTCAAAGGTGATGCTATCTCTTGTGAAGTCAAGAATCAGTATCAACACCACACTCACGCTCTTATTGTTCTTTAGGTCAACATTTACTGTGACAAGACAAAGCAACCAAAGAACCAGACTTAGAGTTGACTCTGACCTTTAGCCGTCCAAAACAGCTTTAAAATAACAAACAATAACATATATGTGAACATATCTAAAGGAAACTACAGAAAGCATGTAGGAATATAAAAGATACTTTACCAGGCAGATGAAAACTGTGAAAACTGGCATTCATCAATAACACTTTTAAAAAAATGTTTAAAACCAAGCTGGGCAGTGGTGGCGCACGCCTTTAATCCCAGCACTCAGGAGGCAGAGCCAGGTGGATCTCTGTGAGTTTGAGGCCAGCCTAGTCTACAGAGCGAGATCCAAGACAGGCACCAAAACTACACAGAGAAACCCTGTCTTGAAAAACTCCCCAAAAATGTCTAAAACCCATAGAAATAAAAATTTAAAAATTGCTTTGGTGCATTCGTTCCTAGAGTATACAGTAAGAAAAGAATCAATGAACTCAGAGCTAGAGAAAAATTAATTTTTTCAACTGAAATAAGAAGAGAAAATGCAGACAACAGCAACAAGAAAGTAGAGACCTCAAGAATTGTGGGGACTACAAAATTCTAAGGTAAAATTATACATACTGTACTCAAATCACTGAAGGTTACATATTTATCTTAGTTGTTGCTGTGCTTATCACATAGGCATGAAAATGTGAGTTCATATTTCTACCACCCAGGTAGGAGCAGGATCCCTGGGTTCAATGGAAAGTTAATCTAGTCAAATTGGTAATTTCAGTTCAGTAAGAAAAAGACACTGTCAAAATAGATTATGAAGGGTGTCAAGAAACTGCTCAGCAGCTGAGAGCACTTGCTGCACTTGCAGAGGACCAAGATTCAGTCCCCAGCACCCACAAAGCATCTCACATCCACCTGTAACTACAGTTCTAGTAGATCTGATACATTTTTGGGGTCCCATGAGTACTACATGCATGTGGTACAAATACAGACCAGCAAATATACACACATGCATAAAAGCAAAAGTAAATAAAACTAAAAATTTTGGTTAAAAATTATTGAGAAAGATACTAAGTATCTATCTGTGTCTGATAGGATATACATGTACACACCTCTAAGCACCCCTCCTATACGCATACACATACACACACACACACACACACACACACACACACAAATGTACACTCACAGATGTCCCTCATATGATATTGAGCATAAAAGAGTAATTTAATGATTCTGAATTCCAGAAGGAGTGCACCAGTAATTTAAAAAAAATGAAATACAATTATGAAACATTTTATTTCAGCCACTTTAGGAACACTTGACTGTCTAACACAAAAATAGTAACATAATTAGTTGTGTGAAATATGCAGAAACAAAATAAAACATAATGGTAGCACAAAATTAAGAAAGAACAATATAATTCAGCATTGAAAGCTGCTTAAGTTATACATAAATGGTGTCTTAGCTGGGGTTTCTATTCCTGTGAAGAGACACCATAGTCACAGCAATTCTCACAAAGGAAAACATTTAATTGGGTGGCTTACAGTTTCAGAGGTTTAGTCCATTATAAGCATGGTGCAACATGGTGGCATGCAGGCACACATGGTGCTAAAGAAGGAGCTGAGAGCCCTATTTCTTGACAAGCAGACAACAGGAAGTAGAATTAGACACTGAGTATGACTTAAGCATACATGAGACCTCAAAGCCCACCTCTGCAGTTACACACTTTCTCCAACAAAGCCACACCAACTCCAACAAAGCCATACATCTCCTAATAGTGTCACTCTCTTCAGGGGACATTTTCTTTCAAACCACCACATTCCACTCCCTGGTAACCAAAGGATTATAGCCATACCATAATGCAACTCAGTCCAACTTCAAAAGTCCACAGAGTTGACAATAGTCTCAAACATATGTAATAGTCTACAGTTCAAAGGCTCTTCTGTGATCCATGTACTCTCTTAACTGTAATCCCCTGCAAAATCTACATTAAAAAACAGATACATACTTCCAACATATAATGACACAGGATATACATTTCCATTTCAAAATGTAGGAAAGGGAGCAAAGTGTGGAAATACTAGACCAAGCAAGACTGAAAAACAGCTGGGTAAACTCCAAACTCTGCATCTCCATGTCTGATGTCAAAATGCTCTTCAGATCCTTTCAGTTTTGTTGACTACAACACACTTCTTTCTCTTGGGCTGGTTCCACTCCCTGCTAACAGCTCTCCTCAGCAGGAATTCCATGGTTCTTGCATCTCCAACATCTTGGGGTCTCCAAGGCAATCAAGGCTCATCTTCACAGCTTCCATCAATGGCTTCCCTAGGCCTCCATTCAGAGGCACCCCTGACACATGCCTGGCCTCAGCAGCCTTTCTTAGTCATAGAGGAATATTCGATAACCCCTCTCTTTTATTCTTAAAACCAGAAGCACTTGGCCAAAGCTGCCAAGTTCTGCTGCTTACTGGGGCTGGAACATGCCCCCCTCACTCATTCAGCTTTCTGTTTTTGATTGTTTCCTTTACTGCCTATGTCCTGAAACTAGATTGGCAGACCAAGCTGGCCTTGAACTCAGAGATCTTTCAATTACATCTTCACCAGCTTTTTGTTTCCAATGGTTACCTTCACTGCCTAATCTCAACTGTTCTGGAACTTGCTCTGTAGATCAGGCTAGCCTGAAACTCAGAGATCCACCAGCCTCTAACTCCCAAGTGATGAGATTAAAGTCATGCACCACCACACTCAGCTCTGAGCTTTTCTTTAATTCCTTTTCACAAGTTGGAAATATAGCTAAGTGGGATCTTGCCATGAAGTCACCACTCCCTTTATTACATTTTTTTAATCTATTTATCTCCTTGAACACAGGATTTAGCTCAATTCCATTTCCTGGTGCTCATTTTCTCCTCAAATTGTACATTTTTTATTTTCCCTTTCTCGGCTTGCTCCTTTTCATTATAAATCTTCATTAGAGTTAACACTAATAACCACACAACAGAGTCAATACTAGGGTTGTTTGAGATTTCCTCTGCCAATGGAATTAATCCAAAACTATTCACTTTAGCCTCAGACAGACTCTTTGGACAAGGACAAAAAGCAGCCACATTCTTCATCAAAACATCGGAAGATTAATCTTTAGACCACATATAGTATTCTTCTTCTCTGAAACCTCTTGAGCCAGACCCCCACAGTTCATACTCAGAATCACTGTTTTCCATCCTTCTACTGGATGGCCCATTAAGCCTCATTTAAAGTGCCGAACCACTTTTCTAATCCACAGTCCAAAGTCCATATTCCTTCAAATAAAAGCATGGTTATTCCTATCACAGCAATATCCCAGTCCCTAGTACAAACTTCTGTCTTAGTGTCTCCATTGCTGTGAAGAGACATCATGATCACAGCAACTCTTATAAAGAAAAAACATTTAATTGGGTGGCTTACAATTTCAGAGTTTTTGTCCATTATCAGCACGGTGTGACATGGTAGCATGCAGGCAGACATAATGCTGGAGAAGGCATTGAGAGTCCTACATCTTGACCTGCAGGTAACAGAAGATCTGAGACACTGAGCATAACTTGAGCATATATGAGACCTCAAAGCCCTCTCCCACAGTGACAGACTTCCTCCAACAAAGCCATACCTACTCTAGGAAAGCCATATCTCATAATAGTGCCAGTCTCATTGGGGACCATTTTCTTTCAAACTACCACATATGGTATAATATTTTAAGGTTGACTATGATATTGCAAACACACATTGCAAATCCTAGAGTACTTAGTAAAACTAGTTTGAAATGTGCCACTATTAATCCAATATTGGAAATGTTAATGTATAATAAAAGTACTCAAGGAAAAATGAAAAATTCCAAAGCAAGGAAGACCAGAAAATAACAGAAGAGATAAATGGACAAAAATATCAGCATGGTAGATATAAAAATTTAAAACAGTGAAAGCAGCATCAATTACATTAAAGTTAAGTAATCTGAAAGATACAAATAATGAGGCAAGCTTGTCATTGGATAATGATATAAGAATCAAAGAAGTTAGAAAGCAGTTAAAGTTTAGAGAAAAGGATGGAAAAGATACACCTTGTAAGCAACATGCAAGACAAAGATTGGTAGTATCTTTGTACTTGATCTCTAGTACTATCATATAAAGTAAATCTCAGGAATAAAATTCTTACATAATTTATATGACTGTAAAGAAATCAACTTGCAAAGACCATATAATTGTACTCTTTATGTAATCAAAACAACTCACAATAAATGAAGGTACACTTGAAAAAACTGAAAAAAGTAGGTAAAAGCAAAATTATAACTGAAAACAGCAATGCCTTCAACAACCTGAAATAATAGGAGGTGAAAATTTGAGAAGATAGAGGAGACTGAAGAACACTGTTAACTAAATTAATCCAGAAATACTTAGCATTTTCATAATCAAAGCAGACTAACATTATTGTCAAAGGCAATGGGATGCTCACCAAAATAGGTTATACTCCATCCCAGTGGTTGTCAAGCTTCCTAATGCTGTGACCCTTTAATACAGTTCCTCATGTTGTGGTGACCCCTAGCCATAAAATTATTTCATTGCTACTTCATTACTATAGTTTTGCTACTGTTATGAATTGTAATGTAAATATCTGAAATGCAGGATAACTGATATGCAAGCCCCAAATGGGCCACAACCCACAGATTGAGAATTTCTGACCTAGGCCATAGATCAAATCAACAAGTTGGAAAGAAATGATGCTGGATCTTTGTACTTAATCTCTAGCACTATCCTATAAAGTAAATCTCGGGACTAAAAGTCTTACATAATTTACATGACTAAGGATATCAACTTGCAAAGATATATAATTGTCCTCTAGTATTGGAAATATAAATGTATATAAATTAGTTGCCCAAAGAGAAAATTCTTGAAACAAAATTAAAATAAAGCAATAAGTCTAAATGTATTGGCATCAGAAACAACATTCAATTTATAGTAGTAAATGTTTATATTTGAAAACTTTGAAAAATTGTTCCAAGTGTTATTTTACATTGCCATCTTGAAAGAAAAGAGCAAATTAAGTTAAATTAAGCACAAAATTAGTAATAAAAATAAAAGCAGAAGTCAATAAAATAAGAAAGATTAACAGCAGAAAAGCCCAACAATACTTATTATGATACAAAATAATTTATTTTTAATAACACAGTACTTAAATCTAGTTATTTTACTACTGAAACATATATAGTATTTACTGTTTTAATTTTCATGTACACTGAAGTATGATTTTTCTACAATGCTCATGTTGTACCATTGTCTACTGATATTTCTCAATTCTTTTAATGAGACTATTTACACAATTAACTTGCTTTATGCTTCTCAATTTTTATAAAATGACAGTGAAAAGTATGGCATCCCCCATATACAGGGCACTCTGAGTATATAACTCAGAGTATATATCTCTTGGTTATCTCCTTTATCTTGATTCACACGTGTTTTTTTTGTTTTTTTTTTTTTTTTTGGTCTTTTACTTTTATTTACCCTGAAGAATTTTTCTTGAAATTTACTGTCTCCTGGCACTTAGATTAACATAATATATTATATCATAATATATTATGGTCGAACAAGTTTCAAAAAGTGGAATTAAGTAGATTTCTTCAGTCTACTGTTGTTTTCTTACACTCTGACCTAGTCATAAATAGTACAACCAAACATAAATGGAAACAGTCGTGCTAGTGCCCGAGCTTCTACTTGCTCTTAGAGTTTCACTGAGCAGTTCAACCAATAGAACTGCTGAAAAAAAATTAAATATAGAAATCATTGGTCAAAAGCATCTGTAACTATTGTCTACAAAACTGATTCAGAAAGACAGACTAGGATGCTCCAGTGGCGCAATTGGTTAGCGCACGGTACTTATACAGAAAGACCGACTAAGTGTGCATATTGAGTCTTCTCTCAAAAGTACTGGAATTTTTGAATACTTTTCTTGTGCTGGTAAGAGGTCATTCACCCTGTCTTTGCCTTTTGTAAGTTTCATGAATCTGTTTGTTCTTTACAATGATTCTGGACTACAATACCTTCAAGACTTTTCTGCAATGTTCACACTGTTTCTTAGAATCCCATTATCTATATAACGGGTATGTAACATTTTCCTAACATACCATTGAATCCTGCTCCCCTTTCTTCACACATTTTTTGTTTTTTTTTCATTTTACATACCTATCCCAGTTCCCCCTCCCTCTTCTTCTCCAGCCCCCCCACCTCTCCCTATGCCAGCCCCCAATCCACTCCTTAGAGTTGGTAAGGCCTCCCATGGTGAGTTAATGAAGTCTGGCATACTAAATTGAGCAAGACCAAGCCCCTCCCCTCTGTGTCAAAACTGAGCAAAGTATCCCACCCTAGGAAATGTGTTTCAAAAAGCCATTTCATGCACTCTGGATAAGTCCTAATCCCACCACCAGGGGATCCCCAAACAGATCTAGCCACATAACTGTCACCCACATTCAGAGGTCCTACTTTATCTTCACACTCCTTTTGACTCTCTTCTTCAAACTGGATGATTTCTATTGACCTGTCAGGTCAAGACTTCTCTCTTTTGCCATGTAAACTCTACTTTAAGCCTTCTTATAGAGAGCTTTACATTTTTGTTATTATGTCTCTAACTTTAAAATTTCTATTTGGTCCATTTTGTTTCTCTGCTTCTTTAAGTCATACTTTAATATGAAGTCTTTAAATAAGCTTTAAAACATGGTTGATAGTAGCTGCCATGAAGTATTTCCTACAATACTACATCTAGGTCCACTGGGAATTAATTCCAATTGATTGATGCCTCCCTGAATACATGGCATATTGTCCTGTTATTTCAGATCTTGTAATTTTTACTTGAAAACTGGATATTTTAAATAAAGTCTGAGACCACAAATATCCTATTTTTAAATGATGATTTTTTTTTTTTTGGTTTTTTGATACAGAGTTTCTCTATGTAGCTTTGCACCTTTCCTGGAACTCACCCTGTAGCCCAGGCTGGTCTTGAACTCACAGAGCTCCGCCTGCCTCTGCTTTCCTAGTGCTGGGATTAAAGGCATGTGCCACCACTGCCTGGCTGATGATTTCTTTCTGTATTTAAAAAAAAAAAAGAAATTACCTCTTACACAAGGAACAACCTCTCTATAGTAAAGCTCTCTCTTTTCCTTCCCTTTTCCCCCCACCCCTTCTCCTTTTCCTTCTGTACTCCTTTTCACCACTGAAAATTGAATTCTGTGTTTCATGCCTGCTAATCAAGTGGTCCCTTGCTGAATTGCATCCCATATTTTTTAGCATTGCATTTTGAAAGAGGGTCTCACTTGGTTACTCATACTGGTTCTGAACTTGTTATCCTCTTGTCTCAACCTCCAAAGTACTTGATATTACAGAAGAAAAAGGTGAGACCGACAGGCAGACATGGCATATTTTGAAAACATATTCATCTAGCAATTCTTAATAAACACTACAACCACAGAATTTCCAATGCCCATTCAGTAATACCAGCACAGAACTGTCCAGAAGTGGACTGTCATCTATTAATCTTTTAATGCCATTGTTTAATGACTTCAGATGTTTCTGCTCTTTAAACACTAATCAGCATTTGACTGGAGATTTTGTTTGTCAAAAATTCAACTTTGTACCTTTCTAATCTTTCAAAATTTTATCCAAACTTTAGTACTCAGAATGGTGCATCTAAGATTTTCTTAATCAACTTCTATTTCTTTTTAATTACCAAAGAGCTTTACATCATCCTCACAATGCATTTCACTTTCTCATCCAAACCATAATAATTTCCAATGATTTTTATGTTTTATAGCAAGATTTTCCCTGTATATACTTCGTATTACAACCCTTGAATATGTTACATACAGTTCCAAAAAATACTACCTTCCTATTCTCCCTTACAGTGAGTGTGGTCATTTGACCAAGATTGCATCAAAGTGATGTAAGCAGAGTGATGGGAACTATTTATCTACTGTGACCTAAAAAGGGCACATGTTTCTCCTTCCATCACTCCTTTTGGTATTCTGTAGTCTAAGCTGTGATGGGTTGGGGGAAACATTTTTGTGCTAAGGATAACAAAAGAAGAAGCAAAATGATCACTAACATTACTCTAAATAAAGTCCAGTGTTCTGACATCATGGATCTATCATACAAACCCTTAGTCACTTATACTAAAAGAAAATGACTGATTTTTATCTTGCACAAGTCATTTGTGTTGTGGTCTGTATTTCCCATTGTTGGAGTGGGAAATAACTGATAAGCAAGAAGGAACTAGGAGCTTTATGTGAAACTTTGGGTGCATATTTTTATATTAATTCATGTTTGCCTTAATAACACAATGATTGTGTGTGTGTGTGTGTGTGTGTGTGTGTGTGTGTGTGTGTAAATACACAGACATATGGGGAAGTGTACACACATACAGTCCTTGAATCTAATAAAGTTAGTTAACTTGTGTGGTGGTATTGTGTTCCCCGAAATATTATGTACCCTAATAAACTTATCCGGGGTCAAAGAACAGCCACTAGATACAGAGGCTAGAAAATGGTGGCACTCACACCTTTAATCCTAGCATTCCAGAGGTAGAAATCCCTCTGGATCTCTGTGAGTTCAAGGCCACATTGGAAATGGCCAGGCACAGTGACACACGCCTTTAATCCCAAGAAGTGAGCCTTTAATCCCAGGGAGTGAAGGCAAAAACAGAAAGATATACAAGGTGTGAAGACTAGAAACAAGAAGCTTTTGGCTAGTTAAGCTTTTAGGCTTTTGAGCAGCAGTTCAGCTGAGATTCATTCTGGATGAGGACTCAGAGGCTTCCAGTCTGAGGGAACAGAATCAGCTGAGGAACTAGCGAGGTGAGGTGGCTGTGGCCTGTTCTGTCTCTCTGGACTTACAGCATTCACCCCAATACCTGGCTCCAGGTTTGTTTTTATTAATAAGACCCTTTAAGATTCCTGCTACAAACTTGTGTATTATAACTGTTTCCATCAGAATTTAAATTCAAAGAGGAAAGGAAAATTTTTATTTTAGTCCATTCCTATCTTTTATACTCACAATAGTATGCAACACTCAATGTAATATTTGTTGAGTTGAATGAATAAATGAATATAAATATGTACTTTAAAGGAAAGATTTACGTCTGTGTGACTGGAATATTTAACTATCAAACCCAGTCCATATGAAAGCCTGTAACAATAATAACTATTATGTCTGTGTTGGTTTACATGAGAAGAATCCCAGAAGCTCATATATTTGAATGTGTGGCCCCAGTTGATGGAACCTTTTGGGAAGGATTAGGAGGTGTGACCTTCTTAGAGGAAGTGTGTCACTTGTGGTGGGCTTTGAGGTTTCAAAAGCCCACTCTATTCTTTCTAACTGCTTGAGAATCAGGATGTAAGCTCTCAGCTCCTGCTTTAGCCTACCTGCTGCCATGTTTCCTGCCATTATGGTCATAGACTTACCCTTTGAAACTCTAAGCCCCAATATACTCTTCCTTCTACAAGTTGTCTTGGCCATGATGACTCTTCACAAAATAGAAAAGTAGCTAAGACAATGAAAAAGGACATTTTTTTAAAAAAAAAAAAATACTAAACATGTATTTCTGGGTATTTGTGTCTTACCAGTTTAGATGCAGATTATTTTATTTAAAAATATCATAATTTAAAAATTTATGATACGAAAACAGGAATGTATACTGTAGCAAGCTTTCTTTTGGGCCACCAACCAGTTCCAAAATCATGACACACATTGATTGTTATGAATGTTTGGCCTAATCTTACACTTGTCCCACTAGCTCTTATAACTTAAGTTAACCTTAACTTGTTTCTTTTCATCTACATTTTGCTTTTTACCTTTCTTTCATTTTGTATGTCCTACTCTGTGTCTGGCTGCCTGGCAGATGCCTTGCTGTCTGGCCCTAGGCATCTCCCTCTCTTTTTCCCTCATTCTCTCCTCTGTTTTCTCTTCTCCTTTCTCCTCATATTTATTATCTCTGCCCACCAGCCCCGCCTATCCTAATACTGCCTAACTATTGGCCATTCAGCTTTTCATTAGACCAATCAGTTGTCTTAGGCAGGCAAGGTAAAACAGCAACACATCTTTACATCATTGAACAAATGCAGCATAAACAAATGTAACACATCTTTGCCTAGTTAAAGTAATATTCCACAACAATGTACTATGGAAAAGCAATTGCAAAAATCAAATTAATAGCATAGACAAAATTATATTAGAATGCTGTGGATATCGTTCTGTACAAATAAAACACTGATTGGCCAGTGGCCAGGCAGGAAGTATAGGTGGGACAAGGAGAGAGGAGAATTCTGGGAAGCAGCAGAAGACTGAGGGAGACACTGCTAGCCGCCGCCATGACTAGCAGCATGTGAAGATGCCGGTAAGCCACGAGGCACATGGCAAGGTATAGATTTATAGAAATGGATTAATTTAAGATATAAGAACAGTTAGCAAGAAGCCTGGTACGGCCATACAGTTTGTAAGCAATATAAGTCTCTGTGTTTACTTGGTTGGGTCTGAGTGGCTGTGGGACTGGCGGGTGTCAGAGATTTGTCCTGACTGTGGGCCAGGCAGGAAAACTCTAGCTACAAATGGCACCCAATGTGTTGGCAAGAGTTTCCACCTAAAATCTGAGTAAAAAGATTCTAAAACGGAGCTAAAAACAGCTCCTAGTTGTCTCTTTCAAGCTATTGGCAGCCTGAATGTTTGAGCTACTATGGCGGTTCCTGGCGTGCATGCTCGACCTGCAGTATGGCGGGAATGAGGCCTCTGCAAGTGGCACACTAAGCTGAGTGGTGGATTTAGCCTTTGCTAGTACAAAACAAAGAAAGGGGTTTCTGGGCTACATGCTGCTTTGATAGACGCGTAGACCCACAAAAGCTCCCAGAGCTGGTGGTAAACATATCACCGCCATGTTGGGAAGCTGAGGTGGGCGGAGTCAGCAGCCACAGCACCTTTTCAGTCTTAGAATGGTGCAGTTTAAAGCAATAGGCTCAAAGTAATATAAAAAATAAGCCACGTAAAGATGGCTACCACAAAGAGAATCTGGATTATGTTCTCTTTGATATTCATAACTGACGAAAAATATTTGATTGCAAAAGCTGTTGAGTTATGCCAAAATGTATATTTTAAAGGTACCTTGACTTCAAAATTTGGATGTAAGGATATGTTGCTTTGGAAAGGAGGCTCTGCTTTTGTTTTCACAGAAAGCCAGAGGCTATGGATTTGTTCCAGATTAAGATATATCAGGTTTGACCAGCCAAGACCCCCTGAAAGGTCTCCGATGACACCAAGGCCCAGATGATCCAACATCCAAAACCATTTCAAGGCAACTGACTCAGACGATACACCCTCACGGACTACTCCATGATCCTAAAATTTTCTTTATGTCCCCATGAGATACAGTGCCCCCGTCCAGCAGGAAGTAGTAAGATAAGCTACGCCCAAATTCCCAAATTATATGTAATTTTACTATGTTAAGGTTAAAACCTTTCTTTTTGAGAAAAAAAGAAAAGGGAAGTACTGTGGATATCGTTCTGTATAAATAAAACACTGATTGGCCAGTGGCCAGGCAGGAAGTATAGGTGGGACAAGGAGAGAGGAGAATTCTGGGAAGCGGAAGGCTGAGGGAGACACTGCCAGCTGCCACCATGACTAGCAGCATGTGAAGATGCCAGTAAGCCATGAGCTACATGGCAAGGTATATATTTATAGAAATGGATTAATTTAAGATATAAGAACAGTTAGCAAGAAGCCTGGTACGGCCATACAGTTTGTAAGCAATATAAGTCTCTGTGTTTACTTGGTTGGGTCTGAGTGGCTGTGGGACTGGCGGGTGTCAGAGATTTGTCCTGACTGTGGGCCAGGCAGCAAAACTCTAGCTACATTAGAAGACACTGGATTTTCAAGTAACACAATATTATTTCCATGAAAATTTGAACAAGTTCTTATATAAATGAATGTTCTTAATTACAAGCAATTCTCATGATTTCTTTAAATGAAGCTATATAAGAGTTCTTCATAGAGTGACTTGAGAAGAACATGTTTAAATAACTGTATGCACAGAGGAAAGTAAATCTCCTTGTCTCAAGAGTAGCCTACCATTCTGATACTTATAATAAATTCAAGGTAAACTTTTCTCCTAATTAGTCCAAAACACTCAGTAATAAAATGTGTTTTTTCTAGTTCTGGTTTGTCTATTATATGTTTTTCTTTCAAATTTGCCCTAGTTTTAAAATAAACTTCATTATATTATTTTCATAGCTTAAGACTTTAACACCTCCCAAGGTAGTTGGAAAGGTCTAGAATTGATAAAGAAAAAAAATCATACACAGCATAGCAATATTTCCTTTCATGTGCCCTAATTGCTCTTTGTATTATTTCTTCTTCAAACAGCTCTTGCAAACGACTACCATTATTAATTAGTTTTTAAATGATTTCATACTATTTGTTAATTATTTTGGCTACTTGGATATTATTCCAATTTCAATTTTGTTGCATTCATCTTATGAAATGTGAAAGACGTGATCCATCTAATGCTTCCAAGGCCTAAATAGAAGAATCTGCTATGTCCATAGATTAGCAAATTCAGCACAATAAATATGTAAAATCTTCCAAACTGATCTGAAACTTTAATTTCAAATCAATATTGTAGCACAATATTTTTAATTGGTGAGACAATTTTAAAATGTGTACAGAAACATAAGGAGTGAATAAAATTAAAACCTTCTTAAATAGTATGTAGGGAAAAGGTTAAACTGGATTTGTTTAAGTCTATTAATTAATACTTCAATGATGAAGGCACTGTGGTGCAAAAACACACAGAAAAGAAGTGAAAATTCAGAAATAGATCTACCTTTGTGGGAGAATTTTTTTATGAAGACATGGAAGATGATGATCCTTAAATAAAACAATGTCATATTAGTTGCATACCTTTGTGGGAAGATTGACTCATTTTGTATAACTGCAAGAAAAATGTACCCAGGTGGATTAAAGACCAATAAGTGAAAGATAAAATAATGCAACATGCTTACATTGAAATATTTCTAAATTTTCCATCCATCTCATGCCAAGATTTCTGAAATAGGACAAAATGACAAATTAAGCTACATCAAATTAATTACTTCTTTTTTTATTTAAGAATTTTTTTATTCATTTTGCATACCAACTACAGATCCTCCTCTCATCCCTCCTCTCGCTCCCCCAGCCTTCCCCCAACCCATCCTTTTTCCCCTCCTCCCAAAGGGTAAGGCCTCCCCTGGAGAGTCAACAGAACCTCGCACATTCAGTTGAGGTAGGTCCAAGCCCTTCCCCCATGCATCAAAGCTGAGCAAGGTGTCCCACCATAGGTAATGGTGCTGTGGGATGTATGGCAAATGTGCTGCTAATTAATCAATAAAACACTGATTGGCCTTTGGCTAGGCAGGAAGTATAGGCGGGGCAAGGAGGAGAATAAAGCTGGGAAGTGGAAGGCTGAGTCAGAGAGAGACTGCCAGCCACCACGATGAGAAACAGCTTGTGAAGATGCCGGTAAGCCACGAGCCATGTGGCAAAGTATAGATTAAAGGAAATGGATTAATTTAAGCTGTAAGAACAGTTAGCAAGAAGCCTGCCACGGCCATACAGTTTGTAACCAATATAAGTCTCTGTGTTTACTTGATTGGGTCTGAGGCTGTGGGACTGGCAGGTGAGAGAGATTTGCCCTGACCATGGGCCAGGCAAGAAAAACTCTAGCTACATAATGGTCTCCAAAGAGCCAGCTCATGCACCAGGGATGGATCCTGATCCCACTGCCAGGGACCCCTTGAGCAGATCAAGCTACACAACTGTCCAAATGTCTCCCATATGCAGAGGACCTAGTCCGGTCCAATGCAGGCTCCACAGCTGTCAGTCTAAAGTTTCTGAGTTTCCATGAGCTTGGTTCAGTTGTCTCTATAGATTTCCTAATCACCGTCTTGACCCCTTCCCCTTGTTCATATAATCTCTCCTCCCTCTCTTCGACTGGACTCCTGGAGCTTGGCCTGGTGCTTGGCTATGGATCTCTGAATCTGCTTCCATCAGTTACTGGATGACACTTTATAATGACAGTTGGGGAATTCACCAATCTGATTACTGGGGTAGGCCAGTTCAGACATCCTCTCCACTACTGTTAGTAGTCTAAGCTGGAGTCATTCTTGTGGATTCCTGGGAATTTTCCTAGCACCAGGTTTCTCCCAACCCTGTCTTCCTCCATCAAGGTATCTCTTTCATTGCTCTCCCACCTGATCCCTCCATCAGGTCGACCATTCCATTCCCTCATGTTCTCATCCCCCATGCTCCCCCTTCTATTGCCCCCCAGCCCTCAGTTTACTCTGGAGATCTCATCTATTTCTCCTTCTCAGGGTGATCTATGCATCCTTCTTAGAGTCCTTCTTGGTCGCTAGCTTCTCTGAAGCTGTGAGTTGTAGTCTGGTTATACTTTGATTTATGTCTACTATCTACTGTGAGTGAGCACCTATCATGTTTGTCTTTCTGAGTCTGGGTTACCTCACTCAGAATAGTATTTTAAAGTTCCATCTATTTGTCTGAAAATTTCATGATATCATAGCTGAGTAATACTCCATTGTATATATGTATCACAATTTCTTTATCCATTCTTCAGTTGAGGGGCATCTAGATTGTTTCTAGGTTTCAGCTATTACAAATAATGCTGCTATGAACATAATTGAGCAAGTGTCCTTTTGGTATGATTGAGTATGCCTTGGGTATATACCCAAGAATGGTATCATTGGGTCTTAAAGTAGATTGATTCCCAATTTTCTGAGAAGTCACCATACTGATTTCCAAAGTGGCTGTACAAGTTTGCACTCCCACCAACAGTGGAGGAGTGTTCCTCTTGCTCCACATCCTCTCCGACATAAGCTGTCATCAATGTTTTTGATCTTAGCCATTCTGACAGGTATAAGATGGTATCTCAGTGTCGTTTTGATTTGCAATTCCCTGATGACTAAGGATATACATTAGGGTAACTCTAACCAAGCAAGTGAAAAACCTGTATGACAACAACTTTAAGTCTTTTAAGAAAGAAATTGAAGAAGATATCAGTAAATGGAAAGATCTCCCATGATCATGAGTAGGTAGAACCAGCATAATAAAAAATGACAATCTTACCAAAAGCAATCTACAGATTCAATGCAATCCCCATCAAAATCCCAACACAATTCTTTACAGACATCAAAGAACAATACTCAACTTCATATGGAAAAACAAAAAACCCAGGATAGCTAAAACAAACCTGTATAATAGTGGAACTTCTAGAGGCATCACCATCCCTGACTTCAAGCTCCACTATTGTGCTATATTAATAAAAACAGCTTGGCATTGGCATAAAAACCGACACGTGGACCAGTGGAATTGAATTGAAGACCCTGACATCAATCCACACACCTATGTAAAGATTAATAACTTCTTGTGGATAAATACTGTTAAGAAACTGAAAAAGAAGTCATTAATGAAGAAATACATGTCTAATCACGTGAAAAGGGACTTACATTGAGAATATAGTAGACCTTCCTCAAGTTAGTAACCCAAAAGAAGCAAAGCAATGTTTCAAGAGAAAAGCAATTGAAAAATGACTCAGATATAAAAGAAAGGACCAGCATACTTTTGAAAGGGAACTTGATGGCATTAGTAATCAAAGAGGAACAAACTAAGTGCATGATGAAATACAACTGTACACAATATAATGACTCAAGTGTAAAACTTCAACAGTGACAAATGCTAGCAAAGATGTAGAATAATTAACACTCACAGATGCTTCTTTCATTTCTCTCTTTTTTTTTCCTCTGTGTAATTCTGACTATCTTGGAACTTGTTCTGTAGTCCTGACTTGCTTGAACCCACAGAGATCTGCCTGCCTCTGTCTCCCGAGTGCTGCGATTAAGGGCATGCACCACCACCTGGTTGCATAAAGGCTTCTTGATAGAGTGTAAATTGGAATAATCACTTTCAGAAAAGTGCTTAGCAGTGTCCGGCAAGGGAACATATGCTTTCTTATGTTTCAGAAACTCTTCTAGCAAAACTGCATTCAAACATCCAACAAAGACATAGAAAATATCCACAGTGGCATTATTAGTTCAAAACAATCCAAACAAAATATGAAAAATGGGGAAAGACTGAAAGCCATACTTTCCTAGTGTGCTTTTGTTATTATTAACAAGGATACAGATTATTCAGTTTAGATATTTTTAAACATGCATATTAAAATTTTAAGGTAACAACAAAAGAATATAAGTGTGATATAAAAAACATGGGTGTATTATGTACATATATTTTATATGAAGAAAGATCATAGGACAACTTTCTGTAAATGAGCAAAAAACAACTTGAGCTAGACTGAAGTAGAATCCCTCCAAGACGCAATCTCAATGGTATGTTGAACTTTGAAATTCTTTTTGCATGTACTAGAAATATGCTAGAGAAAAATATTTTGGTCTTCTAAGTTTTGAATCTGATGTAGAAACAGGTGGCTGCCGTGGGGGAAATCTTCATCATTTTAACAAATTTGTTCAAATGGGACTGTAGGGTACCGACTGAAGTGGCAAATAATCTCAGATAAATTCATTAAATCAGGCCTACTTAATAAGTACTGAGGCCTTACCCTTTGGGAGGGGGTTGGGATGTAGGGGGGAGGCTGCGAGGGAGCGGGAGGAGGGATGAGAGGGGATCCATGGTTGGTATGTAAAATGAATAAAACATTTTTAAATAAAAAATGTTACAAAACACACAAATAATGCACAAAGATTAAGGCACGAAAATAGAACACACACTAAATCTCAAAGAATTAAACTGTCAGAATTATCAAATGCAAAGTATTGTTACAAATAAATTAAGGAATTAAAAGGCAAAGCTCAAAATCTAAGAAATGAATGAGAGCCTTTTTAAAATGTATTCTTGTGGTCGGGTGGTGGTGACACACGCCTTTAATCCCAGCATTCTGGGGGCAGAAGCAGGCGGATCTCTGTGAGTTCAAGGCCACCATGCTCTACAGAGTGAGTTCTAGGAAAGCCGTATGGACACAGAGAAACCATGTGTCAAAAAAATAAAAACAAAACAAAGCAAAAGAACAGAATAAATAAGAGCTTTTAAAATAACTGAAGAAATTGAAAGACCCTATATTCAATGATCTGGACCACAAAGACATTTAGAAAGTCTTTGATGCACAGACGATACTTAAAGTGATGGTAGTGAACATGAACATACACATTGTTCAAGAAGATAGGCCAATATGGCTTCACCCTGTAACAGTCCAGAATTCAGAATCCTAATAAGGAAGTCCAGCAAAAAATATGATATGGGTCATACAAACACACACACACACACACACACACACACACACACACACACACACACACACATGCATGTATACAAATGCACTCACATTCATTTGATATTGAATTAAACAAGTTGGGCATCTCTGAAGCTCAATATAGAAACATCTCACTGGAGTGGTGGACCAGACCAGAAGCTGTGGTGCTTATGGTTTGGAGTAGCCACAGACAGAATCAGAGCAACTCTACTCTCGATTGCTAGAGAACATTTATGTCTAGAATGCAATGTTGTGTTTCAAATTTTACCTTTGTATGAATTCCACCATCTATGAATATCAATATTGTCAATTTATGGCAGATTTTAAAATCAAGATGACTTTCTTGTGGCTAGAAGTTTGCCAGCATCCCAGCCAGCCTGGAATTGGGACAAATCTCTCCCATTTGCGTCCCCCAAGTAAACACAGATTGCATCCCCCAATATAAACAGAGGCTTATATTAATTGTAACTGCTTGGCCATTAGCTCTGGCTTATTACTGACCAGCTCTTACACTTAAATTAACCTATAATTCTTATCTATATCTAGCCACATGGCTTGGTACCTTTTCTCAGTTCTGCCTTCATATCTTGCTTCCTCTGTGTCTGGCTGGCGTTTCCTGACTCAGCCTTCCTCTTCCCAGAATTCTCCTTGTCTGCTCACCCTGCCTGTACTTCCTGCCAGGCTACTGACCAATCAGTGTTTTATTAAACCAATATACAAGAGCATTATCCCACAGTACTTTCCTTATAAATATACTGATTCTTTATGTGGTGAGGCTTATTCATGACAAATGGAAAGAAATTCCCGTGTAGTCTATGTAAATTTTGTTTCATCTTCATGAGATACTCTATTCTAAGCTATGGGAACTGCCTCTTTCCACAGCGTCAGTGAGGGAGGAGGGTACATTAAGTTAATTCTGAAATCAAGCTAACTCTTAAATTCATTACCTCTTCATTTTAGATTAGAGCAAATATTTTGGTAGGTTGAGAAAATCACTATTACTTTTAGTAGATAAAGCAATAAGTGAATGCTGAGATTAATTAAGAAAGGAGAAACTAAATCTTTTAATCAATCTCTAGGGTTATTTGATATGGATATATTCCAAAGTGATCAAGATGATATAAACCAAACACTGACAAGGAATTCCTGGTCTAGCAAAATCAGAACATTGTACTGTACTTTGCCAGAATTTATGAATATTTTACAAGTTTATTGGTCCTTCTTTGACTTATGGTAGAACAGTAAAACATTGGCTGCAGGTAGTAGCTCTCTAAGTCTCTTGCAGAGGGCAAATTCCTCACTTAGCCCATTTAAAATTGGTGAATGTAAGCTATAGAAAGTTTTTGTGAATCCCATTTCCTCAGGTCACATAAGAATTCATTTATAGCCAGGTGGTGGTGGCACACGCCTTTCATCCCAGCACTCGGGAGGCAGAGGCAAGCGGATCTCTGAGTTTGAGGCCAGCCTGGTTTCCAAAGCGAGTTCCAGGAAAGGTGCAAAGCTACATAGAGAAACCCTGTCTCGAAAAACCAAAGGGGAAAAAAAGAATTCATTTATACAACAGATACTTGTTAAACCCTTGTTATAACATAATATAATAAAAATAATATAATTACTGTAATATAATACAGTGTCATGGTATCACCACATAACAGCTATCTACTGTTCATTGTGAAAATAACATCTCCTCATTTGTGGATAGATGTCTTTATTATTTGCCATTTCACTCTAGAGTCTGCACATTTATTCTGTCTACCTACACTATTCTTCCTCCCTTTACTCTGTCTAGCTCACTCCAGGATTTCTCCCCAGCTTTGCCCGATCCTTCCATGCTGGACAAGTTTCCTTAGTTTTACAGTCTTCTGGCAGCCGGTTCCTCCTCTTATCAAAGTTAAGATTTCTTGGGAGATTATGTGTGCATTATCTACTCTTCATTTTTGGGCATACACTATGAAGAACACGACCTGACACCTATAAGGTGTATAATAAACATTGTTGAGTTAATGAGTTTTAATTTTAATAGAGAAAAGGGAGGAGAATATACAAATGATGCCAGGGTGTCTAAATTGAATGATGTTATCATTAATCAAACAAAGCAGCAGATAAAAGGGAAAAATAACTTACTGCTTGTTCAGTGTATTGGAGCTAAAAGGTCCTGAAAGCTACTTACTGGGAGATATTCAAGACACTATCAATTAGAGTTATGTGAAGAAACTGAGAAGCAAAGATATACATTAAAACGTCCTTATTTGTCATATGACAAATACACCTCAGAAACAGCTGGAGGATTAAGAAGAGCATCCATATATAAAAACATACAGAGAAAACACTATCTGAGAAGAGCTGTGTGATAATGATGTCAGCTTAGATAGTCTACAGTACCTGGGTACTTGATCAAACATCATTCTGGCTGTTTCTGGGAGGGTCTTGTTATTCTTTTGCTCTGCTTGGTCTCCTGTTTGACTTTTGTAGAATTGGGATAGAGGCATTTTGAACCTAGATCCTCTGTGCACCAAGCTGTATGGTGCCAGCCTTCTCTCCCTTCTCTCTCTTTTTTTTTTTTTTTGTATTTGAGACAGGGTCTCACTTAGTTGTCCAGGCAGTCATCCATCTCCCACATAGCTGAGGATTAAGTTTTTGCCATGAGGCCCAGTTCTGGAAGTTTATTTTTAAGACGAATTTTAACATTTGAGTGAATCAGGTTGTTCTTCATTATGTGAGTGTGCCGTGTTCAATTAATGGAAAGCCATAATAGAAAGAGAACTGGATCCTTGTAGAAGAGAGATTCTGCCAGCAGACTGCTTAATGGCAGCTCTTTCTGTACCTCCATGACAACTAGTTACTGGTTGTTTGTGTGTGTGTGTGTGTGTGTGTGTGTGTGTGTGTGTGTGTGTGTGTGTGAATGATTGCATGTTCTATGCATATGAAAGAAGCATGAAAAATAATATTAATAGAAAAACCTGTGATCATTGACAAATCATGATTCTAACAGACACAAAATAGCTATTTCTTGAGATCTTTCAAATTTATACTTTCTGGAAGATTTCTTTATTTTGGAATTTTGCATTGCTGATGTTCTATATCTCTAACAACACATGTTTTTGTGACAAACCTTTCATACAAACAGGAAAAACAAGAACAGGAAATGATGAGCTTAGGTGTTCTTTCCACTGATTAAATATTTACTCAAATTTCTGCAAGCCTTAGGCAGAAGCAAGTCAGAATCCTGATATAAAGTGAACATAAACTGGACAGGGAAGCCAGGAATGGAAAACACCTAAGATGCTCTCAGCCACATCTAAACAGGAAATGCTGAGTCTGGAGATATTCTGAGCCTGCTTTACAAGATTTCAACATAAACAATTAGTTGAAGGGAAGAGGTACAAAGTTTAAGCATCTTCTCTTCCAACCTCTTCATGCTTCTTCAAAGGAAAATATCCTACTGAGGTCACACAGAGGATCTTTAAAAATGAAGACTAAGGTAGTACCTTTTTTTTTAATTCAGCTTTTTATTGCCAAAATTAATTCAAGTACATTTCATAATAGCAAGCCTAGCATTCAATTGGGAAAATTTAGTGAAAACAAGTTATTGAGCCCGAGACTTGAAGGCCTAGACATGGATCGATGTTTTTAATTCAGAATATTTTGTTATCTTGAAAATATGCAGGTACTTTTTGTTTTTGAACAAAATGAATGGATAAGATTTTCTCCTTTATAGTGGACTATGTTATTTGACCTCACATAGGATTCTTAATGATATATAAAAATTCTCTTTGTGAGATTACACTGTTTCGAATAGCTGACTTGGAATTTGGGTTTTCTGAACGGAAGCAGCTCTATTTTGGCACATTCCTATTTAGAACTAAATTCCCGTTACTTTTTAGTATGACTGCTTACAATTCCAGGCTTGGGCACTTGTACAGATTATTCCCTTGACTGATTTGATAAGAAACAGGTAAAAATTGAAACTCCCTGCAGGTTTCCTCCCAGGGCTTCACACCTTCAGGCATCATCAAATAGTCACATGAAAGACCCAAGTTTTGTGTTCCCAGACTATAAGAAAATAATGAGAAAGTTCTTCATCACAGAGCAACAGGCAGGTTAGAGCAGAAATAACTGTATTACTGAAGCACACGCTTATTACGGCATTCAAATGTTACTCCATGTTACCAAGCAATATGAATTAATTTTCCAATGTATTTCATGAAAATCATTTCCTTATTTTCTAAGGCAGCCTTGGGAATAAGAAGGTCTACAGAGAGCGGCAGGTATCCTTGGTTCTCCCTATCTCTGTGGTAACTCGGGATGTGCAGTGATGGCATGTGCGATGTGGAGATCACAGTGCTCATCATAGCCTGCATTTTATTGTTTGCTACAACCATCTATTTCCTTAAAATATCCCCAGCTGCCCAGAACAGAGCTGGGAGCTAGAGTTTGGATATGGGATGTTTTCTTCATCATGTACAGCCTATGTTACCTGTCTTTAGTTATTCAATAGAAATAAGAAAAGATAATACAAGGAACTTGAACACTGATTTTGTTATCTGCTTTGATCAAAACAATCCTTCCGGTATTTTTGGTTCCATATTCTGAATGACTCATTTAAAATATTTTCTCTAATGTGTATTGTAACCTTTTGGCATTTTTCTCTCACACAACTCATGCTATTTTCTTTTTCTATAAATCTAAAATAGAAAAGATGAAAAAGAAAAAAATGGACATGTTAACTCCTGGTGGGTTAGTATTTGATGATCAGGACTTAGATGAAGATGTTCTGTCAATATCTTCAGCTTTGTTTTCCTTCTAAGTATAATGTAAAATAACTAAAATATCCCAGGCAAATTCTGTTAAAACCTTAATAATCCATCAATGAACACTTCATATATAGTTTATTTATAACCGATACAAAAATATAATGTTTTGTTTTCAAAAGTCAAGAACACTTCCTTTTCCAGTAGGCTTACATGAAGTCCTCAGTACCCAGGATGGGTGATTCAAAGCTGCCTGTTACTGTAGCTCCAAGAGACCCTTTATCCTCTTCCGGACTCTGTGACCACACACACACACACACACACACACACACACACACACACACACACACACATCTTTCTCTCTCATTTACACACACACACTCACTCACACATGGAACACACTCACATGACACACACGCATATGTACATAAATATATGTTTTATTAAGTTTCAGAGTAGCTGTCATGATGTATAATTTTTCTGGTGCATGGAAGATGGAATTTTAAAGTGATTCATATCACTGAACTTCTGGGTCAACTCTATATAGTTCTAGTTTTCCTGGCTTAATTATACTTTTTATTTTTAAGTATATACTTCAAGGTTTCTATAACACAAATTGCTAAATGGTCTTATTAATAGAAAAAAAACCTGGAGCCATATATTGGGGTGAAAGCTGAAAGATCAGAGAAACAGAACAAGCCTCAGCCAACCTCACCTCGCCAACTCCTCAGCTGATCCTGTTTCCATGACTCCTCAGACTGAAAGCCTCTGAGTCCTGACCCCTGAGGGTCTCAGTTGAACTGCTGCTTAGTTCCTGTCTCCTCAGCCTTATATATCATTCTCCACCCAACCATGTCACTTCCTGGGATTAAAGGTGTGTGTGCTTCCCAAGCAAAGACATGAGATCTTAAGTGCTGGGATTAAAGATGTGTGCCACCACACCTGGCTCTGTTCCCAGTGTGGCCTTGAACTCACGGAGATCCAGACAGATGTCTGCCACCCAAGTGATAGGATTAAAGGTGTATGCCAACACTGTCTGGCCTCTATGTCCAATCTAGTGGCTGGCTCTGTCCTCTGATCCCTAAGTAAGTTTATTAGGGTACACAATATATTGGGGTACATAATATATCACCACACATTTCTTCCTCCATATTTTATAGATTTTTGTGTAATAAATATACCAAGAAAAAGAACATATAAACTTTACAGTTAAGTTCAACTGATAGCTACAGAAAATAATCAGTAGTTCAAACTTCTAATTATTTGTCCAGAATTGCTCTCAAGTTTACAAGTATGCTGACTAATTTTCTTTCTTGATATGTTTCTGGCTTATTTCCCTCTCTAGTTTTTCAGAAAGGAGTTCATTCTGCAGTTGAGGCTAGCTTTTCATTTATTTTCCTTTTCCTACCTCATGGGTGTTGGTATTAGAGTCATGCACAACCATTTCCTGAACTGAACTCAGGGATTCCTGTAAACTGGTCAAATTCTATAACAACTGAGTTATATTTCCAGGCAAGAATTCTTGTATGTTTTTAGTTATTCTTTGAGACTGTCATATAACATTTTAATCATATTCTTTCTCCTCCCCCAACTCCTCTCAGATAATTTCCCCAACTATCAACCCACCCAATTTCATGTTTTTTCTCTCTCTTAAGAAGCAAAACCAAATATAATAAACAAACAAAAAAATGGATTATAATTTGCATTGGCCAATTACTCCTGAGCATGGGAGCCTACCTGAAGTTATACACAGTGACACTCCATTCAAGACTGATTTTTCTTCTCTCAGTAGCTATTAATTGAAAATAACTTGGTGGCTAGGTTTGGGACTCTGTCCATTTCACCTCTCCCATGATGAGTTTGTCTGGCTTGCATTTCTGCTGGTCTTGTGCATGCTGTTATAGCCTCTTTGACTTCATACATGCATCAGCCCTGTTGAGTCTAGAAAAATAAAAACTGTTTGAGTCATCCACCACGTCTGGACCTTATAGTCTTTCTTTTTTTTTTCTCATAGATTCCTGAGCCTTGAGAAGAGGCATTTCATAGAGACATTCCATTTATGGTTGAGTGCTCCAAAGTCTCCCATTCTCTGCAGGCTGCCCATGTTGTGGATCTCTGTGTTAATTCCCATCTAAAGCAAGAAGAATCTCTCATGAGGGTTAGTGAAGCAGTAGTTTCTGGGTATATCAATCAATATGTCATTAATTGTCATTTTACTGCTATATTTATTCAGCAGAATAATAGTAGTAGTTTTTCCACTAGGGTCGATGACCTATCTAATCTTGCCCCTTTAACAGTGTCAGATACGGGTACCATCTCATGGAGTGGGCTTTAAATCAATTTTTTAAAAAGTGGTTGGTTACTACCCTAGCACCACACCACTGTTGTAGCAGTGGGCATATCTTGCAGCGGTCATAGATGGATGAGATGGATAATTACATTTTTTTCCCTTTAAGAGTCTTATGTTTCATTTATTAGAAGCTAAATCTGAATCTGAAGATACAGGAAAGAGAAATAAAGAAATAAAATAATTTTTAATGGCATACTAATCATCTCTAATGTAAAATGACTTTCATATAAACACGTATTAATTAGAATCTCACATTCAATATTAGGTGACTTCTTTCTGATGCCCTGATCTCTTCAAAGTATGTCGTTTTTACTCATTATCAGCATAAAATATATTTTACATCTCATAATTCATTCTTGCAAAATATAATGATAAAATGTATCCACAGTCTTATTTCTATAAATAAAGGCATATTTGACATTTAAGATTAATTGGCAGTCATACATCTAAAAACCAGAGAGGAGCTGGGGTAAGGAGGTTTGCTGAAAGTGTTTTCACGTAATTCTAACTGCTGATGATGCCTTGTCTGATGAACTGATGAAGCCAGGTTCACATAGTTACACCAAAAACCACTACAGTGAAACATAAAAAAACTTTGCCATTAAGGTAGTAGTATTTGGTCACTTAAATGCCTCTATTATCAAATTAATTATACAGAAGGCTCAACCTAATTTTAGGCTATGATAGAAAGTAAAGTTTCTTATGCATTTAAAATAAAGCCCTGTCAAATCAAGGTCAGAAAAAGGATTGATGACCAGTTCATACTTTGGAAGAAGACATTATTCTATATTATATAACAGATTTTGCTATGTTGAGCTTCATCCTTAACATGCAGGAATCCTTTTCCAAGTAACATAAATGTTTGCCATATCAAACAGGCATGTTACTTTTTCTTTGGATTCATGAAACTATAGAGTTGTTAGACTGGGTATTTTTATATCAACTTGACATAAGTTAGTCATTTGAGAAGATGGACTCTCAGTTAAGAAAATTTCTTCATAAGATCAGGCTGTAGGCAGGCCCCTGTGAGAATTTTCTTAGTTAGAGATTGGTGTGGGAAGTCCCAGTTCATTGTGGGTGGAGCCACCACCCCTAGGCTGGCGATCCTGAGTGCTATAGTAAAGAAAGCTGAGCAAGCCATGGAAAGTAAGCCAGTAAGCAGTACTCCTCCATGGACTCTACCTCAATTCTTGCTTCCAGATTCCTACTCTGCTTGTGTTTCTTCCCTGACTTCATTCCATGATGGACTTTGATGAGAAAGCATAAGCAAATAAGCCCTTTCCTCTCCAAGTTGCTTATCATCATGGTGTTTTATCACCAACAGGAATAAGAACCCTAATTAAGACAGGTATTAATGTCTCATCACTTTTGCAAAATACCTGAAATCAACTATACATGAGGAAGAAAGGTTTACTTGAGTCACAGTTTTAATAGTATCAGTCTGTGCTGCATTTCCACATGGGGTAAGGAGAGCATCACATAGTGGAGCATCTGACCTCAGAGCAGGCAGGAAAACAAGAGAGAGAAGGATTCCAGTATCACTTTCTGTAGTCTAGCTTCCTTCCACTGGACCCTGCCATCTAAAAGTTACATAGCTATCCAACAGAGCCACTGGCTGGTGACCTACTCTTTTACAAAATGATGTACTTATCCAAATAGTGTTGGTAGCAATGTCACAAAATATATTTTTTAAACTTAAAATATTTGTTAAAGTGAAACAAATTTTCATCAAAATAGTGAATAAGAAGCAAAAGATATTATTGTTCAGTGTTGGATTATTACAGAATAATTGAATCTGTATTGATAATAGTATTTCTTATAACTCTGTGGTGATTCAAGTTCCTTGCTGAAATTGATGAGTACAATGACAACAGCCATTCTAGAATACACCTCTTTTGGCACCTCGCAGAGCACCAACTGAGTATGTATGTTTTCTAGAATTCCTTAACAAAATCCCATATACTGGATAGCTTATATAATAGTTTCTTTTGCACATGTAAGGCTAGAAATCTTGGGCAAATGAAGATGTCAGCAGGTGGAGCATCTCCATAGATTTCTCTTCAAGTTTCAGGTGGTCACATCCTCACTGTGTCCTCACAGAATCTCTTCCCTACCCACTTACATGCCTGTGTGCAAACCTGAATCATACGTCATTCTGTTCAGTCAAGTACCTAAGCTCATTTTTTGCCTTCATAATCTTATTAAGTCTTAAAAGTATGTCCTTTATTTATAGCTAATAATTAAACTAATTTGAAATGTTGAACACTCTGGAGATTTTAACTAAATTTTTCTAATTTATTAACTGGAAAAATGATCAGTTTCATGCTATTGAATCTTTTGTCTACAAACAGATAAATGTCTCTATTTAATTGAATCTTTTCAATATGGTATCCTAAAACATTGTTACTCTTCTACTTTTATGAAGGAAATGTTTTATTAGAAGATATGTCTTTTATCCTCACCTTTATCATTTGCAGTACTCTTCATTTTTCTGGCATAAGTATAAATTTCTGTTATCAGACTTCTTTCTGATACCACTCTTTAATGTTGCATATGATTCATTTCTACCAGCAAGACAGTGTTTCTGTTCTTTGCACGGGGAATGTGCTTTATTGTCTCTGTTGGGTGGTATATTTTCTCACTGCAGGATTCTAGACTGAGAGTTCCCCATGCACTCACTGGACTTCTCTAACTTCTAGGACATCATCATTTTATATGTCCTCTGGACATCACGATGCTGTCTTTATCTTTTTAAATTTTTAATTGATGTTTTTAAAGGTCTTCTTTCATTTCCCTTTGTCCCTTTCTTCTTCTTCCTCACTCTTGTCTGAGATTCCTCACGCTGTTTTGGTTTCTGTTTTCTAGTTGAATTAAAATTTAAAGTCACCACCTATTAAATCTTCATATATAACTCCAAATGTCATCTCTTCACTTCAGAAACCACACTTTCATATATGTTAAATTTATTATTTCATAGAGTTCCTCCTGTGTTGTTTATGTTCCTGTTTCAATTATTTCCATTAACTACCTGCTCTGTAGTTTATGTACTTTAATGTCAGAAAGGCAAACTTCCTTCTCTTTCTTCCCTAATACATGCAAATGCCTCTGAAGGATAAGAGTTTGAAGTTTGTTCCCTAACATCCTCGATACAATTGTGAGATCATACAGGTTGAAACCATTTTCTTGCTCTACCCCCACCAGTGCTTCTACCTAGTCGAAGGCTGAAAGGATAAACTGGTAAAGTGAGGAGCAGAATTAAGTTTTTAAATGTATAAAACAAAATGCATAAGATTAGAATGGAAACTGGTTAGACTGAGATACAATTAAAACAGCTTAAACATATGAGTGACAAAGCATAATTGAATTAAATGGCAAGGCCTCTGGTAATCTGATGAGCACTACAGTTTATAATAGCAGTAAATGTAAACAATATTCTGAGAGGTTTTTTTTTTTTTTTTTTTTTTTGAGACAGGGTTTCTCTGTGTAGTTTTGCACCTTTCCTGGAACTCGCTTTGTAGTAGACCAGGCTGGCCTCGAACTCACAGAGATCTGCCTGGCTGTGCCTCCCAAGTGCTAGGATTAAAGGCTTGCGCCACCACTGCCCGGTGAGATTTTTGTGATATGAAAATATCCCTGACTTATAATGGTCACAGAAATGATAATTCCTGCTAATACTGTTGTGGTCCATTATCTAAATTCGTAATTGCACACTAAGTCCCACAGTAAAGTAATTTTTTTCAGAATAAAAATAATTCCATTCCTGAACCCTGTGTTAATAATGCCTGTTTTAGGTAGAGCACAGCCAGTAAAATGTTGGCCAAAAAAATATTAAACCCAGAGAAAGTACTTCTTTGGACATCATAATATGCCAGGATGTTTATAGAAGATGTATTTGATGTGAATGTATGGGTAGATATTCATATTGGAGTGCTATGTTCCTACTCCAGTGATGTGCTACCCTGGACACAATGGTATCCAATAGCAACAGAGAAGGAAGCTGTACAAAAGTTAATAAGTATGCATTGGGTAGTTTCAAGGGAAAAATGCTAGGTCGTGGTCATTGACTAAAAGAACAACTAATATTTTCTATTTTGATTAATTTAATAAATAAATTATATTTTTTAACTTAAACAACACAGAAAGTTTTCAAATGTTGTACAACTTTAAAGTCTATAATCTTAATATTAAAAATTAATTCATAATCTTCTCACATTTGTTTAAAGAATGACAGTTGTGGGTATAATTTCCATACTTTGATTTTGTCACTTGCGTTTATCTTTCTCACATATATTTATTATAAACAAAAATAAGTCAAAATCAAAAAGGAGAAGAAACTAAAACTTCTACAAGCTTAAAAATTAAAGTATCAAGTTGGTTATATTTTCTGAAAAGAACCATGCAAAGAATTAGAAGTTGTTCTCCTGATATGCCCAGATACAATTCCTTAGTTATTTAAAATATCTCTTTACTATTGAGTTCATCACATTTCTTGAATAGAAGCAACTATGTCAAAGTTAAGGTTTGATTCTAACAGTTGAAATAAAAGCAAAAGGAGATTGTTTTTTTAACTGTTGAAGTAAAATGCCCAAGTTTGCTTTCTGTTTCTGTGATCAACACCATGACTAAGGCAACTTGGGGCTTACACTTCTAGACTACAGGTCATCATTGAGAGATATCAGGGCAGGTCCTCAAGCAGTAACTGAAGCAGAAACCAGAGGGGAACAGTGCTTACTGGCTTGTTCCCCATGATTCATGCTCAGCTTGTTTTCCTATACTACCCAGGACCAGCTGCTCAGGTGGGTTGAGTCCCCCTACACCAATCAACACAACAATTCCCCACAGATATGGCCACAAGATAATCTGATCTAGCCAACCCCTTAGTTGAGACTACTTCTTAGATGACACTAGGTTGTGTCGAGTTGACAATCAAAACTAACCAGCATAGAATACAATGTTTGAACTGGTATGGAAAAAAATCTACAACCTCAACTAGGTAGAAGGAAGCATCTAATACAGCTCAAAGTGTTATATAAAAGGACTTCGTTTTTATGAATTAGAAAGTGTGACTTTTAAACAACCGTACTGGTATTAAGTAACAGGGGTGAGATTAAATTGATAATCTGTGTTGGTGTCCTTTCCATGCAACTCTAAAGTCAGTTAATATCAGACAATGAGAACTTAAGAGTCAGCTATTTTATTAAATCCATTACACTATACAAGAGGACAGTCACAGAAACAGATCTTTTCAATGTATGCTCAAGTTGCTATGGAAACAATGAGCTTCCATATGGTTCTCCAGAGTCCTCTTTTCTCTACATTATGCTGTCATTCACCAGAGAATATGCCTGATAATATATGCACTGTAGTCAATAGAGGATCAAAATAATTATGTTTCAGTTACAAGCTCTTCCAGAAGTGCTATTCTACTTACGGCCCTGCTAACAGGGATAATGCTGCAGTTGTGTCCATTTCCATTTGTCTCATGGATGTGAACAAACACAATTCATTTTATAATAAAACTTGAAAATAGCAGCTAGATACAACTATTTTGTGTACATCTTGCTAAAAGTTCTCTTGTTGAGAGATATCACTTAATAGCCTTCAGTCGTGGCAGCTATAAATTCTAAAATGGCATGATTTCATAAAAAGACAAATCTGACATATCTTCAAATATGAATTGTCTCTGAGGTAGATGTCACATACAGAATTCCAAGTAATGTTCCCTAAGTAGTTATGATGAATAATGTTGGAGTATATGTATTTCCCTTTTAATTTAGAAATAATTGTGTGTTAGTCTTCATCCACTAAGAAAAATCTTATTGAATAGTTGGGATTTTTTATTATTACAGTATTCTAACTCTGTTTGGAATGATTTTTCTTGACACATGAAAATACAAGTAGAAAAATGTGTTGGCTTTGTTACAGGTTGTCTTTTATCTGAGAACAGAGTCCAATTCTTTGTTCTAGCACAACTTTCAATAAAATTGAATGTCTAAAAAAACATAATGAATAGTCTAGGAACAAAATTGGATCTATCAATAAGCAAGGCTTGCTTATCAAGTAAATATTTTCAATTAACAAAACTCAATTTTTATTAAGATTTCCTTAGATTTTGCCTAATGTCACTTTTTCTGTTACAGGAAAATTACAGTTCCAATTTGTAGAAATTAGACCATCTGTTTATAGAAGTTTGAACTAGATTAGCTATAAGAGAAATATTCCTTCCCTTCCAACCTTGACAGTCAAGACACATTCATTATATTCAGCTGTCATCTATCCTCAGGCTTTTTGTGGATGACAGTTTCTCAGACTTCACTTGTTTCCAAAGATCTTCACAGTATTAATCATCCTTGGCCAGGGCCTGTTAAGTCCCTCTACCATGCCATCAGCCCCTATAGCTATTCCCACTCCTTCAGACCTACCTCTAGACGTGAGGCCTACAAACGAGCTTTTTCTGGTGAGTGTCTCCCTACCACTCCCATCTAACCTCCATCGCCACACAGCTCTATCCATACCCACAGGCCTGCCTCTGGACCCATGCCTCTGCCTTTACCTGAGAAATGTAGCTCTCACCCTCATCAAAGAAGTGTCTCCTTTAAATATATGGAGACCACTACAGAAAACCACTGTTGTAAAATATTGTTTTAAGGTCTGTTACTTTTGTTCATGTTGCATTTGTTTAACTCTGTGAAGCTATGTGACTGTGCTTGTCTAAAACACCTGATGATCTAATAAAGAACTAAACAGCCAATAACAAGGTAGGACAAAGGATAGATGGGGCTGGCAGGCAGAGAGAAGATATAGAAAGAGAAATCTGGGAGGAGTAAAAGAAAGAAGTAACCAGAGAAGGAGGAGGACATCAGGGGTCAGCCACCCAGCTACACAGACAGACAGGGAGTAAGAAATAATGAAAGGTGTACAGAAATAGAGAAAGGTAAAAGTCCAAAGGCAAAAGTTAGATGGGATAATTTAAATCAAAGCTGGCCAGAAATAAGCCAAGCTAAAGCTGCACATTTATAATTAAAAATGAGCCTTTGTGTGTGATTTATTTGGGAGCTAGGTGGCGGGCCCCTCAAGAGAGCAAAAGCAACAACAAACCCCAGCTGATCAATGTGCAGAAAACAACAGATTCAGGGCTGCCCTCAGCCAGAATGGATAAATCTACAGCACAACACCTTCACCCAAGGCTCTGAGAACATTGCAGAGAGGAGACAGCAAGGTTGTAAAATCTAGAGGACTAAGAACTCTACAGTGATGTTATTTCCTAGAAATGACAGGGAAACTTTACCTATGATACCATAACAATATGGCTGACTAAAGAAGACCTGAACAAGTACAATAACAAAGGACATCCTTATATGGAAGAGTAATCTCATGGGGCCACACCCCTAGACAAAGAATTATAGTCGACTAAGAAATGGTAAGAGCAGCAGAATTAGTCTTCCCCAGGGATGAGTCCCTTAATTGGCTGTATGATAGCAAGAGTCAGCTGAAATTATATACACAAAAGCAACATAAACAGATTTAACAGGTTGTATTTATATATCTACATGTGTGTATGTAATGTGTGTGAGGGGGTGTCTGTCTGTCTGTCTGTCTGTCTGTGAGAGAGAGAGAGAAAATTACAATTAAAGGAAGAAGAAGAGGCCATGAATTTGAGAGAAGTCAAGGGAGATTATAAGGAAGAAAGAGAAGAGGATAATGATGTAATTATATGTAATCTTTCATATTTACTTATTTACTTATTTTATTTATTTTATTTTGTAATTATTTCTTTTATTTTTTGAGATTCTAATATAATTATATTATTTTTGTCTTCCCTTTCCTCCCTTCAAGCCCTCCTGTATACTCTTCCTTGCTGTTTATCAAGTTCATAGTTCATGACCTATTTTTCATTGTTGTTACATAGGACTCTATCCTCCTGAAAGAAATATATATGTATATGCATATATATATATATATATATATATATATATATATATATATTAGTATTATACCCTATTCAGTATCCTACATAAGAAACTATGTATATATAATATATATATGTTTAAATATATAAATATATTATATATATTTAAGTGTTTGGAAAAAGCAAATCCTTACTCTTAATCAGGAAGATATGCTCAGAAGAATGAACACAGAGACACAGGAAATACATTTTGTTTTCATTCTAACTCGAGTGGTGACTGTGTCTTTTCTCCTTTGGCTGGGGTCCAACACCATCATCAATTGGCACACAGGAAATGAAGGAAAAAGGAGAAAGGGGTCACTGCTGTAGGTCATCAAATTCCTGGAATGCAGCAGGGGGCCTTCATGTAAACAAAGTTTTACTGGATTGGGGAAATTAAAACATTTGCAGAAAAGCCTTACAAAGTGGGGAAGATTAACCTTTTTTTTTTTAAATTTCTTACTCTAAACACAGGTTTTGTAGTATTTGATTAAAATAAATAAAATAAAATAAGAATTATTGGCCAGGCGTTTGATAGAAATTTCCTCAGCTGTATTTTCCAATAGCTCTTTGTCACTCCTTGTCACTCTTTATTACTCTTTGTCACAGTTTTGGAAAGGAAGACTACAGAGATAAGTATCATTGCTATCAGAACACATCAGGAGATATTCAATCAGCAAGATGTTAGCGTCAGTGTTAATGTGATCATCTGAAGAAAAGCGGTTAGGCCTCTTTTCCTTAAGTTACATTTTCTTCCCTTGGTTTCTTTCTTTGGAGATTATAATTTAATAACATTTCTCCCTTCCCTTTCCTCCCTCCAAACCCTGTTCTTCAAGTCTGTGGCCTCTTTGTTTTACTAGTTGTTATTATGTGCCTATGTGTGTGTGGGGGGGGGGTATGTGTGTGTATACACATATACATATATATGTACATGTATATTCATAAGTAGAACCTGTTCAGTCTGTATAATGTTACACACACACACACACACACACACACACACACACACACACACACATACATATATATTTTCAGGGCTGACCATTTGGCACTGAACCAATAATTGGTGTGCTGTCTCTCCAGCTCCAAGCTTCCCTCAGTTTCCTGTAGATCTTTGCGTATGGTTGAGCCTCATGGGCTTTCCTCTGTCTGGTTTTGCAGGTTTATTGGTGCCACCCCTGTTCAGTTCACCTTTGGGCAATCATGGTTGTAGAGCAACAGGACAAGACAGTGCAGAGATTCCTCCATCTTGTATTCTTGCTGAGGCCATTCCAGTTTCAACTAGAATTTTGATGTCCTTGATGGAGAATCCCATGGAAAATTACCCAGCTCTTTCCTAGGAACCCCAGGTCAAGATACCCTAACTAACTTAGCTGCTGTTAAATTGCCTGCTTATGTAAACCTCCCACTCAAGCTAACTGTTTATCTTAGCTTCTGTTAAACTGTTTGCCTGAGAAAACCCTCCCTGTGCAGCTGCTAAGTAAGATACCAGGATGTGGTTTTAGACTTTAAAAACCCCTTACCCTAAATATTCTGTGCTACATTTGGGTCCCAATACCCGAGTGTAGTCTCAGGCAGCTGGAATAAAGACTTTCAGTTGGCTATAAAGTGTGTCTGAGTGCTCATCTCTGGTGGGATCCCTGTGGTACTAACTACTGATTTTACTAGGAGACACAATCTCTGAGCAAACTCCCTGATCCTCTGGCTCCTAAACTCTTTCCATCCCCGCCCCCTCGAGCCTTAGATGTGAGAGTATTTTTTAGATGTATCCACTAGGTCTGGGATCCACAACTCTACATATCGATTGGTTGTGGTTTTCTCTAGTAGTTTGCATCTGTTTCAAAAACAAGTTTCTTTGATGAGTAGTGAAGACTATATTTACCTAAGGTTATAAGGACAAATGTTACAGATTGTTGTTAGGAATTATGCTGATTTAGTAAACTACTGGTTGTATATTTTCCTCCAATAACCATTCCTCCACTAATGCTGGGTAGTTATCTAGATTTCCCAAACCAGGCATGCTCTCCCTGTTGTGCTGGTCTTAAGATCAATTAGAGAGCTGTTGGTTAATGCTAAGGTAAGCTTCCACTACTTTATCATAGGGTCATTGTTACTGTTCCATGTGGGTTATTAATGTGGTTCACAGGCATCACAGTTGGGGAGGACTGTCGGTTGCCTCCCTCTTTTGGAAGATTGTATAATGCCTTGTGGTCCCAAGGAAGCTAGTCCTAGGGAAGGAGAGTTTAGGGAAGTTCCAACTCAGAGGTCCTTCCAAACAAATAATATGTTTAAAGGGTTGGAAGTAATACTCTACCAAGAGCATCTACTATTATTAGCTATTATTAAAATATATACTATTTTGAAGTTCTACACAGTTCTCCCCTTTTTGTGTATTTTTTACATAATTGATTTATATAGGAACCATAAACGCAAATATAATTTGCATATGATAGTTTCATACAAAAGAATATTTGAGGCATTAAAAAGCATAATTTATCCTTAGGAAAAATAAAATTAATATTATTAAAATATTCAAGATTTTAAAATTAGAAAAATGTTTAAAATTTTGAAATAAAACTAATTCCAACTAACTAATAAGAATGCTTTTGCTACTATTTGGTAGTTATGCCATCCAGTAATAAAAGCTAAGAGCTACATGACACATAACCTAAAGTAGAGTTATTCCAAGAGCAGGATTTAATGATCACCTAATTTAGTCATTGCTGAATGTTACATTTATTTATGCAATGACTGAAAGATCAAATGTATTTAGTCATATACAAATATAGCAAAATTACACTAATTCACAGTACTATATTGGATAAAATACATACATGAAAAAGAAGAATTGTTAAACATGGTATTAATTGACACATCATATTAATTAATTAATACTTAATTGAATTAAAGATGGCCTCTATATACTAGTTGTGAATATGCACTGTGGTATAAAAATGATATAAATGACTAAAAATCCAAAAATATGAATTTTGAGAGCAGAGAAAATAGCTTAGCAGATGAAGCACTTGTTGCATAAGTGTGAAAACCAGAGTTGAGATCCCCAGAGAGGGAAACATAACAGCCGACCTTAACCCCAGCATTCTAGATACAGGGTATCCTCAGTGCAGCTGGATTGCTACATTAGCCAGAACCAGTGGGCTCCAGTTTCAGCATGAGACCCTTCCTTGATATATTAGATGGAGAGAGAGAAAAAAAGATATATGACATCAACTTTGGCATTTAACATACATACATACCACATGCACGTGCATTCTCATAGACATGTATGTCTATATGTATGTGAAAATGCAAATACATATGCAAGTGCAAACCACACACACACACACACACACACACACACACACACACGCACATGTACATATCCAAATACCACCTGTTTCAAAGTCCATAATCATGCATCCTAAAAAGAAATGTTTAAAAATAATAATCAATTACTGGACTCAGAATTTGAAGTTTTGTTGAAGAAATAATTGCTTTTAGCCCTTCCAAATCTTCTGAAGTCAACTACCATCCCTTTATGATTATACTGACCCAAATCCAAGAAAAAAATATAACTTTTAACATTATATTAAATAAAATTCCATATTATTTGTAAATTAAGAATGGTATAGCATGTATCGTGTGTGTGTGTGTGTGTGTGTGTGTGTGTGTGTGTGTGTGTGCTCATGTCTGTGTGTGTTATATGCACATGTATGTGTCCAGGAGCCAAAGAAGGACATTAAGTTTCTTGTTCTAGCACTCTGCATTTTATTAGCTTGAGAAAAGTTCTCTCCTGATTCTGGAGTTAGGCTGATGGCCAGTAAGCTGCAGCATCCCATTTGTCTGTTCTACTCACAGTGCTGTGGTTATAGATACCAACATATCCATGCTTGGCATTTTATGTGGGCCCTGAGACTCAAGCTCATGCTTACACAGCAAGTACCCTTACCAACTGTACTAACAAAGATCAAGGATGTCTTTTTAACAACGAAATGTAGAAATAGCTAAAATGTGCTTATAATTTATATTCATTTACTATTGTACTATACATGACTCTTAGGGATTACTTAATGTTTGTTTTAACTATAATGTAAATCAAGTAGCCACAGGACAATGTCAACAACCACAACCATTTACAGCAAAAAAATAAAATAAAATAAAAAATCATGGATGCCTTTGAAACGTAATTCTGAGTACTATAGTTTGCATCTTGAAAGTACTCCCAAAGTCTTGGCTGTCGGTCTATGGCACTATGGAATATGGTAGAACATTTAAGAAGTGGAACCTAGTGGGAGGAAGTTAGATCATTAGTGTGTCTTTGAAAGAGACATTGGGACCCTGGTCAATTCCTGCTTCTCTGTTTGCTTCCTGGTTGCTATCAAGTGAAGTCTCCTGAGTCACATGTTCAAGCCATGATGTCCTCCTATCAGAGGCCAAAGACAGCAGTCTCATGTGAATATAAAACAAAGGCTCTAAAACCAGGAGCCAAAGTGTACCTTCTTTCATCTACCAAACTGATTATTTGATTAAAATTTTTCCAGTAATAAAAATAAAGCTAATTTGATTTTAGGGTAAGAAAACAAAGCAATTTGTTAACAAGAATGTTTTACTTTTCTTCTTTAAATTGATTTTTTTATTGAAACAAAATAATAGTTTAAATAAGTATTCTTTCAATGCAACTTTGAACTTTAAATAGTTTTAAGAAGAACTAGTTACATTTGGTAAATGGACTAAATATATATTTATTGACAATTAAGCATCAATAGTAATTTATGCAATTATAAAAGTAAAGCCTTTATTTTGAAGAAATAATATAGAATCTATGTGGTTATCAAGAGGAAAAGGTGAAATTAAATTTAAAATTCATGTAAACTGGCACTGTCATTATCAATTAAGAAGAAAAATATAGACCACTTACTTATTTTAAACCACTGGAAATTATTATCTGATAATCTTTCAAAGTAGATTCTTTTTAATTAATTATAGTATTAAATAATACTCCAGCTGAGATACAGCATCATCTATGTATTATTAGTATTGATTAAGGTGAGACCCACACCATGCCCTGCAAATACAAAGCCAAAGGAAAGCAAAACTTCTTTGTTAATAGTAACTTATTTCTATCATTGTGTTTGTTTTGTAAATCATATCTTAAAGTATGATGTATATGCATTCATTCAACCATTTTCAAGTTTGTTTCTATGAAAAAAATAATTTCTGGTACGTAGTGGGTAGCTGTTCCAGCTTTGACCCATAAGTACCACCCCTAGTAAGGCTTCAGGTAACTGCCATGCCTACTTATGATCTGCCCCTGAGGCAGGGCTGAGGCAGGAACCCTTAAGACCCAAGATCTGGATGTGCCAGCTCTCTTGGTTCCTTGTGATCCTGGATGCTAGATGATAGACCGAGCAGAGTTCTCCAGAGAACACTACTGGACTGCACTTCACCTCTCCTGGATCCTGTAACCAACCCCTTTACTATCTGTAAGTTACCCTAAAATAAACCTCCTTTTTAACTACATGAGTTGCCTTAATAAATCCCCCACTACTGCTATTTTTGGTATCTTAGCTGAATTCTTCTTTTCTTTCTGAGGGACTCTAAAGTCTTTGTATTCATTTGGCTCAGGGCTTCTTTCCCACATATCTATCAAGGAATTTCTCCCACATCTCTGCCACTAGAACAGTACCTTGGTGAACAAAATGATTTAATGGAGCTACCCAGTTGGGCTGAATAACTTATGCTGTTATGTAACTTAACCAATCAAATCATGACAACAGGTCAGCATTCAGTCTGTGCCTGCTCATATAAAAGATGAGAATAGACAAATCATTAGCTTATCTTTTACAAGAAATGCTGAAAAATTGTTTGTGTGGTTTTAAGGTCTTAAGAAGATGGAAGACATGGAAATTGTTATTCCTACAGGGAGCATCTTTCACTGACTATCTTTAAATCTAATGACTATGGCAAGTGAAGAAACATTAAGACTATACAACTGTCAAAGAAACATGATATCATTCTAATACCTGCAATTTAAAGCTCAAAACAAAAAAATGTCTATCTTACCATTTTGTAGCAATTTCACTAACAAATCCAATTTCACTAACAAAAACCTTGAGCTTAAGATCAAATCAAACATTTTGAGGTATAGACTACACTTTAATAACCTATTACAACTTACATGGAAGCAAAGGCTTGGTCTGGAATAGAAAATCTGCTCATTAGGGAATAAAACAAGAATTCTCAAACTTTATATTCATTCAAAATTTAGTTACACAGTATTTTTTTCCAAATCTTGCACTGAATGAGAATCAAGCTGTAACGTATTCAAAATAATTTAGATTTGCTTCTTTAAAAATCTTCATGTAAGTTTTAGGCCAACTTAATTTCTCTCTTCCCTGTGAATGAGTTAGTGAAAAGAATGTGGCATCCATTCTGATTAACCAGCAGATAAGCGACCTAGAAACTCATTTAAAGTCTCCATCCCTGGCGATGTCAAAACAGATGTTACATCCCTGTCAGATGACAGTGCAGGGCCTGTGATGTCAAACATAATTAAAATTTTTATTTTCAGATGTACCCCATGGTTTATATACACTGAAAGTGTCTCTTACCTTTTGAACTTGGAGAGTGCTGAGCTCTGCAAAACGGGAGGCTTCATTTTAGTTTAGAAGCCATTAGGGAGTGAAATCGTTTCATCAATTGGTACCCAGAGGTTTCCTTCAGGATCTGGCATGAAAAGACTGGCATTTCATTAAAATGTGCTGACAACTGAAAGAGAGGTTTGAGGAGGGACTCCTCTCACTCTCCTATCCCAGAATATCAAGGTACCCCATGGCTTAATGAGAGAGTAACAGTGTGTCTTTCCTTTCATGGCTGCATCACTCATTTTGTTTCTGAACGGTGAAAGAGTTAAAAGTCACAAGTTACCTAAATCATACTTATTACTAAGTTTCTTTAGACAGAAATTTTCCCCTTGGAAATATGAGTCACCAAATACCTTGGGGGAGAAATAACAAGTACCTTTTCTTTTTAGTGGCATTCACAAAATGGATTAAAAACACAGAATATCCCATAAAAATGTTTCCATAACTGAATGTGCTGTACCCATGGATTCCAACCAAACTTGAATTTAAAATATATGCAAAGAGGTGTCTCTGTCTTGGGCTGTACAAACTTTATTCTTTTATTGCCCACTAAATAATCAAATATGGTTATTTATATAACATTTACATTATACTTGGTGTTTGTAGTGCTCTAGACATGACTAAAAGTATATGAGAGTATGTGTGGGGAATGCATGAGGATACTGCACCATTTCTTAAAACGAACTTGCACATCCTCAAATTTCAATATCCACAGGGGTCTGAGAATCTGCTCCTCACAGGTACTGAGTGACGCCTGCTCTTTAGAAGCTACCATCATGAATTTGTATCCTTACATATAAAAAGATTCCAAAATTATTAATACTCCCAAGAAGGTCCATATCTCCAAGTGCCTATGTAGCCTTGGAGCACACCCACAACCACAGGTAACATCATACATGTATCTAGACTTGGGGTGATATTGAGGATTTTCTTATTTCCTTTGTTAGAGAATAAACTTGATGGGACAAAATTGTATAATATTCATAAGTTTACTAGTGACAGAAGCTTCAGGGTGCCTTGTGCATAAGCCTTTTCAGTAAATGTCAAAGTAACTTTGGTTGAAAGTTTGGAAAGCCCTACAAAAAGCTTCCACCCTCTGAAGGGTAGAGCAGTACTGTACAGAGAACTTCAGAGCACAGGGGTGGCACGAGGTGGCTTGATGGTGAACACTCTCATCACTGTGCTTCTGTAATAGGCAACCATGAGGACTAGGAGAGGCCATGAGTCTAAGATCATTAGAACAATGCTCACACACAGCTAAGTGTTAGGTCATATTGACTGCCACTATCATCCTTCCTTAACATTGACTCACAGTAGAGTGACTCATTCCTACCCGGCTCGGGTGTATCTGTAGATATTTAACTTCAGAATAAATAACACCAATTATCTTTTCACTATAGTTAAAATTAAATAATTTATAAAATAATATTTCTGCAATTTTCAATGTGTAGTTTGGGAGATTTACTCAATTTTCTGTATTTATTCATATATTGGTAACTCCTTCTTTTCCTGAATCCATTTGTGCACTTTAATTTTACCTTGTACTTTGGTTACACTAATATTTCAGAGATATATTATTGAACTGTTTTTCTTATAGATGTATTTCCTCTGTTTGTGGTGATTTGTATACTGGACTATTTCAAGGCTTGGGCCCTCTAGTAATGACTTATATTAATCTTTTCAAGTCTGTGACTTGTATACTTTTAACAGTCTACTAATTTACTCACAAATATCTGCTCCCCTATTTATTTTCAGCATTGTATTTTATTGCAAATTAACTAAATCTGCTCTCAGTCTTTTAAAATATTTCAACAGATTGCTATTGATCATAGTTTCCCTGCTGTAGCATGGATAAGTTGATCTTTCTGTAATGTTTCTTATCTATCTGGAATTTAGTATCCATTGGTCAACATTTCCGAGATGCCTTTCTCCACCATGGCCTGAGAACCCCCACTCCATTCTAGTTTTACACAATCAACTTACTTTAGATTTCACATTGGTTAAGATCATGCCGTGTTTGCCATTCTGTGCCTGAGTTACTTCCCTTTTCCTAACAACTGCACATTTACAAATGACATATTTCTTTCTCTTTTAAAGGCTAAATAGTGCTCCATTGTGTATAGATGGCACATTGTCTCTACCTAGTCACCAGCTTGCACTGATTCCATAGCCTGGCTACTGAGGACAGCAACAAGATTTCCTTCGGGTTGCACTCAGTCAGAAGTGACATCTGTAAATCGTGCGGCAGTTCCGGTTCTACTATTTCAGGATCCTCTGTGCTCCCTCTCTGCAGATGAAAGCAGCAGCCCGATACTCCCAGCATTGCTGTGCAAGCCTTCTCCTTCCTCAGCTTTGCCCACAGTCACAGTGTTTTGTCTCTTAGGCCAGCCATTCTTATCACTGCAAGAAGACATCCTTTCCCTGAAAAATGCACTACTTTCATGTTTTTATGTTTTCTTCCTTCCTTACTTTTCATTCATTGATTTTTAGATTAAATTTTGAGAATTTCCTCTGCTTTTCTTAACTTTTCTCCCTTTTAGCTTACTAAGGAGAATATTAAACCACTATTTTCATTACTTTGTCTGTACTGAAAACATCGTTTTAAATGTGTCCTTTGATGTACTTTGCTAGGAGCCCATTGTTTAATCAAGAAATATTTAATGTTCACCAATATCTAGATATTTTAATTCATTTGAGTTGTTAAAAAAAATTTAAGTTGTTCTTGGTTATTTGTTTTATCTTCCAAATGGCTGAGAAATACATATTCAGTCCTTTTCTCGCTGTGGATGTACAATTAGAATTGCACTGTGAGAAGACAAAGCTGCGTTGCTTCTGCCTTAAAATTTTATTAAGGTTTTCTTCTGTGGCTTAATATATGTTAATTTTTATAAATGTTTCAATGTGCTTAAAATTATTTAGTTTCTATTTGAAGAGCAATAAGTATGATACTATCACTTAGTGAATTATACTCACTGTAACTTTTTAAATTTATTTTCTATTTTATCATCTTGCTCTGAGCCCAAGTTACAGACATAATATACGTATCTAATGAAAATGGAATGGAGTTATAATTGTTAAAGTGAAATTTACATAAAACAAAGACAGCGTTGAAGATGTATCAGGAAAATTATGAATAAAAAAAAGCACATTAAATTCCCCACCTTTCTGATAAGACAGTCAGTCTGTGTCACTCTGTTTTTAAAGCTGTGAAATGAAAATATTCAATTAGTATAGAAAGTTGCTAGCACAGCTGAAAATATACTGCAAGCTACTTTCAAGTTGCCAAGATGTGATGGAGGAGCGGTGAATCCCAAAAGGGGATCGGGATTATCTATGGACCTCAAACATCAAGAATGATACGATAAGATCATGATTAAAGGAACAAGGGAATTAAGACATCTGATGTAGAACTGAAAGTCAGTGAAAAAAAACAAAAAAAAATCCTTCATAAAGAGACTATCTCACAAATTGAGTAGGAAAAAAAAACAATTTCCAATGACATACTGTATGCAAGGTACAATCTAAGCAACATGATTTACAGCTTGAACCAAAGTCAGACAAATGGAAGCCAAAAGGATACAAATAAAAAGAGCATAAGTGAAAAGTATTGATGTTGAGTAATAATGAATACAATGTGAAAAATGATAACCAAATCAAAAAGAGTCGGTGCTTTGCTCTTGTTGTTGTGGGGTGTGTGTGTGTGTGTGTGTTTGTTCCTATAACTTTATTAAGTAAAATGCATGTGCAATTATATTCTTTATTTACAGGTTATTTTTATACATGTGGAAAACCTGGCCAACTAAATCTATGTTGAAGTTAATAATCACAGGCCAGAATGACTAAAATGGAAACAACCCAGTACTCAGGATGCCTGGGGTTGCAGAGCAACTAGAACTTTCTGAAATCCCTAATAGGAATATACACTAGAACAGTATGTTAGTCAGAGCTCTCATTAGTTTCAAATAAGAAAGTTGTGTTTTGAATACAGTTTTGGACATTTCAGCCAAAGACCAATTAATGCCCTTGCTTTTGTTCTATGGTGTGGCAGAACAGTGTGGCAAGATGCATGTGATAGAGGAAAGTTGCTCTGCTCATCCTAGGAAGCTAAAAGAAGGAATAAGATATCAAGGGTCACAGTCTCCTGTGTGGGCACACCACAAAGACCTTGAGTCTTTCTACTTCTCATGGGATCCTTTGCCAGGCTACTAAGCATAATACACAGGGTCCTTTGGGCACTAACTACAGAAAATATTTTTGTAAATATACTGTCACTCATTCTACCATAAGGTAGAGGTTGACCATTGTAAATCTGAAAATACAAAGTCTAAAATCCTTTGAACACTAATAGAATACCACAAGTATGTGTAATGAAAATGATTTGAGATGTTAAAAATTTGAGAGATAATAAGAGGCACATGAGAGAAGTTGGGAAAGAAAGGGTGGGCTGAAAATTACCTGTAAATACAGTGCTCATGTATATAATTCTAAATAAATAAAATATAAAAGAAAATTACAAATCTAGCCCATTAAGACAATTCTAAAAGCTAATGACTTGAAACCACAATATTTATTCTATTAGCCTGTGATTCAGTTGGAAGTTCCTTTTGGTGGTTTTGTCTAAATTCACTCATGTTGCTGTGATAACATCTTGCATGGATAGTCAGGTACAAAATACCTTTGGAGTACATGGCTGGCTATCCATGGGGTACCTCAATACTTCTCTCCTTTGATCTTTAGTAGATTCAACTGAGTTATTTCACACCACGGTGTCCAAAAGTTCCAATAAAGGAATTGTGGAAGTGACAAGAGTTCTCAGAAACAAACCTGTAACTTGGACAGTACCATTTTCATAGGAATCTGTCAACATAAACATAAGGCCAACTAGGATTCAAGAAACATGCTGCAGGGTATGAAGAGACTGCTCAGTGGTTGGAACACGTGCTGCTCTTGCAGAGGTCATAGGGCTGATTCCCAGCATCCACACTGTATGCCACAATGTCTGTAGCTCTAGTTCAAGGGAATCCAGCACTCTTTTCTAGCTTCTGCAGGTACTAGGCACACACACGCTGAGCAAGCCTCTATCACTTACCTAAAAACCCCACTCTGGTTTTCTGAGACAGTTTCACTATGTATTTCAGACTATTTTTTGAAATACTGATGCTCCTTCCTCAGCCTTCTGAATGTTGCTATTACAGTCATGAAGCATCATGGCTGGCTTAAATTTTTAGCTCTTGCTTGGATTTACTAAACCATGAGTAAGAAGTACAATGATGTGAGGGATATTCTGTGACGTTTGTGAGTAAGAAATGGCACCACCCAGCTCTGGTGAGGTTTCTGTTATTATGTTCCACGATTCTAATTCAGTGCCGTCATGAATGGCAGCATATCATACATGGCAGGAAGAGTCATTGCATAGTCTACAGACTCAGTACAGAACTGTATGTTTACCAGTTAAAACCTTGTCAGTTGTGTGTGATTTATAAGACAAGGGAAAGTGATCTGTGGAAGGCTTTGTCAAATGTACTACTTTAATCAGCTATCATCTTGTCAAAAACTGTTCCCCTTTTCAAAAAAAGAATCTCAATTTGTCCAAGTGATATGGATTATAATAAGAAGACTAGCTTTTTTGAGAATTGCTCAATTTAGGGGAAAATAAATGCATTAAGAAAGCAGTAATAAACCTCAAATGTGAAAGAGAACTGTCTCAGATCTTTGTTCAAAATCCCATTCCTCAAGCTGCACTCCAGACCAGCTACATAAAAGCTGATGCAATTGTGGCCACATCCTAAGGTATTTTTTATGTCCCTTGGATGACTCAAAAGTATTTCCACAGATGAGAACCACTGAGTCTGAGCCTCATGCTTTCACCAATTTCCTTAACAAAGTTCACACAAATATTTGATATTGATCTAACCCTACTCAGTTGATGAAAAGTATAAATTACTTTATGGGGACATATTTTAAGTTATTAAAAAGAATATAAAATATTTCTTTGGTAAGTGTTTACACAATTATACTCTATATCACTTTAATAATCAAACAAACTTATATGTTTATATAAATAATCATGCAAAATTAAGTCAACTGTACAGGTTTTTGCAGTTATTACCATATATATGATAAGAAACTGTAATTTGCTCTGATAATTTGTAGGAAACAGAGAACTGGAATATCTCAGTTAAGTTTATCTTTTCCATATATTCAATTATAAAATACATTTTCAAGAAAATTCTTAAGAAGAAATGTGCTTTGGATAAAAGTTTTGGAATTTAAAACATATTCAACTGTCTCAGTAAAATGTGAGTAATAAAACTTTGTTCATAAAGCCAGATCTGATGGACTTGCATCTTAGGATAGGAACCCTTTAAATCAGAGATGGGTTCAAGACATTGTTAAACTTCTGTAACAATTTCCAAAAGTCTGAAAAGTATGTGAGCATGGGGATGCCCACTATTGGGAAGTTCTAGGACAACAGCTTACAGAATGGGAAAAGATCTTCACCAACCCCATATCTGACAGAGGGCTGATCTCCAAAATATATAAAGAACTCAAAAAGCCAGACTTCAAAATACTGAACAATCAAATTAAAAAATGGGTTACAGAGCTTAACAGAGAATTCAAAGCAGAAGAATCTCAAATGGCTGAAAGACATTTAAGGAATTGCTCAACATCCTTAGTCATCAGGGAAATGCAAATCAAAATGACTCTGAGATACCATCTTACACCTGTCAGAATGGCTAAGATCAAAAACACTGCAGACAGCTTATGTTGGAGAGGATGTGGAACAAGGGGAACACTCCTCCATTGTTGGTGGGAGTGAAAACTTGTACAGCCACTTTGGATATCAGTATGGCGGTTTCTCAGAAAATTGGGAATCAGTCTTCCTCAAGACCCAGCTATACCACTCTTGGGCATATACCCAAGGAATGCTCAATCATACCACAAAGACACATGCTCAACTATGTTCACAGCATTATTCGAAATAGCAAGAATCTGGAAACAACCTAGATGCCCCTCAACTGAAGAATGGATAAATAAAATGTGGCACATATGCACAATGGAGTACTACTCAGCAGTAAAAAACAATGATATCATGAGGTTTGCAGGCACATGGATGGAATTAGAAAATATCATCCTGAGTGAGGTAACCCAAACTCAGAAGGACAAACATAGTATGTACTCACTCATAAGTGTATACCAGATGTGAGGAAAGGGATGGCCAGACTACAAACCACAGCTTCAGAGAGGCTACCTAACAGGGAAAGACCCTAGGAGGGACACATGGATGACTCAGCAAAGGAGAAGCGGATGAGATCTACATGAGCGGACTGGGTGTCAGGGATGGCACAGGGCGAGGAGTGGGGGATGAGAACATAGGGAAATGGGAGGGTCGAGCTGGAACAGGGACAGAGTGGGAGGGCAGGGAGGGAGATACCATGATAGATGAGGACATCATGGGAATAAGAAGAGGCAAGGTGCTGGGGAGGCTCTCAGGAATCCACAAGGATGACCCCACCTTGGTCTGCTGGCAGTGGTCCAGAGGGTGCCTGGACTGGTCTATTCTAGTGACCAGTCTAGTGAATAACCTAGCTGTCATCATAAAGCCTTTGTCCAGTGACTGATGGAGGCAGATGCAGAGATCCACGGCCAGCACCAGGCTGAGCTCCAGGAATCCAATCAATGAGAGAGAGAGAGGAGGGATTCTGCAGGCAGGGAACATCGGGATCATGATGGGAAGACATGCAGAGATGACCGGCCACACTAGTGGAAGCCCATGAACTGTAAACTAGTGGCTGTGGAGCCCCCATGGGACTGGACTAGGCCCTCTGGATATGGAAGACGGTTGTTTGGCTTGAACTGTTTGGGAGGCACCCAGGCAGGGGGATTGGGATCCATCCCTGGGGCATGGGCAGGCTTTTGAGAATCCAGTGCCTGTGGTGTGATGCCTTGTGCAGCCTTGGTGCAGTGGGAAGGGGCTTGGACCTGCCTAGGCTCAGTGTGCTGGACTCTGCTGACTCCCCATGAGAGACCTTGATTTGGGGATGTGGGAATGTGGAGTGGCTTGGGAGGGAGGGCTGGGGGTGGAAGGAGGGAGGAAGTGGGATCTGTGGGTGGTATGTAGAGTGAGTAGAAAATTTCTAATAAAGAGAAATGAAAAAAAAAGAATTGGGGCTTGAATGTCTTATGTCTTACAAGATGGCATCTGACAGAGAACAACATCTCCATTTCTGTGACAAGTGGTTACATTCTGGATCTAGGATCAGACAGCTAGGATTTGGAATTTACTTGCTAAGTAACTGCAATTTTTCAGGAAGCAACTGAAGACATTGAATGAGTGTGCAGTGTGGTGAAGTATGCAGGCCTTAGCAAGAAGAAGAGCAAGAAACCCTGGATACATCTATTTTTGACTTCAAAGAAGAGGTATGATTGTGGTATACTTTGCTCTATATTTTTCTGTTCAATGTTCCAGGTGCTATTTACATTAAAAATTTCTGAGTATATTCTGCTCCTTACATATTTCTATTCTTCACAGTCTCAACGATGAACCATTGCATTTTCTCTCAAATCAGTTCATAACTCTCATACAGTTTATGCACTTTGAATATGTCTATGTATATTTTAAAGAATCATACTGAATTCCTTCTCTTGTATTTAACAGACACACACATACACTGGGAGGTGGCGTATACTAAAAGGCTTAAAAACTAAAATTACTGCCCGGATGCCTCCCAAACAGTTCAAGCTAATCAACTGTCTCACTTATCCAGAGGGCCTGATCCAGTTGGGGGCTCCTCAGCTATTGGTTCGTAGTTCATGTGTTTCCATTCGTTTGGCTATTTGTCCCTGTGCTTTTTCCAACCTTGGTCTCAGAAATTCTTGCTCATACAAACCCTCCTCCTTCTCGCCAACTGGACTCCTGGAGCTCCATCTGAGGCCTGGCCGTGGATCTCTGCATTCAGTTCCCTCCAGGCAGTGGGACCGGGACCTGTCCTTAGTGCATGTGCTGGCTGTTTGGAACCTGGGGCTTATACAGGGACATTTGGCTCAGCCTGGGAGGAAGGGACTGGACCTGCCTGAACTGAGTCTACCAAGTTGAACTCAATCCTCAGGGGAGTCTTTGCCCTGGAGGAGATGGGAATGGGGGGTGTGCTGGGGGAAAGGGGGGCAGGAGGGGGGAGAACAAGGGAATTTGTGGCTGATATGTAAAATTAAATTAAATTATAAAATAAAATTTAAAAAAGAACAATGACAATACCCATTTAATTCACAAAGTGTTTTTGAAATGGATGCACCCATGTGCAGAAATACAGCTTATGCAAATTTAAAAAAAACTAAAATTACATTCTTTTGCATTAGAGCAAAATGTGTCAATTGCCATAATTTTTACACATCATGACCTAAATTTACATAAATGTTGCAAGGTCAAATGATCTTTTCTCTCTTTAATATAATTCTATTGTTTTTGGAAGTATTCTTGCTTTTGATTCCTAGTGTTTGCAAACAAGGAAAGGACCTAATTTGTTTGCAATACTTGTATGCCTGCAATCAAAAATGCTCTGAAAAACAAATAAATATGCACACAGAATTTTAGCTCAACTGGATTCTTTCTATTTAGGTTTCTTATCACTTAAAATTAAGTAGCTGCAGTTATCACCTATCTTTACAAAGATAGAAGATTTTTTAAATACCTTTAAAAGTTCATTGATTGACCTTTTACTTTCTTCTATTAGAATACTATCTATCAAGTATGTAATTTTAGAAATCATGTTTTCCATTAATAACATCAAATGTTGTAAATAAGTAGTAACTCTTTATCAATGAAATAATTCATGCTCTTGGGTTAGTTTTGGTGAAGGAGATGGGGAATTGTTGTTTCTCATTGTTTGTTGATTTTGTGATAGAGTCTCATGTAGTTCAGTCCTTCCTTGAACTTGCTATGTGCCTGAGGATGACCCTACACTCCCAACCTCAGACCTCTACCTCTGGAGTGCTGGAATGCTTTTCGTTTTTAACACACATGGAAAAAATAGGTATGCCTTTATTTTCAGGAATTTTGGCTGAGCATGCGCTCAGATATTCACAATAAGATAGGTTTTTGTTTTCAAAATATTATTATTGAATTAAATGTTATAAGTTTATAAATTAACAAATCAAATTAATGTGGTCAGACTTTACATATTACCTTAGAGAAATACAAGCTTATTTGATTGAATTTGACTTGAGATATTGGTCATCAAACTGATAAAAGCCTAACTTTAATCTAAACAATCCTTTTGTCCAACCAAGTTGACCCTTTCTGATTTCTTTCCCCCATTCTATTTCTAATAAAAGGGTGGAGCAAGCATTATGACTAGGGGAGTGAACAGAAGTATACCATCAGGCTCTTGGATCCTCCCTCTGTTTCCCTCTTTGCTCAATCACTTAAATAATCATGCATGTAGATGACTAATAAAATATTTGAGCTGATAGTCTTTTGATACTTAGTGTAATTGTTTTGTTTTTTCATCTTTAACAAAAAAAAGAGTACAGTTAGTATTTGTATTAATATATTTGCTGTCCAGAGTCCTTCAAAATGGACACCTCTTGCCACCTATTGCTGCATCTATTAGTACCTTGACACTGTTATAGGTCTTTAATGGTAAAACCAACCTGTTTGTCACCCCGACAGCACAGAGGAGAAGTACTTAGGTCCAAAAGTGTACATGAACATCTCAAATAGGCTCTGATCCTTGTCCAGTGCAATGCTTTACATGATGGAAGTGTAATGTAGTTTGGGTCTACATTGCCATTAGATCTGGAGAAAAGAAAGGAGTGATTGGAATATCTGAGAAGAAAGCTATAGAATACAACAAAAGTTTAGCTTTAGTAACAGAATTTTTAATTATCATAATAATTTCAAAGGTATAAAATGTTTATCAGTTTTTTTTAATGTTTAATGGATTCAGTCATAGCTTCAATCAATCTGACAAATCAGCAGAACAAGGCTTTATGAGAACAACTACCAAACTCCTAAGTGAGTTCAAAATGGCTAAAGGCTGAGCATCTTGATTTGAAGAATTACAGATACAGACCTGAGAAATGAGTCTCCCCTGTCTCTTCTCATCCATCTTAGAGAGAATTGATAATATAGGTAATATGTCTTTGCCTCAGAGCTAATCAATTATTTGCATGTAATCAGAGAAAATGACAGCAAAGATAAAACCAGAATCCATATTTTATATCTGGCATTCTCTCTACTAGAGAATAACTTTCTAAATCATAGTAAGAAACAAATATGTAGTGTTTCATAGTTTTCACTAGATGATAAAAATAATGTCCTGAGAAAACTGAATTATCATTTTCCACTTTGTGAAAAGTAAAACATTAGCTCAATGTGTGAATAAGTAAAAGAAAGTGTGGTGCTTCCTAAGTGCAGGAGAATATTAATCAGCGTTAAAGAAAAACATTTGTCATATACATGAACTTAGGCTATATTATGCTAAGTTAAATAGGCCAGTCAAAAGAAAAACATTATATGATCCACTTAATATGAGGGACCCAGGGTAGTAGTCCAAGTCATAGAAACAGAAGGCGGAACTCATGCCAGCAGGGATTAGGGTAAGAAAGAAAAGGGAGAGCTTCTGAGTGGATATTTTAAAGAGGGAAATGTTCTGGATATCTACCCTGAAATATGAGTATACTCAACCCAAACTGTATGCTTTAAAGGTGATAAAAATTAATGCTATGGGTTTTAGTGTAATAAAATCATAAGGGCAAAAGTTATAAAAGTTTATCAGAAACAAGCCCAGTTGTAGTTTGGGCTAAGTTAATCCCATGTCCTTTACCCTAGACACCTCAGTGCCTATCTCTGGCCAGGATCTGAGAGTGGCTGAATATTTTGCCAGCACATCTGCAAGCCCACACAGACTTGATGCAGCATTTCTATGCTTGACACCAGGTGTAAGCATAGATCCTTCTAAGTTGAAACTCGAAGGAGTGAGTGTCCTTGCTGTACATGGAATGCATCATTTCAAGGAAAACATTAAAACTATTTTTACATTGAAAATAAGTAATCTTTGTACAGTGATGACCACCGGTCTAACGTCTTTACTTTTTTGTTCCCTTTTTAAATGGTTGCTTTCCTTGTTGTCATGGAAACAACCATGAGTAGGCAACACTATATAGGTACACAGCCATTCCTGGAAATTAAACCAGGAGTATGCTTAACCTCCATAAAGTACTAATTCTCACAGCCCTAGATGTACACTAACACTGTGTCTTTTGGAAGGTTGAGAACAGAGCAAAGGATAATGGCCTATTCTCAGCAGGATCTGTTGAGTGCCACATGTGGTCCTTTATTTTCAGGCAGAGAGAGACAAAGCTAAACTGACAATGATTTTGAGTCAAGGGGGACATCAGGACTGTTTGTACTCTTTCCAAGTGCAGGATTAATTGTTGTGGTATAAACTTACAGCACAATGTGTTCTACAGTGTTATCACCCACTGATCTACAGTCCTGACTGTCATCATTTCAACTAAGCCAAACAGTGTCATGAATAACCCACTAACTTGACCCAGATTTAAATGAAGTTCAAACCTACCTGGGGTCATTTAAATGGAAGCTAAATGGATACTGATGTTTCCTTCTACCTTTGTAGGATCCTACGACCAAGTATTTCTAGAATCACTTCTATAGCCAGGATTTATCTTCAGGATCCACTTTTTCAAAACAAAGGTAGCCCAAAGATTGTATGTCTTTTATGAGGAGGCAGAGTATTCCTGAACTGTGCTTTTTTTTTTTTTTTTTTTTTTTTTTGGTTTTTTTGAGACAGGGCTTCTCTGTGTAGCTTTGCGCCTTTCCTGGGACTCACTTGGTAGCCCAGGCTGGCCTCTAACTCACAGAGATCCACCTGGCTCTGCCTCCCAAGTGCTGGGATTAAAGGTGTGTGCCACCACCGCCCAGCCTTTTTATTTATTTGTGACATTTGGTCCATGAGAGGCTGGGAAAGGGAATTCTGAGTGCTGTTCGTCCAAGCTACAATATTGAGTCCTTATTTTTGGATCAACTCATGAGATTAAATTTTGCTTAAAAGTAAATTTCTTCCTTTGAAAAACTCAATTCTTCATGTCAGTAATTCAGTGCTAATCCACCCTCCCTGACCTCCTGACACATGGGGTCAAATCACAGGACTCCTTCCTGGATCCCTTTACACAGGGATGCTGCACCTAACTTAGAAAGTCAGAAGAATGAAATAGGAAAAAACTAGAGCAGGTCAGAAAAGACAAGGATTGGAGGAAAGAAGGTAGGAGAATAGATAAGTAGTCCTGTCTGAAACAGAGACAGTGGTAGTGGGGGGGTAGGTAGGGGGGTAGCTTATCACCGTAGGTGCTAATAAGCAAAAGGGGTAGTCTCAGTGACATCTTAAATGCAGATAAAATCTCATTGTTCATCTGCTTAAAATATTCCAGTAACTTCAAAATGCACTTACAATCTCAGCTCCCATGAGTGATTTACAGTTTATAATCTGGTTCAAATCTCCATCTTCACCTTTACTGTTTTATCTCTTTTATTTACAAAGCTACAATATTACTTATCTACCAATGCCATCAGTGCCTACATGCTTGCTAGTCTGTTCAGAACTCCCTTTAGGTGAAATTTATTTCTGTCTACTGAGGTCCCAACCAAGATCTCCTTCAATCTACTCAAGGAAAGACTTTGATAGCCCTGAGAGTAAATAGCAGCAACATTCCTCAGCAGTCATGTTATCCACCATATTTGTCCCTTATACTGCACCTCGGAATGGTTGACATTATGTTTCTTACATGATTATGTCTTTATCTCTCTACTAAATTGTTAGCTCTCTGGGGGACCCTATTAACAGTGCCTATTGTGAATGTGTGTTCAGAGAATATTCACTGTTTGAAAGAAAAATACATATTCACAGATATTTTTAAATTATTGTAGAGAAAATATACTCAATAGTAAGAACAAACAAATAAAACAAAAGAAAACCCCTTAGTTTGAGATTAACACTACAAGATTCACATAACTTGCTATATCCAAGTATGTGTTCAATATGTTAGATGTTTATCTCTGTGCAATATATCTGGCATAAGCAACCATTGTACAATTCTAGCATGTGGGTAGTGGTAGTGGAGGAAATGGAATCCATAGCTTGAGTCTAGCCAGGGATACACAAAGAGATTCTTTAAAAGCAAATAAAATGAAAAGTTAAAGAAAGATATGTTTATTTTGGCTCACAGTTTTTAAGATTTTCTCGACCATGGAGGAAAAAGCACTACAGAGAAAAACAGCTCACATATAGGCAATGAGAAAATGGGGAGGGTGGTGAGAGGATAGATAGATAGATAGATAGATAGATAGATAGATAGATAGATAGGGAGAATTTTCTATGCTACTACACTGTCTCCTTTACCCCATTTTATTCCATTCATTGCTACAGCCTGTGGGATGCACACATTCAGGGTGGGCCTTCTCTCCTTATACAGTCTTTAGAAATACTGTCACAGACACACACAGGGATACTTGACTATGTTATGAGGCACTTTCAATCCAGTAAAACTGATAATTAAGATTAGCCTTTGTGAACTGTGGTTCTTAAATAGAGGTAGGAAGCATTAATTTCTAATTCTAATACTAGAACCATTATATACTATATTCTGTAATAGCTACAGAATTCTGACAGTGTAGAACTTGATATAGACAATCAAAAATCAACTTCCCATTTTCATTAAACTAAACTGCATAAAAGTTTATCCAGAAAATTTACATATTGAAAATCATATTTTGGAGTCATATTGTAAGAAGAGGCTTGTGTGCTCACATCACATACCCCCTCCTCTGTGCTTCAGAGTAGCTTGTTATATTATTGGGAAATCTTATTTTTTAAAGAGATGGTGATAAGCTTATTTTAGATAACACTAGTAAAAGTAAATTACAATCCCAATATAAAACTGAAAATTTATTCAAAGATCTTCAATAAATGCAACACTTAGAGGTGTTCCAATGAAACCGTTGCTTTAGAAGGCTACATATTCATGTGTGATGTTGTGCCAAGAAAGTCAAAGTCTTACATTTTGCCTTTTACATCTTAATAGGAGGCATGTAAACTCTGTATTTTATATTACCTAAAAACTGATAAATATATACTTTCTAATGGATCTAAACAGGGCAAGAGAGAAATATAAGGAATATATCTATAAATCTAGATAGCAACAGAATTATTATATAACAAATGAAGAGAAAATACCTCCAATCACACATTTATGGAGCAAAAAGCCCCCATTTAAAGATGGCATTTCTATCTTTTTCTATCATTACCTAACATACTTCATCTTTCGTTATAAAAGATCTTAGAAATGATTTGCCTCATCTGTTCAGATTTATAACAATGGGTTGAGGGTTACTATTCCTCAAAGATGGAGAAAAGAAGGCATTGTCAGTATATAATAAAAATAAAGTAGAATTGAAAAGATCTATTGGGTTGGGTTAATTAATTAATTAATTTTCATTAATACTTACAAAACAATCACATGTACAAGCATAAAGACCTGTGCAACATGTTTATTTAGCTTTTCTCTTTCCTGTCATGCTACTGTATTTATTAGACTATGAATGTTAATTGCCATCATAAAATAAGACATTTACATTTTCAAAAGAGAAAGAATCTATCTTAACACAATGGTTGCTAAGCAACAATCCAACAGATATATACAATCTATTTCCCAATGATATTAGATACAATTTAGCGTTAACAAGAGTGCTGCAAATCTAACTGTACTCAGCTCCTCATAATGCTTCTCAGTTTGAAAAATATACAGAGAAAGGTAATTTGTTCCTGTGAAAGAACATGGTTGGACAAGTGAGAAAACTTGAAGCTAACATGGTCCTCTTTGGGGTATATTTATCATTTGAAAGAAAGCAGAGTACAAGTGTAACTTTCAGACTATCAGCATAAACAGAGTTATGCAAAATCACCCTAAATTTGGGTTAACATTATTTAATCATCTTTCAAGCCATCTAGGTGATCATACTGATGGAAAGAATTTGATTCTTTCAATTAAAATGTCAAGGTTTTAGAATTGTGCTGTATTTGGAAATCCTAACAGACGTGCACAGAAGCTGGTGGGCAACAGTTTTATTATGGTCACTGAGGAATCCAATGTGTTCTAAACCAACCTTTATTCTTTCAGAGAAAAATCAGTAAGTTATTACCGCACTTTGAATCAGCCTTTTTCTGTGGGTACATCAAAGAACATCATGCCTCCCTTCTGTTAACTAGAATCACCAAGGACTCATTATCAAGGCCTTCCTCAAAGCTTTCCTACACTGCAATGGTTTCCTACTGATAACAAATTATCACAGAGATACTGGCTTCAAACAAGATTAATTTATCACTTTCTCTTCCCCTGACTTCAGGAAATGAGAAGTTCAAACTGAGATTCAGGGGTTTAACTCAAGGCATTCACAGAGAGGCCTTCTTCCAGGAGCTCTAGGCAAGAATTCTTTCTTTGTCTCATTCCAAGTATAATCCCAGAGGCAAAGTACACTTTAGCCATTTTGAAGTGTATAGTTCAAGGTGTCATTTTGGGGAGCAAATCTCCAAGAGTTTTGCATTTTGCAAATGTAGAACTCTGTCTGTTAAACAGTTCCTTTCCCTCTTAGCTCCACCAGCTATGGGAGCCACCATCCTGCTTCCTTCTTCCAAGAATTTGACTACTTTGTCTGTCTTACATAAAGATGCTCATACAGTTTGTCTTTCTGTCATGGGCTTAGTATAATGTCCTCAAAGTTCTTCCACGTTAGCACATTAAACAGGGCATTCTTCCCACTGTTAATGTTGAAGATAACCCAATCATCAGTACAGAACAGACTTCCCTCATCCATTAATACATTGAAATTATTAGGTTGGTCCTGTCTTAGTTATTGCTAATAATACTACTAAAATCATGGATGCACAAACATTTCATCAAGACCCTGTTCTCAGTCCTTCGGGATACAAATTTATAAGCACACAAAAACACACACACAGCTGTTTTATTCTTTGATTTTTTTTTCTTTCTAAAAATTATTTCCCTTATGTAGAGAAACTGAATGAATAAATTGTTAAGTAACAATTACATAGGAAAATAGAGGTTTTACTTAATAATTTTTCTTTTTTACTTTCTAGTTTAATCTCTCTGAAAAAAAATGGTATATCACAGTCACTGTTGCTGTATGACATCATTGTTCCAAGACAACTTACCTCTGCTCTAGGGATCAGTGGGACAGGTAAGATGCACCATCGAAGTGTAGAGAGAGGTCTTGCTGTTCAACATGGCTTGGTGACTGCAGACACTCAAGTGGTTAGCTTCTTTAGGGTCTGTCTAAGTTACAAAGATTGATTTAATCTGAAGGTATATCCTTCCAGGAAGGCTCATTTCTGATGGCTGAGCAATGCAGATATGTAAATAGACCAGCCATTTTCACTCTTACAGTTTAATAATTTTGATAGGCAACATCAACATAGAGTATCCAGTGGTTGCTAAAGACTTTTCAGACCTTCACAATGGCTAGTTCCTTCCTATGACCAATTCTACTTTCCCAGTTCTTACAGCCAAGTTTCTCCTATCCACTTGTATCACGAAGTGTTCAAGTGTTTGCTTCCAGAGGACCACACAGAAAGCAAGCAATCCAAGTAGGTGGTAGGAGGTTCTTTTTCAAGATGGCATACTCCTAGGGTTAGTGAGTTGGAGCATAATTTGAGAGAAGCTGGAGGTGAGCACTCAGGTTCTGTTTTCAACTGATGTGGTTCTCCTATAAGATGAACTTCTTCACAGCAGAGTGGCTGGTTTTTATAAAAAGTATCATTGTTTTAAATTTGTGAAGCTGAATTAGTCTCATCTTAGTATCAATTATACTCTTGCCAAATCTGTAGTTGCTTATGTTTTGATTGCCTTATATAAAATAAGGTATTTCTACTTTTCAGTTTTAGAATTTTTCAATACGTACACACACCATCAAGGAAATAGTTTTGTGAAAGGGTCCTTTCACAAAACTGTCAAAAAGATATAGTAAAACTCCATTTGCTTCAGTTTTCTACAATTACATATTTTATTTCAATTTCATATTTGCATTAAACAGCTGTTTTTACTTAATGATGAAACAAAGAATTTTAATTATTTAATATTCAAAGTTTTCCAAAATAGTAACATAAATTTATTGATTTGTTATAGACCTTTGAAATCTCAAAACATATGCACTCAAAACCCAGTGAATATTCACCAGCAGAGACATATCTAGGTTGACAAAATGGGCCTTCTGCTCTCTATACGAGAAGAGGTATAATATGAACAGGAATGCAGTCACTCTTCATCATCTGGAAAGACCCCCTGAAATTTGTAAATGTCATTTTATTATGGTTCAAAACACAAAGGATTCTTAGTGTTCATTATACCCAATATTAAAACAGGGAATCTGAGATCTCTGTTTGGGTGGGGTTTCTTCCAATAGTTGAAGAAACTTACTGGGCACAGAAGTTTTCAAAAATGTTGCAGGAGAAGATCCACACCACTGAAATATTTATCACGAGGTCTGAATAATTGTATGTATGTTTGTCTGTTGTTGTTTGTATTTTCATTTTGCTCTATTTTGTCTTGTTTTTCTTGTTATGATAGGATCTCACTTTGTAGCCCAGACTGGTCTTGAACTCACACCATGCTCCTCTTTCCTCAGTCTACTGAGTATTTGAGTTACAGTCACTTATCAATATGCCTATCAACTAAATTAGAGTTATTTATCTCACTAGTTGCCCAACTTTATATGAAATGGCCTGCAAGCATAAATGTTGCCTCTTATAGTCCTCTTTAACATATCTTGGAGAAAGTGTGCTTTTTAAAAACACCATGTTGCTGACTCACAGGAGCTTTTGTAATTCATTATGACTTTTCACTGTTTTTTCTGAGGTACTTGGGTCTAGCTCCTCATTACTCATTATGCACTTTACAAAGTGACTTTTTTTAATTGTCCTGTACCAGTGAATGTCCTTATATTTATTTCTTGATCATCAAGATCTTTTGAATTCTGTTCAAAGTCTCCAGGGGGTTGGCGCTTCTGCCCACCACCCCTGCACTCCACCCTACCTTATCATCAATATGTTCTTTCCTATAAAACTTAATGAAGGTGCTTACTTCTTTGGGAGGCAGCCTAATAATGTCTTCAGAGGACCTGCTGTGTTCACATCATAGCACTCAAGTTAAAAGAAACTACAAAGGCTCAGCTCTTTAAAGTACTGTGTTAGAGATGAAGACAATGATAGAAACTGAGGCATATTTTCCCAAAGTAATTCCTGCTATTATTTGCAAGTGCAGATTTCAGGAGAAAACTGGTTTACATTAAATGTTAATAAATTGATGGAATCATATATGAACTGTACCACTGGTCTTGTCTATCACTGACAAGCATGTTGAAATTAGGGTAGGACAAACTCCTTTTATAAAAAAAGAACTACTTATCAAGTCATACTTTATTTTGTCACTCAGCAATGACTTACAGTTCTTGTAAAGAACTCATACAATTGCACATCTATAAAAATACTCTTAAAAATTCTCAAATGCCACAGAAAATATGCAAAATTTGTCAGCAAAGTCAATTAAGGTAAGAGAAACAAAGTAACAAAATTGGATTATGCAAATTTCATTACAGTACTAGGACAAATTACAGAATTGTGAGTGGTCCCTAACTTTACAATATTGACGTTCTAAACATTTTTAATTAGAAACCTTCTTATTAGCCATAAGGTAAAGGATAACCATAATACTAGAATCCACAGACCCAAAGAAGCTAAATAACAAAGAAGGCTCCAGGAGAACTAGAATCTTACTGAGAAGGGGAAACAGAACAGACATCACAGGTGGATGGTGGGAAGATGTCTGAATGGCAAGTTGGGTATGGGAATAGGAGGGATCAGGTTGGAAGAGGATGGAGAATGAGAGTACTAAGAAAGATAACTGGAACCAGGGGCACTTCGGAGATGAGCTAGATACCTAGTGCAATGGAAACTCCCAGTAATCTATAAGGGTGACCCTAGCTAAGACTCCTAGCAACGGGAGATATGGAGCCTGAAACTGCCATCTCCTGTAAATAGGCAAAACTTCCAATATAGAGACTGAAAACCCAACTCAGCCACATAACCTCTGACCTACAGTTTGCCCAGCCTACAGGATATGCTGGGACAAATGTGGCGGGAGGTTAAGGGAGTGGCCAACCAATGGCTGGTCCAGTTTGAGACCCATGCTATGAGAGGGAGCCCATACCTGACACCGCCTGGAAGGCCCAGAGACCTAGGATAGAACCAAACAGGACTGGCAAAAAAGCCACTGAAATGATCCTGATGATATTCTGCAATACCCTTAGATGAGTGCCTAGATCAACTGCCGTCAGGATCAGCAGATGCAGACTCACAGCCAAACATTAGGCCAAGCTGCAGAATCCTGTGGAAGAGGAGGAGAAGGATGATGGGAGCCAAAGTAGTCAAGGACACCACGAGAAAACCCATAGAATCAACTGTCCTGGGCTCACAGGGGTTCATAGAGACCGAACCACCAACCAGAGACCTTGCATAGGACTGACCTAGACCCTCTACACATATGTTACAGTTATGTAGCTTGGTCTTCTTGTGGGATTCCTAACAGTGGGAGCAGGGGCTATCTCTGACTCTGTTACTTGCTTCCAGGACCCTTTCTTCCTACTAGGTTGCCTTATCCACCCTTAATAGAAGAAGAGGTGCCTAGTCTTGCTGCAACTTGATATACCATAGCTGGCTGATATATATGGGAGACCTGCCCTTTTCTGAAGAGAAAGAAGGGTAGATGGGGGAATAGGGAATGTTGAGGGAAGGGACTTGGAGGACAGAAGAGGAGGGAGGGAGGGGAAACTGTGATCAGGCTGGGGGGGAAGTAATTAATTAATCAGTTAATTAATTAAAAGAAAAAACTTAATAATAATAAGAAGAAGAAGTCTGGAAGAGGAAAATAAAAAGTAATTTCTCTTGAGAAAAAAGAAAAGAAATCGTCTAACAAACATCATTAAGGTATACTGAGAATTCTCTGCAGACTGAGCCAACGACTGCAGCTGCATGCAGCTCAGAGCATCTCCATATGCCAAATGCAGTTAAAGAGCTGGTTCCTAACTCAGTCCTTCTAAGGCTTATTATTTGGCAGATAGCAACTGTCCTCATCTCTAATACAGGAGTCAGTCTGATCTTCTAAGCTAGTGCAGTAGGACAACCTATGAAAAATACATTCTGTAGTCACTAAAGATGGGAAATGCTAGGTACAATACTCCATAACAGAGAACAATAAACTTTAACATTTTAGACTCTGTTAACCATCTCAGAAAAATAAAAGTTTGTTTAAAATTTATTTCAGTTCAAATTTCCCAAGCTATGTTGACCAGGGTTCTCCATCTTACAAAAAAACTGGCTGACCGCCCACAGAAAGTAGTTCTTCAGAAGATACATATGTAGATATTGACCCATCAAACTGCTATTTAGTATGTTAACTCAGTAAGCTTCTTCCTCATGAAGTTAGTGCTTTTATCTACGTCATGGTGGAATGAAGTGGGCACTGCCTGTGTCCTCAAGAACCTCTCAAAGGCATATAGAAAAACAGGATATTGGAAGCTAACTGTATTCCGAGGGAGAAAGATTTTGACATTGTAATAGAATTCTAAATAGCATTCAATATAATGCAAAGGCGGAAATGATGAGTCCAGTGATACGAGAGACAGCTTCCAAGAACGTGTTGAATTAGAGGACTGACTTTAAGGAAAGTAAGACTTTGCTATGTAAAGAAGGGAGGTGACAGTGAGTATACCAAGTGATAAAGACCACAAAGGTGATGATAAAGGAGTGTATACTTGGGTTTTTTCACAGAGTGGAAAACTAACCTTAACTATAGCCGAATTGTTGCTAACCTTAACCTTCGTGTTTGATAGGTACTGATGATACAATACAACTTGAAATAAGACTGATACCTCAGCCATCATCAGCCAATAATTAAATCAGAAATCAGGACTATCAACATATATTAATATCAATGCATTGCAGGGAGAAGGTGAAATAAGAGCACAGACTATCAATCCTGAGCACGGCACGGGACCGACAGCCTGTTGAAAGGAGTGCAGCAAACTTTGTTCAGGTCCTGCTTGCTTTTAATGGGTGCAATTGGATCATATTTCTTTCTTATGAAGATAGTTCAATGGCAGTATGAAAGATGGCCTGAAAAGAGGACAGGCAGGAAGCAAAAAGGCCAACTAGAGGTATGATATTGCATTTGCTAGCAAAGACTACAAGCACCAAAGCAAGGGAGGATTAGCAATTAAGAAGTGATGGACGTAAGAGAAACTAAACACACCCTGTTGATCCATCAGTTGCAGAATTACAAGAAACAGAAAGAAGAAAGAGATTTTTGCCTACTTTCCATTATAGATTATCAGTTAAGAGTTAGCCTGATTTCTACAAATACTTTGAAACAAAATGACATGAAATAAAAATCAAAAGTTGTATTAACTATTTCATTATAAAATTCTCATATCATTCCTCCTCTTCTTCCTCCCCTCCCTCTCCTCCTCCTTTATAAACAAGTACTATAACCTAAAGAAGTCATCTTGATCAAGCTGAACCAGCTAGCAATACTAGTTTCTGTGATATTCACCAAGAAGTCCTATTATTTCTGACATTTAATACAAAATCTATGATGTTCACTGGATGTCTTTGCTTACTGATCTTTTTATTGAAAATATTGTTACCTGATTACTATTCAGACATTGGTAGAGATGTTTTATTTTTATTAATTTCTTAGCTCTGGAGAATATTTTACAGTGTTTATTTACCTTTTCAGTATTCTTCCCTTAGCTGGTATCTCCAGTTCAAAATATACAAACTTAGAATATTGTGATGTTTATTATGTAAATGATTTCTTTATTTCATTCTACTAATCATAGGTATTGATTAATTCAATGGACATGTGTTATTTCAATTTATTAGAAATGTAAATTCTGTCTGTTTTACAACTTTGTTTTAGGATCTTTCTTACCTCAATTTCTTCAATCTTGTTAATCACATGAAAAGTGTTATTTTAAGATTCTAAAAACCAGAAACCTGTCAAAGTAAGAATTATGTGGTTAATGCTTACAAATGCTTACAAAACAGAGTCTCTGGCAATAACAATAATAGTAATTATTATAATAATAGTAATAATCCTTATGTGTTCATTATATGTTCTTCAAGACAATGCTAAGAAATTGTGCTTGGGTGTCGGTCCCTTCTAGGGAAAGGATTTCCCACTGACAGCCAGATATCCAAGAAACTGCTAACTAAAAAACCCAACTTGTGAGCAGCCAAATGAAAGCCAACCAGTGAATTATTAGTAACTCAAAAACATTGCCTTTATAGTTATATATATTTTGACCTCTCCATCCTAGGCATTTGCCATGACTCAGTATAGCAGAAGTAACAGTGTTCCTGGAGACCCAGCTCTGCAGATGTGAGCGGAGTTCTCATAATTAGAAAATACCTATTAGTTCTTCTGGATGATGGTACATTTCATTTGCTCTGAGGTTTAGAGCCTGGTTTTAGCTAATTTAGATTATAGATTGGGTTCCTGCTGGAAATATTGATCATTATAAGCACTGAAAATCATTACTGTTGTAAAAGATTTTTTTGACCATTTTTCACTTGTTCAGGATAAAAGACATTCCCTATCTTCTGGTAAGGAGGGCTCAGTTACAAGGAAAGAATTCCTAAAGCTGTAAAAACTCAAGGTATGGAAACATGATCAGTTTGTGCTGTAGAAAGGAAAACTGTAGTAAGTAATTAGAATAACCAATGAGATTGCATATATATATATATATAGTTCAGCTTTCCTTCTTTAAATTCTGGAAATCTGAAGTCTGTTTTAACTATGTAGGTTGTCATTTTTTTCTCATGGAGGTGTTTAGACTTCATAATGTTTCATGTCATATTCTTGACTGAGGAGACTAGTACCTATTTCAGATGTTTTTTAAGTGTAATTTGATCTCTGCTAAAACACTTCTAACTTCTTCCACTAGAATACTGTATTTTTATAATATTATTAGTATGATTTCACAGAATTTTTAGCCCTACTGTAATTCTGTCTCATGAGAACTACACAGTAAGTAGTGTAAGTAAGCTGATAAGAGCTGGGATCTCTACCAAGCAGGTTGAGTGGAATGATTAGTTCTGAGAACTATCTAGCATGAATTTGACCCCTGTAGGCAGAGTTTCTCTGTGTCTCAGCAGCTGCTCCCGAATAACCATTCACAGACCTATTATTAATTTTAGATTCTTGGTCAATAGCTTAGGCTTGTCTCTAACCAGCTCTTACAACATGAATTTGCCCATTTCTATTCATTTGTGTGCTTCCCCGAGACTCATTTACCTCATCTACGAACTTCCCATGTTGCTTCTTTCAATTCTGGCTTGAGACTCCTCAGACTCCACCCTCCTTCTTCCCAGCATTCTCTCTGCCCTCAAAATCTTGCCTAGCTATTAGCCAATCAGCTTTTTACTAACAGTGAAAGCAACACATTTTCACAGTGTACAGAAGGATAACTCCATAGCAGATCCCTTACCCTGGTTATCTAAAAAGTCACAACACATTCTTGCTTACTTTTTTTTCTTTTAAAAATTTTTTTATTGATTTTACATACCAACCACACACACCCCCTCTCATCCCTTCTTCAGCTCCCACGCCCGCCTCCCCTCCCCTGTCAAAATCCCCCCATCCCTCCTCCAAGTGGGTAAGGCCTCCCATGGGGAGTCAGCAAAGCCTAGTACATTCAGCTGAGGTAGGACCAAGCCCCTCCCCCTCCATCAAGGGTGATCAAGGTGTCCCGCCATAGGTAATGGGCTCCAGAAAACCAGCTCACGCACCAGGGATAGATCCTGATCCCACTGCCAGGAGCCCCTCAAACAGACCAAGCTACACAACTGTCTCCTGTATGTAGAAGGCCTAGTCTGGTCCCATGCAGGTTCCATAGCTGTCGGTCTAAAGTTCATGAGTTTCTATGAGCTTGTTTCAGTTGTCTCTGTAAATTTCCCCATCATGATCTTGACCCCTCCTTCTCATGTAATCCCTCTTCCCTCTCTTCAACTGGACTCCTGGAGCTTGGCCTAGATGCAGGGATGGTTCAACATATGAAAATCTGTCAATGTGATCCATCATATAAACAAACTGAAAGGAAAAAAAGCACATGATCATCTTACCTCATTAGATGCTGAAAAAGCCTTTGACAAAATTCAACACCCCTTCATGATAAAGGTCTTACTTAGAGAGATCAGGAATACAAGGAACATACCTAAACATAACAAAGGCAATTTACAGCAAGCCGACAGTCAACATAAAATTAAATTGAGAGAAACTAAAAGTGATTCCTGCTCACTTCTAAAATCAGCATAGGATATTGTCTGGATGTGAGGCTAGAGATACAAATCAATAGTACATAGTCAATACTGATTAACAACTTTAGTTTTGAAAAGTTCTTTTTGAGTTAGAGCTCCACCAACTTTAGAGGGTAAAGTAAATGGGCCTCATTTCAATAGCAACCATCAAGAAGTACATGTATGGTACAATTAAAAATGAGGAGACCTGCTAGCTCAGAATCAGGTATCTCCCTTAAAGCTGATGGTAACATTAAAGTAGACCATAAAATCTCTTAGAAACGCAGTTATACAAAGACCATAGTAGATGCCAAGGACATGATCCATTCTAATTCCTATCAAATAGCTCAGAAGTGCTCCCTATCCCAGTATAATGAATGTAGGATGTTAGTCACGTAAGGGCCTGGGATAAAAGGCATCTGTGCCTAAAGTTTTGCAGGGATGTTTTAAAATGGATAGAAAGTCAGTCCTATACTTTCATAGTCCTATGAAAATTGGCTTTCCAAACATTCATTTTTCTTTATTTTTCAAGATTTTTCTAGGCCTTCTCTCCAAATCCCTAATTCTGGCAATTCATGATTGCTTATGTGAAAATTATGTTCCAATTTTAAATCCTCAAGCATTTGGGGAAATGAAGTTAGGAATGACATCTGTTCCAGTTGGCACTTCTACATGTTCCTCATTGCACTACAAAAAAATTTACTGACAGGGTTTGTGACCTACAGCGTTGATTTTCCACAGACATCATATGGCAAAAAGGCTCTCATCAGCATCAAGTTCCATGCCTGAGCAGTTGCGAGAAACTTCTCTAATAAGCTGGCTCATCTCCACCCCCTGATAGTTTTTACACTCATTATAAACTCTAGATAGAAACTTTCCTTTTCTCCCTTTTGTTTTCTATCTCAGTGCGATTCTCCAAATTTACTTCTGCAATCTTGATACATGTTTGTAAAAGCTTCTGCTCTGGTGAGATTTTTCACCAACTTAACACAAGATCAAGTCATCTGGGAAGAAGGAATACCAACTGAAGAATCGCCTTCGTCAGACTGTTCTGAAGGGAAGGCAAATCTGTGTGGCATTTTTGTGATTAGGATTGATGTGGGAGGACCCAACCCACTGTGGGCTGTGCCACCCCTGGAAAGGTAGTTATGAATTGTATGAGAAAGATGGCTGAGCAAGTCAGGGCAAGCAACCCAGCAGACAATGTTCCTCCATGGCCTCTGTTTTAGTCCCTGCCTCCAGGTTCCTGCTTGAGTTCCTCCTCTGACTTCTCTTCATCATTATGTGGGATTGAGACAATTACAAACCGTTTTTTCTCCAGTTTATTTTTGGTCATGGTATTTTGTCACAGAAAAAAACAAAAACAAAAAAACAAGTATGACAAATCTTGGTACCAGGATCATGAGGTATTGCTGTGACAGACTTGACCATGTTGTTTAGGGAAGGGTTGTGAAGGTGTTTGGTGCTTTGGGCTGGGAAGCCCCAAAATTTTACTGACAAGATTTGTGAGTTTTACAGCACTGATTTCCCACAGACATTGAAATTTCCACAGGAATTGAAAAACTCAAGGCAAAAAGTTAAAAGCTCAAAGTTTAATGGCCTGTCCTGTATGAACTTGAAAGACATGCAGACAAAGGAAGCCTCGCTTTCGCTGAAGTTTCTGAGGGAAGCAACAATTCTATAAAAGGCAGTTTATGTGATATTTTGATTAATAATACGTGGTTTCTGGTGAGCTAAAATTGTGATTAAGAAGAGACTCCTGTCATTGAAGTGAAACCTTTGCTTTACAGGTACAATCGATGCTGGGGCTGAAAAATCATCTGTGATTAACAACGTCATTGAGGTAAACTCTTTTGGGGATTATTTCCTCAGGCTCAGCACAGAAAAGCTGGGTCCACAGAGGGCCAAGCAGGCACCTTCACGCTGGCAGCTGAACTTGGTAATATGTAAGAGTCACTTGTGTGGAACTGGTTTTGGTGGCACGGAGGCTGAAGATTGATGGTGTCATGGAAAGAGGCTGAATTTTAGCACCCTGAGAGCCTGGTGCATGCCACAGGTGAAGAGGCAGCCTCAGTTGCAGAGGAAAAGCCAAGAATTGAGAGATTCAAGGAGAGGAGCTCAGATTAGGCACCAGGTGTTAGAGTCAGAACGTCCATGGAGAGGCGAGTGGAGGACACGGGCGGTGATGCAATCTGAGTTACAGTGCTGTGGATTGTAGGTGCTGAGACTGTGGGATGACCACCAAAAACAGCAGCAGGTTTGCAGTGAGTCAATCTGAGTCTAAGAGACAAATTCTATGTGGTAGAGCTGGAGAAATGGAGCTGTCCAAGCCCTTTGAAGCCCAGGATATCGTGAGGGAATCTTTGATTTCAGACACTAAGTCATTCACACTGTTGAAGTCTGGTTTACTTAGATTTGATTGTAGCCAGGTCCTTGTTTCCCCCCTCCACCCACCCCCCAAACACACACTTGGAATGAGAAGTATTTACTTTTTTTTTTTTTTACAGGAGTCTGAAATTGAGAGACTATAACCTATGTAGTTACATTAGTACTGATTTATTTGTTTCTAAATTATTTCTGCCACCATCCCCTAAATAAAGGATGAGAGCAATTTTGCCAACCCTAAAATCCTGTGTGAAAACACAAAGTAGTATTTTATGAATGAATTTCAGGAACCTTTCAGATGGGACCCAAAATCGAAGAGACCACTCACAGAGTCACAATCCAATGCCAGCAGGCTAAAAGAGGAAGCCAAGAAAAGATAGTAATGGGCTGCTGGGTCCTTACCTTTAAGAAAGATGCCTGTGATAGGGCAAGAGGATGCAGAAGACCTTGAAATGATCCTAACCCAGTAGTGAACATCCACCCTGTGCCCCTCCTCCCATCAATACAGAAAGATTAGAAATAATTGTGTGAGTCTGTGTGACCTAGAGTAGATGAAGCCAAGGTTATATTCTGAGCTAACCTCAATGTGGAGACAGGTCTCTTTCATCTTTAATTTTCTATTTCATTTGTATAAAACTGCTGGAGACTTCAGAAGCACTCAGCAGGCCTGAAGATTGTTGATAGATTCCAACATTTGTTGAGTGCTTTAAACTGCAATTAATTACAAATCACTGTTCAGAAAGTATTGTGCCACACAAACATTTATAATTGATTTGTATAAATATATATCAAGTGTTTAGTGCCTGCATTGTGGTCTGTAAACTATTTGAAAGGCATTTTTCAAATATTTCACCTATGACTTTTAGCATCACTTGCCTGTATCAAGATGTGTTGTTTCCGGTCCATTGAATGTATGCCACCGTAGGTGAATGTTGTCATCCTCACCTCACAAACCTAATGTGTCCAACTTATTTTTTTTACTAATTAACAGGAAAATTAATATCAGAATCAAACAAAAAATTTACTGCCTTTTTCCTAGAGCCGCATTACTTTTAATTCTTGCAATAGCCATAATATAAGAAAATACATGAAATAAGTCTACCCAAACACTTATTGTATCATGAATTCCCCTCATCCATCATAGCCACTATGCTATGGCATTTTTGAGAAGACAGTCTTAGTCCCTGGCCTAGCATCTTATTTGATTCTTAGTAATTAATTGAAAAAAAAAAGAATTCCTAAATTAATAATGCAGAAAAAAATTTCTTCTAACCTACAGTCTTCTAAACATTTTGAAATTTGCAATCAATTTTTTGTTTTTATTTTTGTTTTGTTGTTGTTTTGAAACAGGATCTGACTGTACAGCCCTGGCTAGCCTGGAACTTGCTGTGTTGCACAAGCTGACCTCAGACTCACTTAGATCCACCAGCTTCTGCCTCCTGAAACCTCGGATGAAAGGTGTGTACCACCCATACAAATCTGAAATGAATTTGCACTCTGAACCAACCTTGAGCTGGTTTAAAATAATGTTGTTTATCACACCCTTTATCACTTATATTTATATGCTTTTAAACACATGTAACAAAAGGTTATTTAATATTTAAGAAGAAAGACATAAGTAGTTTTTAAGTATCTCAAGAAACTGTTCTTTTTCCGTGTTTCTCCTCTCATGGTTGTCCATAATAAAAAAGCATCTCAAACAAGATAGAGAACTACAGTGAATCCAAAGATAGCCTTGTTATTCTCTCACTGTGTACAGAAACTGATGCCAAGAATTCAGAAAAAATAGAACCTTCCTGCTGATATATCAACTCAGTTTCAAAAGATATCACTAGATAGAGAAATTGATGCTTTCCAGGTGAAATTTTGTTTCATCAGAATTGAGCTAATCCAGAATAAAACATGGAATGCTATAACTTAGATTTCTAGCGCTTAGCCATGCTGACCATTAAATGTGTCTTTTTAGGGAGGAAAAAAAAAAAAAGCACACCCTTTCAAATTAAGCAATTATTGAGAAACCTGTCTGGGTATTTTCTGTGCCTGCATAATATTGGCTGCAAAGCCTCCACAGGCAGCTAAGTCAGGTTGCTTGTGTGAGGCTGGGGGAAAAAAATCTCTCTGTGAATCTCTGGAGGACTTCTAGGGTACAGCTCCTGAAGGGTGGCGGAGACTGCTGTCTGTCCAACTGTGTCCACACTGCAATTCTTCCCCACTGCACACCTTGCCTCCTTTGTTCCTTGAGGGACTCCATTCCCAGGCTCTCCCAAGGAATCCTACCCACAGTTCCCCATTGCAGTCTCATGCCAGGAATCTGCTCCATAATAGAGAACAACACAGCTTTTCCGTTGACAACAGGGTTCTCTCTGTAGCTCTAGGAAGACTCAGATTCCCTTGTGGAAGCCTGATAAGGCTATAAAAAACTTTGTTTTCTGTCAAATCTTTGGCAGGTAGGAAGAGTTACCTAAGGTTTTTGCGAAAAGCCAAGAAACTATTTTATTATTATTGATACTGCTGTCAGCATGTCAGGGACTTACTTTTTAATATTTTGAAATTAAGCAAATCTGGGGTAATGTTAAAGAGAGTCTATGAAGCAGTTAATAGATGCAGAGCAATAGCACACTCAGGGGACTCTATGTAAATTTGCTGAAGATAGTGTTTGTCAAACTCGAATCACAGGAAAGCAGTTGTCTGAATGCTTTAGGGAGTCTTCCTATAGTGCAAATATGCTCTGTTACTTTCTGTGCTGTTTATAAATCTCCTTTTATTATATGGCATACAATTTATAAAGCTGGGTAAAAATGCAAGACATTTGGGGCTTAGTTCTCACTGCAGATGCATTACATTTACATACAGATGGAGATAATTTGGCTATGTCTTCCAGCTACTGTGGGCCCCTATCAGATTAGCACCAAACAAGCGCAGCATCCTACCCCTTCCCTCCAATACCCCACAGCAGGCGGGATCTGCTGAGAGAATCCCAGAGAGTGGGACTAAGCGCTGTCCAAGGATTCTGGGTTTATGCACAGGAAATCAACAAACAGATACTCTGGGATGCAACCACGACCCTTAGTCTTGTGAGAGGCCTGCCTTGGCCTCCTTCTTTGCCTCCTTCTCTACCACAAAAACAACTAACTATATTGATAGGTCTATATAGCCAGTCCTTTTGCTCTTTATCATTTTCTTGGCTTTTAATTTTATGAATCACAAATTTGCTTAGCGGTTTAGAGTTTTAAAATTACATATTAAGTTGGGCTTTTTACACTAAAATGTCATCAAATATGTTAAAATCACCTGTGTTTTATTAAGACCCCTTAAAGGTACATTTCCCTCATTTTCTAATTTTATCATGTAGTTGTCTTCTAATTTGAACACATCTTATTTGCAACGCCCTCTGGGTTCTTTTCTTCTTTACTATTACCAGATCCTTTAGTTTCCCGCCTTTACAGTGTTATGGAGTTCTCCATTCTCTCCTTAGTTTTGATAACCACCTTGCCCTTCAAACATGTTATAAATTTACCAACATTTGTTCTTATGGAAACCCATGGTGTCTAAGGCCTTAAGAAGCTCCCACTCTGGAAAGTTAATGAGCCGGGAGCATCTCCCATCCCAGCTGGTAGCCCTGAGCACACCCACCAGTCTACCTCTGCAGCAAAGTCACCGGTTCCCATCCTCCACTCTGCCATCTTCCAGGATGTGTTTAAAGAGACTTCCATATCTCTATACTCATACTCAAGCCACCCTTGATGCTATCTGACTGGTGGGAACTGGTTTAAAGAGATGAGAGGAAACATATTGCCAAAATATTTTAAGATAAATGAATTAAGAGTTTTAGCTAGGCATGGTGGTGCGCACCTTTAATCTCAACACTCCACTCAGGAGGCAGAGGCAAGAGGATTTCTGTGAGTTCAAAGTCAGCCTCTCCAAAAATCAAGTGCCAGGACAGCCAGGGCTGTGATACAGAGAAATCCTGTCTCAAAGCAAAACATAAATTAATAAATAAATAAATAAATAAATAATAAATAATAAATAAATAAATAAATAAATAAATAAATATAGAGTTCTATAAATGCAGGTCCTCTACTTTTCTTTTACAGTACTTTATTTGATGGCTATCATACAGTTATATGTGCTACTACCTTTCAATCCATTGACAGTCTATGAAACAAGGCCAGGAATTGTGTGTCTCTTTATTGCTACCTAATGTCTAAAAGTTAGATGCTGAGTAGAACTGCAAAAATTATTGCTAAATGCAGAAAAGCACAAGTAAAGGGAAGAGCTGTCCACTGCACTTATTAGACAGTATGTCAGTGGGGTGCTTGCTTAGCCTTGAGATGTCTTCATCGCCATTCACTTTCAGCTGATACAAGAGTCACTGAAGCCATTGCCTGTGTAGACACAGCTAGACTAGGATGTAATAAGAAGTAAGAAAGTACACAAGAAGAATGCTATTCACGAAGATTGCTTATAATAATAATGCCTTGATTTGGTAATTATTTGTTGCTAATAATAAATTTGGGGTCTCTCTGTTCTTAGTTATAATCTCTATTATTTGTAGTTTATATTAAATACTTAAATGAATAATTAAACATTTTAGCTTAATTTCAGGTGAATAAATGAAACTATGTTCAACTCAACTGTGCATGTTCGTCTTACAAACATAGCTATCTTGCATTGATTCATCACTTATTCTTGATGTGATATAGATAAATTTCTTATTAATAAAAATCAATGATCATCATAATAAAAAACTACAGTCTACAGAACAAAATCAGGATTTGTACTTTCAAGACAACTTCAATTAGGACATCTGTATGTCAAGGTAAATCCAGCCTAAACTTACAAGCTGGTTTAGCTTTGTTTGTTTTCTTTTGTTATTTTATCTTAGGATTTTATAGTTAGATATTGTGGTGCATTCACAATATTTTAAATAGCCTTTTGGCCAATAAAACCAGAATATTCTTTCTTATTCTTACTTTGGATCATAACTGAATGAGATTGTAGAACTTCTTGAAAAAAAAAACGTATTTTAAAATATTCCCCCCAAAAGAAATTGGTGAGAACTTACAATGATGTGGAAGTTGAAAATAGTACCCAATGTGTGTTGAATCATAAATATAAATTATTTGCAATATTGGTTGTTATGTTCTCACACAAGCCAACCCATGATGCAGAAACTGATGTGTAGATTTTTGTGTAAAATGATTATATTCTTACATTTTAAAGCAAATAAGCCAGAACAAGAAAACGAAGGAGGAGAGGAGAATGGAGGGTGGAGGAAAAGAAAGAGAAGTTGAGAAGGAATTAGAGGAAGAAGAAGGGGAGGAGGAAGAAGAGAAGAAGGAGATGGAGAGAGAGAGAGAAGGAGAGGGAGAAGGAGGAGGAGGAGGAGGAGGAGGAGGAGGAGGAGAGAAAACCAACTCTATGTCTGACAAGTTATATCGGTTAAAGAGGTTTAGAGCTGGATCCTGGGGTCCTGCTAATATTCGTGTGGATAGAAATCTGCTTATTTTGAGCTGCAGTCGCTCTTGTTTGGGTAACTCTGCAGTCAGTATTTGGAATGACAAAGCCTTCTTGTTTGTTAGTTTCCAGAGAAATGATTGTGCTGGGCAGAGGCTGAAGTGAGAGGGGGAATTGTTGGAAGCTTTACAAACACAGGCACTCCAAACTGAACTTCTCTCTATGGCTTTTCACAACTTTCTGTTCAAGCTGTTTCCAATAGCTGAAGCATTTGGACTCTTGTTAGGATGCTGAAATAAAATGACTTCAGTTTGAGACAAAAGAAAAAATGAATAACTTCACAAAAATCGTAAGAGTCACTATTTTATTGTATTCTTACTTTTTCAGGTTAGGGGTTGGGAAGAGCACTAAATGGAAATGCTGATGACTGCTAGCAAGGCAATGCTATGTAAGTATTATGATCAGCATGCTACCACATAAACTTCTCACTAATGGATAGTTGGGTTTTTTTAATGATAATTCATAATGGTTCTGAGGAGTTTTGTTTGTAAGGGCTTGGGGCCAGTTGCACTGGCCAACATCATCCTTTATTATCTTCACCTTTATTTTTGAGACAAGGTCACTCCTGAAACTGGAGCTCACCATTTGGGGTGGACTGGCTGGGCAGCAGCCCTAGAAACAAGCCTACCTCCACTCTCCTACCCCTGGGGTTATAGACATAGACTACCACATATGGCTTTTATATAAGTGTCAGAGATCCAAACTCGGGTCCTTATGCTTGTACAGCAATCACAATCACAATCACTTTACCCAGTTGGGCCATCCCCCCAGCCTTAAACAGTTGTTCGTATATATGCAAAACTTTGCATATAATTCCAAAAATACATTTTGATAAATAGAATGTAAAATAAGCTCAGTATAAATATAACACAAAATCTTATTTAAATTAATTCATACTTCTCAAACTCCTGAATCACTAAAAAACATACATTTGAATCTCATGATACTCTATAGCATTAAAAAAAAAATCTTTCACTGGAGAGTTAAACAGGCAGGAGACTTTATTCAAGATGATTGCAACAGGGGGGTCAACTATACTGCAGTGAGGAAAAGGCTGAATTCTGATCCTCTAAAACCAAAGGCAGCGGAACTTTAAGCACTGAGATTAGATAGTGAAAGGTACTGGAGGATATTAAATGCAAAGGTTGTCAGTGTGGTTAGGACAGCAGTGCTGGCTACTTAGTGGTATTGAGCTAGACTTCTGCCTTCCCTAGACACTTGGAGAGTGGGTCTCTCCTCTTCAACCGCTATGTTCCAAAGGCATCTTCTTAAAAATGTACTCCAGGGTTCTAAAACTGGAAGTAACTAAGGAAATATATACATCTAAAAGGAGCAACAAACTTACAGATGCATGTTATCTAAGGTAAATGCTGCAAGAAAAGAGAAACTAATGAAAACCCAAGGCCGATTAAACTCTAAAGTTTAGTCAGGCTAAGATGGGACAGGACAAAGGCCGTTTTGGTCCTTAGGATGAAAAATGTGGCAGAACTACTTGTAAGATGGCAACACACAAACGAAGCACTTGCATACAACAGCAATAATCCACAAATACACAAAACTGATTTGGTTGGTGTAGCATTCCTCAGACGCTGTCCACCTTATATCATGAGACAGTGTCTCTCACTGACTTGAGCTTATCTAGGTGAGGCTTTCTATGGTGATATTGTGTTCCCTCAAAATATTGTGCACCCTAATAAACTTATCTGGGGTCAGAAAATAGAACAGCTACTAGACAGACATAGAGGCCAGAAAATGGTGGCACTCATACCTTTAATCCTAACCTTCTGGAGGCAGAGATCCATCCGGATCTCTGTGAGTTCAAAGCCATACTGGAAACAGCCAGGCATGGTGACTCACACCTTTAATCCCAGGAAGTAATGGCAGAAAGCAGAAAGATATATAAGGTGTGAAAACCAGGAACTAGAGCCTGGTTAAGCTTTCAGGCTTTTGAACTGCAGTTCAGCTGAGATCCATTTGGATGAGGACTCAGAGGCTTCCAGTCTGAGGAAACAGGATCAGCTGAGGAACTGGCAAGGTGAGGTAGCTGTGGCTTGTTCTGATTCTCTGATCTTCCAGCATTCACCCTAATACCTGGCTTCAGGTTTGTTTTTATTAATAAGACCTTTTAAGATTCATGCTACAGCTTTCTAACCAGAAAACCCCAAGAATTCTCTTATCTCTATCTCTCCAGCCTGTTGTAGAGTATTATTTTAAGGTGTGTTATTTTTGTTTATGTTGCATTTGTTTAACTTTGTGAAGCTGTGTTACTGTGCTTGTCTAAAACATCTGATGATCTGATAAAGAACTGAACAGCCAATAACCAGACAGGAGAAAGGAGAAGTGGGGGTGGCAGGCAGAGAGTATATATAGAAGGAGAAAACTATGGGGAAAAAGGTAGGAACCAGAGAAGGAGGAGGACTCCAGGGGCCAGCCACCCAGCTACACAGCAAGCCATGGATTAAGAGTAACATTTACAGAAGTAAGAGAATGAGAAAAGCCCAGAGGCAAAAGGTAGACAGAATAAGTTAAGGAAAGCTGGCAAAAAAACAAAACAAGCTAAGGCTGGACAGGTACAATTAAATATGTTTTTGTATATTAATTTACTTGGAAGCTGGGTAGCAGACTCCCCAAAAGAGTAAAAAAATAAACAACACCAGCCCTTGGGTTGCACACAAACATAATCATGTATAACATTTTTACAAGGGTTCCAGGGATCAAACTCAGGTCCTCATGCTTGTACGGAACTTTGCTTTGCAGCTGTCTCTCCAGCCCCCGAATTTTACATTTTATGCTATACTTGAACTATAAAAAATATAGAATAACACTTAAACCACAAGCTTGTTACAAAATGAAGAATGATACTAAAGAAATGATCTCCATATTTTACTTCAGAACAGTTTGCAAAATTAATGAACATTTCAAATATAGATGTTTAAAAATGTATACTCCAATAATAGTAAGTTACTTAAGCACCATTTCTCAACCACATTACAAACCTTCCATGTGATTTTGGCTAAAATATGACCATTTTCATGATTTTATATGCTACTTTGAGTGTCATTTTTCAGTATAACTTTAAGATTTTGTGACTTGATATTTTCATTTATGCTTCTATGTTTCTAAGTGGTTAGAACCAAAAACTAGCAAACAAACAAAAATCACCCAAAAACTTAAGCTATGAAACCTTCTTCTTTTAGCCTTTATTGCTCAAAAATAATTTCACCATTCCCTGATTTTGCATGCAGCACCGGCAGCAGTGAGTGGCTAATCACGGGAATATCACAGAGATGTTAGTTAATCAAATGTTCTTAGCATGCAAAGAGTGCTATTCTCTATCTCTCAACCTTTGCTTCCTGCTTCCAACTCTCCAAAATTGAATATTTTATAAGCTGTATTTTCTTGAATCTTATTCTTTCCTCTTCTTGCCTAGATATGAAAATTGCCATTTTGCATATAACCTAAGGTTAAATAGTCCCATTTCTGATAAACAGAATTGGCACTTCTGTTAAGTATTGCTTCCAGCGAGCTCCTTGCATTTCCATTTTATACTCTTTAGAGAACTGCTAAGCCTACAGATGTGAGAAGAGAGGATAGTTTAATGCAACACGCATACACACCACACACACACACACACACACACACACACACACACACACACACACCACTCTCAGGAAATAATAGGCTCCTATAATTCCAGAGACATACAAGGAAGAGATCAAGTTCAGGTAAGATGGAAACAAATAACCAGTTATAGAAAAGGTCATAGAAAAGCTGGGGTTGTGTCCTATCAGACACTCTAACTCACTAGAAAACCCCAGTGAAATGAGGAAATTCATTTGAACCACTTTAAACCTCTCAGAGGAAATGCGCTATAAAAATTCAAGTCAGTGTTGCCATTATTAAAGCTATTATTGCCAACATTTCTCATTATGAATACAAAATCAGGAATGAGGAGGAAAGGCTAGTAAAGAAATGAGACCAGTGATGGGGAGGAAAGCTGACATTTATTATTCAGATAGATAATGAAATTGGTTATGTTGAATCTATGTAATACAATTGCTCTGTTACAATCTTTTCTAGATTGTGAGCACAACAGTTTTTAATATAAATGTGGGCATTTAAAATAAATACCATCTACAAGGTTGGGATATTGATTTTAGCTCTTGTATGATCTGTGCTACATCATATGTACAATTTCCTCTTGAAGGGGGTTTGCAGGTGGGGCTTTTCTATGAGTTTACTGAAAAATGAACAAAGGAACGTTGCTGGAGATGATAGTGCCTGCCTGTAATTCTGAGGTTTGGGATACTGAGGCAAGAAGATTGGTGTGATTTGAGGTCCAGTAGTTTTGAGTCACTCTGGACTTCAGAAAGAGAAAACCTATCTCAAAAACAAACAGAAAAAATACCAAAACAGAAAATAAAGATAAAGTCCTATGTATCTGTCCAATGTTTTGTGTTAGACTTACTAATATCTGTATTTTCTATTAAGTAAAATGTGGACTTATGTAAAAGTCAAGAACTAAAATTTATACTTAAAGACTTCATTTTGGACATCTATATGAAAGTGATGTAAAAAACGAAAGGGTTTGGGGAAAATAAAATGTTTTATGTGTATAAACACATACATAGGGACATGTGACCTGGAGTTACAGAGGTGCCATTATATCACTGGTCTTACCCAAGTTAGTGTATTTGGTCAATGCTTATCCAAACATGGTTTTCTGTAAGTTAGGCCTAGATTGTTCCAAATAAACAGATAGGTGAATATTAAAATGGAGAAGGAAAATTATTACCTCTTAGCTAACAATTTTTGAAGAGAATTGTTTTATGGAAAATATATTTTTCTATACAACATATTCTGATTATGGCTTCCTCAACTCTGACTCCTCCCCACCTTCCACAAACCTAAATCCATATCCTTTTTGCTCTCTCTCATTAGGAAACAAAGACATCTTTTTTATAAAAAGAAGAAGAAGAAGAAGAAGAAGAAGAAGAAGAAGAAGAAGAAGAAGAAGAAGAAAATAGCAGTAAAAGAAGATAACAAACCGGAATAAGACAAAACAAACAAATGAACAGAAAAACAAAGAGTGAGAGAAAAAAAAGAAACAAGGAGAAACACACACATTAGCACATACAGAAATCTCCTTAAAATACAACACAAGAAACCATACTATAAAAGCAAAAGCTCTGTAGAATAAGAAAGAAAAAAAGCCGGGCAGTAGTGGTGCATGCCTTTAATCCCAGCACTCGGGAGGCAGAGCCAGGCGGATCTCTGTGAGTTCGAGGCCAGCCTGGGCTACCAAGTGAGTTCCAGGAAAGGCACAAAGCTACACAGAGAAACCCTGTCTCGAAAAAAAAAAAAAAAAAAAAAACAGACATACCATCAAGCTTGTTTTGTGCTGGCCATCTACTGTTGGGCATGATGTATGGTTGGCCTTAAGAGAGATTAGTATCCCCAGTGAGACTCCCTTAAAGAAAACTATTTTTTCATTTGCAAGTTGTTATCAATTGGAGATATCTTCTGGGTTAAGGATATGGGCTTGTGTCCACTTACACTCTCAGCACTGGGAACCCCTTCAGGCCCAGACCTTTGCAGACCCTATGCAGGCTACCAGCATCTCTGTAAGCTCATATGTGTGTTAGTCCTGATGTGTTTAGAAAGCTTTGTTTCCTTGGTGTTCTCAGTCCCCTCTGAATCTTCAAACTTTTCTGTCTCCTCTTCTGCAAGGTTCCCTGAGTCCTGAGGTATGAGTGGGAGGTGGAGAGTTGGGGTGGGATGTGGGGAGGAGTGATTAATGGAGACATCCCATTTAGGACCAAGAGTTCCAAGGGCTCTCTCTCTCTCACTCTGTGTCTCTCTGTCTCTCTCTGTATCTCTCCTCTGTCCCCCTTCTCTCTCACACATACACATACACATACACACACACTCACACACACACACACTCTCCCTCCCTCCATCCGTCCCTCCCTCCCCTGACACCCCCCACCACCACTGCTGCACATTGTCCAGCTGTGTGTCTCTGTATTTATTCCCATCTACTGCAGAGGAAGCTTCTCTGATGTTGGCTAAGGAAGACACTAATCTTTGAGTACAGCAGAATGTCCATAAGAATCATTTTGTAGCTACATTCCTTTAGCAGAACAGTAGTATTTGGTTTTCTCCTAGGTACATGGCCAATCTAGTCTCATGTTCTTGGCCACCAAAGCAGCATTGGAGATGGGTTACATTTCATGAAGTAGGCCTTAAGAGTAATCAGGTATCTATTGGTTACTCCCGTAAGTTAGCTCATCTTGCATGTAGGCCACCATTGTGGATTGAAAGGTTTATAACTGGCTTGGTGTTCACATTTCCCCTTTAGTCCCATGCAGAATACTTTCCAGGACATGAACACTGAAGGCTCTGGGTAGGCACCAGCTTGACTTCTCCATATTCGGTGAGTTGTGTAGGTGTTGTCTTCAGCAGTAGGGTCTTATCACAAGTTTATGGAGAGCAACCAATAGCCTTGGCAATAGCCTGCGTTGTTTGGGAGTTCCTATGGGATTCCTTTGTTCCCAACAACTCCATTAGGTGTAAGCCATTCTTGGAACTGAAAGCTTCATTTAGTGACAAGGGATAGTCTGGACTCCATCTCCTCCATTATTTGGCAATTCCATTTAGATCATTTTCATATGTATATATAAATAGAAAGCATCTACTGTATTAGATTTCTATATAGTCCCTCAAATGGCCCTTGGTATTAGCTTTCCCTCCCCTTTCTCCCTCCCTCACCTACCTCTTCCCTCTCTGTCTGCCTGAGATCCCCCAATTTCACCCCTCCCATCCATCCATGACTATTCTATTTCCACTTCCTTTGGGGATACAATCCTACTCCCAATCACTTATTCTATACATATTTATACATGCATACTTTATTTATACTTATTCTATACTTCTGTGACTATATGGGATTGTAACATGATTGTTGAAGACTTAACAGCTAACATCCACATATAACCAAATATATATCATATTTGTGTTTTGGGGTCTTGAGTTACGTCACTCAGGATGATTTTTCCCCCTAGGTTCATCCATTGCCTGAAATTTTCACCATTTCATTCTTTTAAACAGCTGAGTAATATTTCATTGTGTAAATGTACCATGTTTTCTTTATTCATTCATTTCTTGATGAATATTAAGGTTGCTTTGAACCTGACTGTTATTAATAGAGCATCAGGTGTCTCTGTGGTAGGATGAAGCATCCTTTAAGTATAATCCCAAGACTCATATAGCTGGATCTTGAGGTAGATTGATTACCAGCTTCCCAAGAAACTGCAAAATTGATTTCCACAGTAGCTGTACAAGTTTGCATTCCTACCAGCAATGAATGAGTGTTCTTATTAGTCAATATCCTCACTAGCATGGGCTATTGTTCATTTTATTGATCTTGGCATTCTTACCCATGTAAAATGAAATCTCAAAGTAGATTTGATTTACATTTCCTTTATGAATAAGGATGTTAAACATTTCTTTAATTTTTTAGTCATTTGTGTTTCCTATTTTGAAGCTTTTGCTATTCTTTACAATTAGTGTTTTGATTAATATCTCCTGGGAGTACTTTCTTTTCTGGCTCAGTCTAATTGGTGCTCTGTATGTTTCTTGTGCCTTGATAGGTTCTCTTTCTTTGGTTAGGAAATTTTTCTTGTATGATTTTGTGGAAAATATCTTCTATGCTTTTTATCTGTTTTTTTCCACCTTCCTCTCTTCCTATTATTCATAAATTTGGTCTTTTCACAGTGTCCCAGAATTCTTGGATGTTTTGTGCTTGGATCCTTAGATTTAACATTTTCTTTGACTGAGATAACCATTTCTTCTATACTGTCATCAATGCCTAAAATTGTCTCTTCCATATTTTGTATTCTGTGGGTGAGTCTTGCCTATAGGTTCTTTGTTGAGTTCCTACATTTTTCATTTCCAGTTTTATCTCAGTTTGGGTTTTGTTTTATTGATTGTATTTCCACTTTCATGTTGAACAGTTTTCTTCATTTCATTCCACTCCTTGCATTTTCATAGATTTTATTAATAGATTTATTCATACCATCCTTAAATTCCTTGAGAATATTCCTAATATCTATTTTGAAGTCATTGTCTTTGATTTGCCTGTATTATATCTCTGAAGGCCTACTTTAGAAGGATTGCTGAGCTCTAGGGTAGACATGTTGTCCTGGCTGTTATTGATTTTATTTTTACACTGGCATATAGGCATCGGGGTTTTGAAAGATTTTAATACTAGGTGTTGATGTCTTCTCCTGTCTTTGTTGGATGGGCTTTCCTCTCCTTGGTTTCTGTTGCCCTTTCTAGATCTTAGGAGCATGTAGTGTCTGTGGGTTGCTTAGTAGAGAGTGTTTAATGCATCTCTGCCATGTGTGACCACTTAGTGTCTAGAGTAGAAAATGTTTTTAGGTATTGAGAGCTGACACACTAAAATGGGGATGGGCTAGAAGGGGGTTCTGAAAGAGTCCACAGGAGGTAACTTGGGTCTGCCAGGAGGATCTGTGGGTTCTTCAAGGAATGGAAGAAGAGAAGGAAGACAGACCCTTGCAAGTGGTTTGCTCCAGGGCTGGGAATGAGCCTGGGGATTTGGACATGGAGAACAGGAAGGAGAGTGAAGATCACCTGCCTGATTTCCTGGCTAGTACTACCAGTGTGTTTCCAGGGAGAGATTGGCTTGAGTATTGTCCTGTTCACTATGCCAGGTCCCTAATGATAAACTAATAAACAAAGAAGTTATTTCAAGTTTCAGAATGCATCTTTGAATCTAGAATATATTTTCTATGTTCACACTCTGTTGTTACAAACTGATTTTCTTCCTTCTTCTAGTGACGAACTAGATGATCTGATTTGCATTGCAGTCTGTGTATTTTAATTGTTTTTTGATTATTTAATTATATTTTAATTTTTTAATTTCAAAATTTTTTAAAAAAGCGCAATTAAAGGTACATTGGTCTATTTTCTTAAAAGTAGTCAGTGTTTAGTTAATTAGTTTCTGGAGTCCGCAATGTCCATTTACTGGAGAACCAAGTTCTTGTGAGTCTTTTTAGCAGAATGGAAGATTAAAAATCTATCAAAAATACCTACTATTCATAAAAAAATCTTCTATACCATCTTATTTGGTATGTTCTGCACCATCCATTCCATGTCATTACAAATATTGAGTGAATACAATTCTAGAGAAATCACAGAGTCAATCCCAAAAGCAGAACCCACACAGGCCACATTTTCTAACCATCATCCACTGAAGATCAGCACAAATGTTATTTTTATTTTATTTTAAATTTATTAAAACTTTACTATAAAGAACTTGTAAATTTTAACATTTAATGGTGAAAATAATATTTTTGTGGTTTAAAACTCAAATATCCTTTCAAGGAAGATTTGTTTAACGCAAAACTATAATAGATTATTTTAAAAGTTATATCGACCAAATCACCATTTATCAAATCATATGATAGGCTTTCAGACATGCCTTCACATGTAATACGAAGCTTTAAATGTTCTTTCATCATTATTTAAGACGTCAAAAATCAGAAACAACCTGACAACAGTGGTTATTTGTTAAACATTCAAAGTTTTACTTTTTTTTTTTTTTTTTTTTTTTGGTTTTTCGAGACAGGGTTTCTCTGTGTAGCTTTGCGCCTCTCCTGGAACTCACTTGGTAGCCCAGGCTGGCCTCGAACTCACAGAGATCCGCCTGGCTCTGCCTCCCGAGTGCTGGGATTAAAGGCGTGTGCCACCACTGCCCGGCCAAAGTTTTACTTTTAAATGACCTAGCTAAAAGTTTACAATAAAATATCCTGCAGAAAATGTAGTATTTAATACTATAGTTATTATCACACAGCACCAGTAGGAGGAAATGTACAATATCACAATATCTCAATAGCTGAAGATCTGTAGTGAAATAGAACGTAAGGTAGAGAAGAACAACAATGAAACACATGGGATGAGAGGAGACAGAAGCTGGACACACTCTCCACAAGCTACATCACTTTTACAAAACACTGTAGATCTGACTTAGATATTGTTTAAATGCCATCTTCTCTTCAAACTAAAATTAATCTACTACAATTGAGATCAAATTGAAGACATCTCACACATTTTGTCAGCCAGGAGCCATAATATGGTCAAATAATTTGGTGTCTAGAAACATATATAGATGCCAGTGAAGACATTTAAAGAACAAGAACTTAAAGTGGATAAGTCATATCTAGAAAATCTCATTCTAACGCTCACAAAAAATTCCTATGAGAGGAGTAAAGGTTAATAGTATAAAGTATAAAGGTGTGGCGCACGCCTTTAATCCCAGCACTCGGGAGGCAGAGGCAGACGGATCTCTGTGAGTTGGAGGCCAGCCCTGGTCTACAGAGCAAGATCCAAGACAGGCAACAAAACTACATAGAGAAACCTTGTCTCAAAAAAAAAAAAAATAGTATAGATGGAACAGAGTGGGAGACCAGTGAAAGAGATATCTTGATAGAGAGAAAGATTATGGGGTTAGGGAGAAACCTGGTGCTAGGGAAATTCCCAGGAATCTACAAGGATGACTCCAGATTAGACTACTAGCAATAGCGGAGAGGATGTCTGAACTGACCCACCCCAGTAATCAGATTGGTGAATACCATAACTGCCAGCATAGAGCCAGTAACTGATGGAAGCAGATGCAGAGATCCACAGCCAAGCACCAGGCTGAGCTCTGGGGAGTTCAGTTAAAGAGAGGGAAGAGGGATTATATGAGGGGCATGGGGAGGAGGGGGGCGATGGTGTCCAGATCATGATGGGGAAATCTACAGAGACAACTGAACCAAGCTTGTAGGAACTTAAGAACTTTAGACAGACAGCTATGGAGCCTGCATGGGACCAGACTAGGCCCTCTGCATGTGGGAGACAGTTGTGTAGCTTTGTCTGTTTAAGGGGATCCTGGCAGTGGGATCAGGATCTATCCCTGATATATGAGCTGGCTTTTTGGAGCCCATTCGCTATGGTGGAATGCCTTGCTCAGCCTTGATGTGTGTGTGTGTCGGGTGGGGGGGGGGGGGGGGGGGGGTGGGGGGGGGGGGGGGGGGGGGGGGGGGGGGGGGGGGGGGGGGGGGGGGGGCTTGGTCCTGCCTCAACTGAGTGTATCAGTGTATCAGGCTTTGCTGATTCCCCATAGGAGGTCTTACCCTTTTGAAGAAGGGGATGGGGCATGGGTGGGGGGTAAGTCTGGGGAGGAGCAGGAGCAGGGATGAGCAGGAAACTATGATTGGTATGTAAAATGAATAAAACATTTTTCTTAAAATAAACATAGCTAAACATAAAAAAAGAGAAATAATTGATTTTTCTAATGAAACAGTTCTGTAGTTCACATCAAACATTTATTAGTAACCCTTTCATTTCAAACTTGATACAAAGCCTGTAGTAGTCAACAATAGATAGGAAAATGACTGCTATTTCACAAAGAAACTAGAATGCACAATAACCCTGGCTTTAAATTTATGCCAAGTATTGAATATTAAGGTCAGTGTTAGGATACGTGGACTCAAAGCTTCAAGCCAAATCAGGTTTAGAGAGCTGTGACAAAGGAACCCTGGGTTTGCTTGATTTTTCAGCATTTGGTTTTTCTCTCCACTGGGAAGCATTATCATGATCTCTGAACACATTCAGGAATAATAAGGCATAGAGACGATAGCTCAGAGTACTGTGAAAGCCTGTTATTTGAAATTCTTTTCAGGAATATACATAGAATTAGTGACCACCACAGAAAAATGCTACTTTTGTCGCTCTACTTAGAGATATTCAAAATCAGCCTGCCAGAAAACCTTCAAAAGCTGGACTCTGCCTTCCCCTAGCATTACCCCTTCTTTGGTTATTCAAGAAAATACTCAAGAGAGCCACAAAGACAGGTCTGGTTACTTTAGTGTAGGCCGATAAAATCCACCAGCAATACTGGTTTCCCTCTGCTCTATGTGTGCTCAGCTGACTAATGGCCACATAGTGACTGTGCAGTAACCATGTATATCAGGTTACACAGCAAAAGAGAACCACAGTTGCAGAGAACATTAAGGCGTACAGGTGAGGCTCAATATAGGAAACTCTTGGATTATCTGGCTGGGACCCATACTTCACATGGGTCCTTATAAATGAAACGTTCTGAAAGTTTAGGGTTAGAGAAGATAATGCACTATTGGCTTTGAAGATTAAGGACAATATCTAGTCCTGTTGGAAAGAAAAAAAAAAAAACACAGCCTGAGACCTCTGCCAGATTATGCATAGACCTACAGGACCATGAGATGAAAAACATGTATCACTTAAGCCGCTGAAGATACAGAACTTTATTTTATCAGCAATAGGAAACCAAATACTGATAACAATGAAAGAGGTATAGTAACATATTTCTACATAAAATAACACTAAAGTTTTGTCTAGTTCTCACACAGGATCCATGTAAGCAATAACAATTGTCCCATGAAGCTAAAGCCATTTGAAAATTAAATGAACTTTTAATATTATATGAGTCATAGAATGTAAAAGTAAAAATTGTATTTTTAAAATCAATCTATGTATTGTCAAGCTAAGCTTTATCTAAACTTCACTTGAATGGCTCCACTTACAGAAAACAAGACAAAAATTAAGGTGCCTTAAACACAGGCGCTTTGCTAAGTGTTTTTAAATGTTAGGCAGACGAGAGGCAGAAAAAAAAGTACATGACTGAGGGAGAATTTTGTCTCTCCTCTGACTGTCTTCTACTTCTGACATTTCCAGCTTTTGTTTTGGAAGAGAATTCAGACTCAAACTTATGCCATCAGCTCTCCTGAGTCTCTGCCTGGATGATCATAGATCACAGGACCTGTCAGCTTCTATAACTGTGTAAACCAAATCATTATAAATCTTTATAAATAGTATTTCTGTACAAAAAATTTGCATGTGTTTTGTCTTATATACAGATGTGTATATACTAATATGTACTCCTGTGTGTGTGTGTGTGTGTGTGTGTGTGTGTGTGTGTGTGCAGTTTCTATTTCTCTATGGGAACTAATACAGGTACATCAAATGTGGAAAATGATTCTCAATTGCAAACCAAGAAACAAGAGAGGCAGGTCACATGAGATCTACCACAAGTTGAAAAAGCAGTGGAAGACTGAAGAGAGAAGCACCATGATAAGACTTGAATTATGAGCTTTAAAATCAGTCTTCTGGATACCAGCTTAAACACAGTCAGTAGTGAAATAGAGAGATCAGGAGTATGGCTCTTTTTGCATACAAGAATGGTTGGGATCATTCTGAGCTCAAGAGCAGGTGAAACCTGGATAAAAGTTTTAAAGGATTACTGAAAATTAATGAAAGGGTTGGGAGGTGGCTTGTTGATAAAGGGTTTGTCACACTAGCATGAAAACCCGAGTACAGTTCCCAGGAACCACTGGAGAAGCAGAGACAAGCAATACCGAGGGGCTTGCTGGCCAGCCTGTCTAGCTGAACTGGAAAGCTGCAGGTTAAATGAGAGACCCTGTCTCAAAATAAGTGAAAAGAGATTGAGGAAGACAGAAGACAACTGATGCCCTTTAGCTTCCACATACATACACAAGCACACACAAATTATACACACACACACACACACACACACACACACACGTCAAATTAATAGGAATTTTAAAGACTAATAAGCTCTGAGAGAAGAGTAAACATCAGAAAGTCAGAATAGCATTAGATTTCTTAGGAGTATATAGTAGATAACTACTAAAATAAAATGGAGGAATGCCTTCAAATTCTGGAAAATTTTGATTTGTTTTCAAACTAGTTTCTTTAAGCAATGCCAATGAAGAATAAAAGATTCTATCCCAGCACTCGGGAGGCAGAGGCAGGAGGATCTCTGTGAGTTCAAGGCCAGCCTGGTCTACAGAGTGAGTTCCAGGACAGGCACAAAGCTACACAGAAAAACCCTGTCTCAAAAAACAAAATCAAAACAAAAAAAAAAAGAATAAAAGATCCTTAGAATGCCAGAAGTGACTTGCAATCTGTCTGAGAAAACCATTGCAGAATGCTCTCTAGCCTTTCAATTGAAAGAGTTCAGTCTAGACAGTAGAAAGCATGTGCTTCTAGAAACGGTGGCTGAATGGGGAGGGGTATAAAGGAGATCAGTGCAATAGGCAGAAAGCACGGGGCTAGAACTCCAGCAGGAGTATGTAGGCTGCAAGGATAGTGGTACATGTGTCAAACAAGTTGGGTAATTGCAAGTGGGACAACTATTTACTTCAATAATATTATGCATTTTACATTGTCATGATGTAAACATATTATTTTACTAAAATTAGTGCTAAGTATGCATTGAGTGTGGTATAGAAATACTTAATAGTTTCTCAGCAACTTCAGAATATATATTATTCCATTGTATCAATTATAGTCACCATGTATAAACAATCTATGAACTTACTCAACAACCATATGTGAGGTTACCTAGCTTGATTTAGCCTTTCCACAATACGTGATTATTTCATATTTATTTATATCATATTATATCAACAATTCAATTTGCCATTAAAAAAAACAAATACTTTTTTATTTTATTTTATTTTATTTTACAATACAATTCAGTTCTACATATCAGCCACGGATTCCCTTGTTCTCCCCCCTCCCACCCCCCTCACCTTCTCCCCAGCCCACCCCCCATTCCCACCTCCTCCAGGGCAAAGCCTTCCCCGCAGACTGAGATCAATCTGGTAGACTCAGTCCAGGCAGGTCCAGTCCCCTCCTCCCAGGCCGAGCCAAGCGACCCTGCATAAGCCCCAGGTTAAAAACAGCCAACTTATGCAATGAGCACAGGACCCGGTGCCACTGCCTGGATGCCTCCCAAACAGATCAAGTCAATCAACTGTCTCACCCATTCAGAGGGCCCGATCCAGTTGGGGACCCCTCAGCCATTGGTTCATAGTTCATGTGTTTCCATTCGTTTGGCTATTTGTCCCTGTGCTTTATCCAACCTTGGTCTCAACAATTCTCGCTCATATAAACCCTCCTCTTTCTCACTAATTGGACTCCTGGAGCTCCACCCGGAGCCTAGCTGTGGATCTCTGCATCCAGATCCCTCAGTCATTGGATGGGGTTTCTAGCACGACAATTAGGATGTTTGGCCATCCCATCACCAGAGTAGGTCAGTTCGGGTTGTCTCTTGACCATTGCCAGCAGTCTATTGTGGGACTATTTTTGTGGAATTCTGTGGGCCTCTCTAGCACTTTGCTTCTTCCTATTCTCATGTGGTCTTCATTTACCATGGTCTCCTATTCCTTGTTCTCCCTCTCTGTTGTTGATCCAGCTGGGATCTCCTGCTCCCCCAAGCTCTTTTTCCCTCGACCCTCGCCCTTCATTTCCCCCACTCATGTCCAGGCTGTTCATGTAGATCTCATTCATTTCTCCATCATTGGGCGATCCCCATGTCTTTCTTGGGGTCCTGTTTTCCAGGTAGTCCAATAACCCCTAAGGAAATAGAAACAGTCATTAAAAGTCTCCCAACCAAAAAAAAGCCCAGGACCAGATGGTTTCAGTGCAGAATTCTACCAGATCTTCAAAGAAGAGTTAATACCAATACTCTCTAAATTGTTCCACACAATAGAAACAGAAGGAGCATTACCAAACTCCTTCTATGAGGCTACAATTACCTTGATTCCTAAACCAAACAAGGATACAACAAAGAAGGAAAACTACAGACCAAATACTTTTTAAAGGATGCTAATTCCATTTCTCTGTCATTGGGCGATCCCTGTGTCTTTCTTGGGGTCCTGTTTTCCAGGTAGCCTGCCTGGTGTTGTGAGTAGCAGTCCAGTCATCCTTGTTCCACATCTAGTATCCTGTTATGAGTGAGTACATACCATGTTTGTCTTTCTGAGTCTGGGATACCTCACTCAGGATGATTTTTTCTAGATCCATCCATTTGTCTGCAAACCTCATGATGTCATTGTTTTTCTCTGCTGAGTAGTATTCCATTGTGTATATGTACCACATTTTGTTTATCCATTCCTAAGAAGGAAGATAGAAAGATGGCTCCAGAGTTAAGCACCTTTGCTATTCCTGCGGTGGACTGGAATTCTGTTCCCAAAGTCTACATATAGATCACAACCATTTGTAACTCCAGTTTCAGGAAATCAGAAATTCTATTCTGTTCTCCATGGATACCAGACATGTACATGGTACACATATATACATTCAAGCAAACATTCATGCACATAAAATAAAAATAAACAACCCTTTCTTAAAAAGGGCCTAGGAAAACATGTATTGCAAATACAAAATAACTAAATACACAAGTCATAAAGTATTCAGTATATAATAATCAAAGCTAATAAGTAAAGGAATCCCAATAAAACATCACACACACACACACACACACACACACACACAGAAAGAGATAAAAACTATCTACCCTGGAGAAAAGATTAGATTGACAGTTATGGAATACATTGGTCTTTATTATCATCATTTTTGGCTATTTATTGGTTTTAAACCATCTGCATGCATTAATTTAGTACAATTGTTATGAATCAGCTGTTAAGAAATCACATCTCTCATATTTATTACTTCAGGGTAGTGTTTGATATATAAAGTACCCAGTATTAAAAATAAGATATGTATATGTTCATACATACGCTAATTCTTGCTCTGCATATAGATAGAGGTGTGCTATCTATGTAAGTTATTAGCGTTATTAGTGTAAATCCTGCATCTTGGTAGAGTGGCATTGCTAAGTCTACCATATACAGAGCATTAACTGAACAGATGGATTTAATTCAAATTTTCCCCCTAATAATCACCATCTCATCAGAAGAAAATAATAATGCTTTCTTGCACTAAAAACCTGCAAGCCATTCTTTTAAATCTCCATATGAGTTTCCATTACCCCTTAGTGTGAAATATTGAAATGGGAGATTATTATAGGAACCCTACGTGATTTTTCTCTCATTCAGTAGAGGTTGGATATTTCAGAACGGCTTCTGAATGAAAAAGTTATACTTAGGTCAGCAAACCAAGTCATGTATAAAATGCAAATGCAATTAAAAGTCTTGTGTTCTCTATCTGCTATGAGGGCAAACACTTAACCTATCACACACTGGATGCTAGTCAAAGGAAGACTTGAAAAAGCTGTCCATTCCTGTAGAAAATTAATCCCTTCAAAACAGATAGTATAGATTTCTGTGCCAGGAATTTGTAAATGTTAAAATTGCATGGGTACAAACAATAGGAAATCTAAAAAGAACATGAATAACAAATAAGCAATAACAAACTGATCTAAAATTAATAAAAGAACATAGTTTGCTAATTAAAAGCGCAAAGTTCTGCAAAGCTCATAGCGCACTCAATGGCTGCCTGGGTTTGGCAGTCTTCTGTCCACTCACTTCCCTGCCTTAGTTTCATCCTCAAGACAGTATCAGTTCTCTGCCTCACAGACAACCAAGGAAAACTTCCATAGCAATCTAAGAGGCTTCAGGAAAAACCTTCCATACACTGAACAATAAACTAACTGTATTTCTGATGCTCTGAAAGTTTAGGGCTTCACCTCCCCTGAAGAGACCAAAGCTTCTAAGGCTTCCCATTCCGAGAAACAGCCAAGTCCTCCAAGAGCATATTTCATACACATCAGCACATCCACAGCTGGCATCCACAACCAGCACCAGGCCTCCAGACACCTACTCTAACCACCCAGGGGACAGGAGTCAGGAGTCAGACAACTAGGGACAGTTGCTCCCTTGTCCCCAGGGCCTGGTGAACCTTTCAGTCTACTCTGCTGTGCTCTTTCCATCTCTGGAAACTATATTAAAGGTTTCTGTCCATTTTTCCCCTTGTTTTCTGTATCTTGACCAGTCTAGTCCTTTCCTACATAGTCTTCCAAGTCTCTTCATCTGTGAGAAACAAACACCATTGTAATGGTAATCTCCTGATTTGTTGGCCCAGCCATAACTGAATAATAATAAAATCTACAATGAAAAATATTCTTCTGAGTAGTGCCGCCCCTTCTCTGGATTCTGTCCCATGGGATCCTTCTCCAGGCCCATACCATCCCAGCTTTTCACTGGCCCCACTGCTGGGTCCTGTCCCCAACCCCAATGGACTTCCACCACTCAGGAGCAGGCTATATAAGTCAGAACTGGTGAGTGACCCACCTGCCAGTGGAATACCCACTCCTAGATTCTGTATCCAAGACCCTTCGCATGGCTCACACTATCCCAGCTCCTTGCTATCCCAGTGTTGGACTCTGCCCCCAACCACTCAGGAGCAAGCCACACCATTTAGAATAGGGGCAAGCCACACCAGCCTGAACAGACTTAACCTGCTCAGGTACAGGACACGCTGGTCAGAACAGATGTAGGCCACATCAATTAGATGAACAGAGACCCCCTACTACACCAAAGGCCAAGCTAACTGCCAGAAGGCCACCTCCCAACTTGGATAGAAATTCTCAACAAGACCAGCGGTCAGGTCAGCCATCAGAAATCCAGGCCAAAAAGACTAGAAAACGAAAGAGGAAACAGAAACCAAGGAACAAAACACCCATCCAACAAAGACAAACTCAGGAATCAGGGACCAGAACTAATCAATAAAAACTCAAATGCCAAAATGCCAGTGTAAAAATATAATCAACAACAGCCAGGGCAAATATGGCTCCACCAGAGCCCAGCTGTCTTACAACAGCAATACTTGAATATTCCAATGCAGCCAATGCACAAGAAAACAATCTTAAGAACAACTTTATGAAGATAATAGAGGTCCTAAAAGAGGAAATGAAAAATCTCCTTAAAGAAATCAAGGAAAAAAATTCATTGTTTCCTTTCTCTGTAAGGCTGAACATAGAAATCAATTAGGAAAGAAACAAGTTGTCCAATCAGATAGTGGGCAAAACTAAGGGAATAAATCTCAAAAGAAACAAAAATGCTGCCTTAACTTAAAAATAGGCAAATTGGGTAAGACTGAGCGGTAGACAAAAATCCACATGCTGGTCCAGGGCCCTATGCCCTGGGCCTAGAGGAGAAAACATGGGCCATGAGGCACCAAGCAGATGGGCTCTATTATGGTGATCAAATATATGGTGGAGTGTGAAAGAGAGAGAAGGACAGAATGGTTAATGTCCTGTGGAGAGAGGCAGGTCTGAAGAGGTGAAGGCAGTGAGGAGTGGGTTGAGGTCGGTGGCCTGATTGCCATGCAGTACCCTGTGATAGCAGGGCCTGAGCTGCTGCCATGTCTGCACCCCTGTCCCTGCCACAGCTGTGGTCTGTGTTGGTGTCTGTAGCTCCTATTATCACCAAAGGCTGCAAGGATAGGGCTACACAGAGTTAGACCCACCCCTCACCAGCTGTAACACTAGAGAGAACTGGTTCTGCCCCACACTGGCTGCAGAACTGGAGAGAGTGGCTCCCTGCACCTCACCTGGGCAGCATGGCAGAGCTGACTGTTGGTGGGCTTGCAGGTGAGCTGGGCCTGAGAGTGGGAGAATGGGAGACCTGCTCCTATCCCCCATCTGTCATGTAGTGGCCTAGGTGAGGGAAAGATGTTCTTCCCTCCTCCCCCCTTGACACATGTGGTGGGCAGGAGAGGTAACCCAGCCTCTCACCAACTGCTGCACTAGGGAGAGCAGGCCCTGCACCTCAACGGAACAGTACAGTGGAGCTGATCATGTTGACAGAGACATTGGTGAGCTAGTTCCAAGAATAAGAGCATGGGAGATCTGGCCCCACCTCTCATCTGTCATGTGATAGCATGGACAAGAGAGAGATGTCATCTCCCACCCTTCCCCTTACTACCTATAGCATGTGGGAGAGCTAGCGCTCAGGTCATGGGAACTAGTGACCTGGCCCAGCATCTCACCGGCTGCAGCACTAGGGAGAACAGGCTCTACACCTTGCCTGGACAACACAGTAGAGCTCCCCCTGCTGGCAATGGCACTGGTGAGCCTGCCCTGAGATCATGGGAGTGGAAGAAATGGCCCCTCACCTCTCATCCACCATGTGGTGGTAAATACAATGGAAAGATGCCCTCGGCCCTCACCCCTTCCCACCTGTGGCAGGTGAGAGAGCTGGTCCTGCCCCTCACCAGATGCAGCACTTGGGAGAGTGGGCCCTGCACCTCACCTGGGCAACACAGTAGAGCTGACCCCACTGACTGGGAAGCAGGTGACCCGGGTCCAAGAACATAAGTATGAGAGATCTGTCCCCACCTCTCATCTGCCATATGGTGGCATGGGCAAGGGACAGAAAGCCCCTCCAAACCCTTTGTGGCCTGTGGCAAGTAATGATATATGAACTAAAAAGTATACTGTGTGACTCACTGTGTAACACTACAGCTTCCACCATGAGATTTTTCTTTTCTTTTTTGTATTTTTTTTTGTTTTATCCTGGGTGAGGAGGTTGCAAGAATAGAGAGCAAGGGGAATGAGCAGAGAACAGGGAAATGAGTGCAAATGAGATGCATGGTGTGCAATCCAAAGAGAATCAATAAAAAAGTTAAATTGGAAAACAGAAGAAATTAAGAAAAAGACAACCAAAAAATTAGAAGCAGTCAACAAATCTCTTAAAGAATGCCAAGAAAGCCAATGCAGAAAACAAACAAGCAAACAGGTGAAGGAAACTATTCATGGCATGAAAATCAAGATACAAGCAATAAAGAAAACACAAACTGAGAGAATTCAGGAAATGAGAAATCTAGGTAAGCAAAAAGGAACTACAGTTGTAAGCATCACCAACATAACACAAGAGATGGAAGAGAGAATCTCAGGCACTGAAGATATGATAGAAGAAGTAGATGCATCAGTCAAAGAAAATGTTAAATCTAAAAAACTCCTAACACAAAACATCCAGGAAATCTGGGACACCATGAGAAGACCAGATCAAAGAATAATAGGAAAAGAAGAAGAATCCCAGCTCAAAGTCCCAGAAAATATATTCAAAAAATCATAAAATTTTCCAAACCTAAAGAAGAACATGCCTATAAAGGTAGAAGAAGCTTACAATACACCAAATAGATTAGGCCAGAATAAAGTTCCCTCAACATATAACAATCAAAAAACTAAACATACAGAATAAAAAAAGAATATTAAAAGCTGCAAAGGGAAAAGGCCAAGTAACATACAATGCAGACCTATCAGAATTATACCTGACTTCTCAGTGGAGGCTCTAAAATCAAGAAGGGCATGGATATATGTCTTGCAGAGTCTAACAGACCATGGATGTCAGCCCAGACTTCTATACCCAGAATATACCTAGAAAAATTTTCAATCACCATAGATGGAGAAAATGAGTTATTTCACAACAAAGTCAAATTTAAATACTATCTATCTACAGAGCCATCCCTACAGAAGGTACTAGAAGGAAAATTCCTACCCATGAAAACACAGGCAATAGATAATTTCACACCAGCAAAATTCAAAAAAGGAAAACACACACACAAATACACACACACACACACAAAACCAACAACAACACTAATATATTAACAGTAATTAACAATCAGTGATCATTGATATCTGTCAATATCAATGGGCTCAATTCACCAATAAAAAGACGCATGTAAACAGAATGGGTACAAAACCAGGATCCATCCTTTTAAGCATAGAAGAAACACACCTTAACATCAAAGATAGGTATTACCTCAGATTAAAGGGTTGGAAAAAGATTTTCCAATCAAATGGACCTAAGAAGCAAGCTGATGTAGTTATACTAATATCTAACAAAACAGAATTAAACCAAAATTAATCAAAAGAGATGAATAAGGACATTTAATATGCATTAAAAGAAAAATCCACCAGAATGGTGTCTCAATTCAGAACATCTATGCCCCAAATGCAAGGGCACCCACATTTGTAAAAGAAACATTACTAAAGCTTAAATTACAAATTGAATCCCACACATTAATAATGGAAGACTTCAACACCCCACTCTGGCCAATGCATAGGTCACCCAAAAAGAAACTAAACAAAGAAATAATGAAATTAACTGACATGATGACTCAAATGGACCTAACAGATATCTACAGAACATTTCACCCAAACACAAAAGAATACACCTTCTTCCTAGCACCTCACGGAACCCTCTCAAAAACTGACCATATATTCAGTCACAAAGAAAATCTCAACAGACACAAAAAATTGAAATAACCCCCTGTATCCTATGAGACTACCATAGATTAAAGTTGAGGTTCAACAACAATGCAAACTACAAAAAGCCTATAAACTCATGGAAGCTAAACAGCTCTCAAGTGAATTACCATTGGGTCAAGGATGAAAGAAAGAAAGAAAGAAAGAAAGAAAGAAAGAAAGAAAGAAAGAAAGAAAGAAAGAAAGAAAGAAAGAAAGAAAGAAAGAAAGAAAGAAAGAAATTGAAGATTTCCTAGAATTCAATGAAAATGAATGCACAACATACCCAAACTTTTGTGACACAAGGAAAGCTAAGGGGAAAGTTCATTTCATAGCACCAAGTGCCTGCATAAATAAATTAAAGAATTCTCATACCAGAGACTTAACAGAACACCTGAAAGCTCTGGAACAAAAAGAAGCAGATATGACCCAGAGGAGTGGACAGAAGGAAATAATCAAGCCAAGGACTACGATCAATAAAATAGAAACAAAGTGAACAATGCAAAGAGTCAACGAAAGAAAGAGTTGGTTCTTTGAGGAAACCAACAAGATAGATAAACCCTTATTCAACCTAACAAAAAAGCAGAGAGAAAATATCCAAATTAACACTATCATTAGAAATGAGGAATATAACAACAGACACTGAGGAAATAAAAAGCATCATTAAGTCATACTTCAAAAACCTATACTCCAAAAAATTGGAAAACCTAAAAAATGGACAGTTTTCTCCGTAGACACCACTTATAAACAATTTAAATAGACCCATAACCCCCAAGGAAATAGAATCAGTCATTAAAAATCTCCCAACCAAAAAATTCCCAGGGCCAGATGGTTTTAGTGCAGAATTCTCTTAGGCCTTCAAAAAAGAGCTAATACCAATATTCCTCAAATTATTCCACAAAATAGAAACAGAAGGAACATTGCCAAATTCATCTTATGAGGCTGCAGTCACCTTGATACCCGAACCACACAAAGACTCACCAAAGAAAAAGAATTACAAACTAGTTTGGCTCATGAACATTAATGCAAAAATACTCAATAAAATACTCACCAACTAAATCTAAGAACACATCAAAAAAAATCATCCACCATGATCAAGTAGGCTTCATCCCAGAGATGCAGGAATGGTTCAAGATATGAAAATCTGTCAATACAATCTACCGTATAAACAAACTAAAAGAAGTTTGTTTGTGACCATGTCACTAGATACTGAAAAACCCTTTGACAAAATCCAGCACCCTTCTTTCTTGAAGAGCTCAAGGATACAAGGGACATACCTAAACATAATAAAAGCAGTATATAGCAAGCTGATAGCCAATATCAAAATAAATGGAAAGAAACTCAAAGTGATTCCACTAAAATCAGGAACAAAATTAGGCTGTCCATTCTCTCCATATATATTCAATATAGTACTCGAAGTTCTAGCCAGAACAATAAGATAACTTAAAGAGATCAAGGAGGTATACATTGAAAACGAAGAAGTCCTTCCTGATACAGCTGGAGACCCATACCCTGAGAGGGAGCTTACCTCTGACACTGCCTGGAGGGCCAGGACCCAGAGGCTGGATAGTCCAGAGACCTAGGATAGAACCAAACACAAATGGGGAAAAAATAGTCAATGAAATGCTTCCAATGATATTCTGCTATACTCATAGATTGATGCCTAGCCCAACTGTCATCAGAAGGGCTTCACCCAGCATCTGATGGAAACAGATACAGAGACCCACAGCCAAACATCAGGCAGACCTCAAGAAATCCTGTAGAAGAGGGGGAGGAAGGATTGTAAGACCCAGTGGGGTCAAGGGCACCACAAGAAAACCCACAGAACCAACTAACTTGGGATCACAGGGGCTCACAGAGACTGAACCAACAACTAGGGAGCCTGCATGAGACTGACCTAGGCACTCTGCATATATGTTACAATTGTACAACTTGGTCTTCCTGTGAGACTCCTAACCATTAGTGCAGGTTCTATCTCTGACTGTGTTGCCTGCTTTGGCGGCCCATTCTTCCTGCTGTATTTCTTCATCCAGTCTTAATAGAAGAGTAGGTACCTAGTCTCACTGCATGGCTGTCTGATATCCATGAGAGGCTTGCCTGTATCTGAAGAGCAACAGCGGAGGAAGAGTGGGTTGAGGAGGGAGACTGGGAACATGGAAGGAAGGGAAAACTTTGATTAGTATGTAAAAACAACAACAACAAATAGACAAATTTTTTTAAAAAATTAAAGTTATAAATGTGGAGAAAAAAAAACATTCTTCCTACCCTCAACAGTGTAGATTAGATCACACATCTCCTCCTGAACTAACCAATCACTGGCAAATAAAATATAATTGAAATTATAGTTTTACAATGACATGTAAGGGGCACTCTTAGATGCCAAAGTACACTCACAAGAGTGCTGCTGTGTATTGTAAATCTTCTGAATGAGAAATATGGTGATTTCTAATATTTGTAGGCTTTACAGCTTGAGGGAACTCTCCATTTCAACACTAGATCCTAGTATGTACTTTTCAATGATACCATACTTTAGAGAAAGTGCTTTTTTAAAAGTTGCAACAAAAAAAAATAAAGAAAAAGAATGAGATGGGTGACTGAAGGTTGGAGGAGATGGTCTTCATGATCCAGTGGAGATGGGGTTAGAGGGGACTGGGAGACTGAAGCAGGTTTTCTGCTACAGAGCTGGAATGAGACTGGAGGATTGTATCTGGAGGAGCAGAAGGGGAAGTGAAGACCTTCAGTTAGCTTACCTGCTTCCCAGGCAGGAGCGGCCTTTGGGCTAGCAGGCAGTGACTGTAGCAGTTGGGGTCTGTGCTGAAGCAATGAGTGGAGGGAGGAGGGTTATGAGGGGAATATCTATGGGATCCATTAGAGTTGGGATTGGGGAGGCTGCCATGGGCTTCCCATGCTGCAGAGCGGGAAGGAGGATGGGGAACTGCATCTAGAAGAACAGAAAGATGAAGATCTGCAGTTACTCTACCTGGTTCCCTGACAGGAGTGGCCTGTGAGGACTGAAAAGATGAAATGATGACCAATCTACAATCCATAGGACCACAGAGGTTAGACAGAGTAAGGGACCAGGGGGTACAGATAACTCTCATTACAAAGGGGGAACAGAACAGATGATTGTGGATGAGTGAAGGCTGGAAAGGGAAGATCAAGTGGGGAGAAAGAGAGGGAAAAGAAAGGAATACTGGGAGAGACAGCTAAAATTAGAGGCCATTTAAGGGGTAGTAAAGAAATCTAACACATTAGAAGATTCCCAAAATATATGCATCTATGAAGATGATCTGAATAAAATGCCTAATAGTGGGGAAGACAGCCACAGCAGGTCATCTCTTGATACCAAATGAAGCTTCCAGTCTGGGATTGGGTTACATCTAATTGATTTTTTGGCCAAAGGAGTCCCATGGGAATCCTCAATAACCCAGGCTGCTGCCAAGACTTTAGGATGCTCTCCACAAACTGATAGAAAGGCCCATTGCTGAAAATAATGTTTACACAACTCAATGAACATTGAAGAAGTTGATCTGGTAACTACATGGAGCCTTCACCACTACATGCTTTCACATTTGGTACAGGCAGGTACTCTGCGTGCTATCAAAGCAGAAACATAAGCACCAACCCAGGCACAAAACCTTTGATCTAAAACAGTGTCCTACCAGTAAGATATGCTAGTATAATGGTGGCACAAAGCTTGTAGGAATAATCCACCACCAACGTCTAATTTGACTTAAGGCCCAGTCCACAAGATGGAACCCATATCTAACACTGCCTGGGTGACCAAGAATAAGAGACTAGATAGTCCAGATACATAGGATAAAATCAAATACTATGGATCTTTTAAAAAAAAGTGATAAAATGACTCTTAATGACTTACTTCTATAATCACAAAAGAGTGCCTTATTCAACCATCATCAGAGAAGCTTCCTCCTGCAGTATGTCAGTAAACACTAGAAACATTCATATTCTACAGACTATGAACAGAATGCAGACTGGCCAGGAAAGTGGTAGAAAGCAGCAAACAATCCCCACAGCAGCTCTCACAGCATGCAGCTACTACTATTTCGCTTCAAAACATGAGGTCTCTCTTGTCTGTTAAATTGTATTTTCAACAAATACAAATTTAGCCATCTTATTTTGCTTTTTTGTTGCTGTGATAAAATACCATGCCCAAAAGCAGCTTGGAGAGGAAAGGGTCTATTTTACTTTACACGATACAGTCCATCATTGAGGTAAGCAAAGGCAGATATTCAAGGCAAGAGCTTGAAGCAGAAACCAGTGGAGGAACACTGTTTACTGACTTGCTACCAGGCTTCTTACACAGAACAGGCCAACGTTCTGTTGGGGTGGGTCTTCCTACATCAGTTAGTGATCAAGAAATTACCCACAGACCAGTCACGTGAGGGAAGTTCTTCAAAGTTGCTTCTTCCCAGATGTGTCACATTGACAATGAAGATTTAGCCAACACATGTTTCCTTTAGGTTATTTTAAACATTCTGCAAGCTTTTCTATTGGTCAATAATATACCCACTATCATAATTACATGCTAATTGCATGCCAATATTTTGCATTACCTATGGTTGCAACAGTATCATCAATAAGTTGATATTAAAGTCATAATCTTCAAAAAAGTCATCCAAGCCTGGTAAACTTATAGTCATTTAGCTGATGGGTGTTGGGATAAATCTTTCCAGTTCCACATATATTTAATGTCTCCTCATTATAATTCTAACTTTCTGGAATATTGCTAACTTACTTTTTTTGTTCTGTGTTTCACCAATTTGTAGCACAAATCTTATTAATAAAAACAAACTCAGAGCCAGGTATTGGGGTGAACGCTGGAAGATCAGAGAAGCAGAACAAGCCACAGCTACCTCACCTCGCCAGTTCCTCAGCTGATCTTGTTTCCTCAGAATGGAAGCCTCTAAATCCTCATCCAAATGAATCTCAGCTGAACTGCTGCTCAAAAGCCTAAAAGCTTAATCAGGCCTAGTTCTTGGTCCTCACGCCTTATATACCTTTCTGCTTCCTGCCATCACTTCCTGGTATTAAAGGCGTGAGTCACCATATCTGGCTGTTTCCAGTGTGACCTTGAACTCACAGACATCCAGAAGGTTCTCTGCCTTTGGAATGCTAAGATTAAAGGTGTGTGTGCCACAATTTTCTGGCCTCAATATCTAGTGGCTGTTCTGTTCTCTGACCCCAGATAAATTTATTAGGATGCACAGTATATTGGGGAACACAATATCACCACACCAATTCCTCTGTGAAATTCTCTCTTCTGCTATGTGACAGCCATGTTGATCAGTTCTTCAAAATTGTTTTGTTTCAATGTTAATGTATTAAAAATACCTTCTTTCTCTATTTTTTTTTTTTTTTGGTCCTCTTTGTTTCCTTCTCCCTCTAGGATTTTCTTTAAAATTCATCCCTCAGACTTTTGCTCTCAGTATGTCCAATCTCATTTCTTTGTGTGATTTTCTTTCTCTAACTCATGTCCTGCTAAATCCCATGCTTCCAAATGCATGTTGCCACTTGAATGTCTCCCTTTTCCGTCAGAGTCTGTGTGTCTAAACTGATTTCATTACCTGCCTTTCCAAGATGCTGCTAACCTCCAAACTCCCTCCTGACAGTAATGTTTGGCTTGGTTATCTGTACTTAGAGCCTGAAAACTGTGCTGTATGCTTTCTTCCTGTCTCCCTCCCCTGGTAGTCCTCTCTACAAGAACACTGTCTCCCTTCACAATCAACTTTCTTTTGTTTCTTTCTTTTAATTTTTTGTTTATCTTAATATTAAGCAAAAGATGAATGAATACAAGATACATGGATATGAAAGTGAACACAAGACTTTAGGCAGTCTCAAAAATACAGGAAGAACTCCTAGTTCAAATCAGTTCTAAGCCAGCATAGTGGGGGACATATTTTAAACCTATCAGTCAAGGTTCAGAGGGAGGATGAAGAACCCAAGAGCAGAAAGAACAGATAATGGCGGCACCCTAGTCCTGATGGGCTGATCTTCCTTTGCATCCTCTGCTTTCTGTTGAACTCTTGGCATGAATTCACGACAAAAGCATAAGCGAGACATATTTAACATTAAGTCCCCTGTTAATTGGTTGTGAATTGAAGATAGATTAGCACACATTCAATGAGACATTTGCTTTTTTATGAAAAGACAAAGGTTAATAGTTGTTCCTACTTCCAAGCTGCATGCCAGTCAAGTACAGCTTATCCATGACTCCTAATCAGGCAATCATAAGTTTTTTCAGAGACCAAGGGAAGCATATTTTAAGTGCCTTAGAAACTACAGATACTTTTCATAGATCAGTTGTATAAATGATATAGTCCTAGAAATACATGCTACTCAATTACAATTTAAAAAATGGAAAAATTTGTTTATGCTGTTTTTATTTCAAATTCCTTCAGTTCTATGAATCTACCAATATTACTCTATGCTTTCCTTTCCAATATTTTGATAGTTTTTAAAGAATTTCATATACAACCACTTTACCTACTTACCTCCTATCCCACCCTCTGTTTTCAAACTCCTTTCTCTCCCCTCCCTAACTCCTCCCTCTCCCCTCCCAAATTCATAATCTCTTCGTTATTGTTGTTACATGAATGTATATACATATATATGCACACATATACATATAACCTACTGAGTGCATTAGCTTTGCTCATACTTGTATATGTTCATGGCTGACCACTTTTGAAATTAGAAAACCTAAAAGAGAGTTCATCTCTAGAATGATAACTACACCAGCATTTTTCTTCTTATTCAGGATTACTTTCTTTATTCTTGGGCTTTCAAACTCCATGTGAATTTTTCCTATTTCTGTGAAGAATGTTATATGTATATTGACTAAAATTGAATTGAATCTATCAATTGTTTTGGGTAGAATGGCCATTTTCATAGTATCAATTCTACCAATCCACAAGCATGGATGATATTTCCATTTTCTTCCTCAATCTCTTTCTTCAGAGATTTAAAGTTTTTGTTGTAGAGGTCTTTGGCCTTCTTGGTTAGGCTTGGTCATAGATACTTTTTAAGGCTCTTGGGGATGTGTATGTGTCAATGATCTCTTTCTCAATGCATTGTTGTGATGTGTAGAAAGGCTATTTATTTTTGCAATAGGGACTTAACTTCTAATTGGGGGTGTAAATTGATTTTCTATCCTGCTACTGTGCTGAAATTATTCATCACTTCTATAAATTTTCTGGTGGAATTTTGGAGTTTGATTGCTTGTGTATCATTTCATAGCATCTGCAAATAGGAATAATTTGACTTCTCTTTTCATTTTATTCCTTTAATTTCTTTTTGTCTTATTGTTCTAGCTTTGCTTCTGCTTCAAGTACTATTTTGAAAGAAAGTAGAGGGTCGTGGGCAGCCCTGTGTTGTCCTAATTTTAATGAGATTGCTTTAAGCTTTTCTCCATTTAGAATGACGTTGGCTGTGGGTTTGTTATATATAACCTTTATTATTGGTTATTATTGACATATTTCCCTTCCAGTCTTATTCTCTCTTGTAATTTTATCAGGAATGAAAGTTGTATGTTGCCAAGGGCTTTTTTCTGCATCTATTGAGATGGTCATATGTCTTTAAGTACATTCACATGATTTACTCTTCATTGATTTATGTATGCTGCACCATCCTTGGACCTCTGAGATAAAGCTGACCTTATCTTGGTGGATAATCTTTTTTGTTGTTGTTGTTGTTTTCAACACAGGGTTTCCCTATGTAGTTTTGGTGCCTGTCCTGGATCTCGCTCTGTAGACCAGGCTGGTCTCCAACTCACAGAAATCCACCTGGCTCTGCCTCCTGAGTGCTGGGATTAAAGGCTTGTGCCACCACTTCCTAGCTGGACAATCTTTTTGATATATGCCCTTATTTGGTATATAAGTTTTTTTTATTGAGGATTTTGACATCTGTGATCATTAATAATCTTAGCTTGTAGTTTTCTTAGTTTGTTGTGTCTCTCACAGGTTTGGGCATCACAGTAATACTGCTTCATAGAGTTTGGAAGACTGCCTTCTATTTTTATATAGTTAAATAATTTAGGAGTATTGAGTGCAAACATTGTTTGAAAGTCCGTGACTCTATCTGGAACTAGGCTTTCTTTCTTTCTTTCTTTCTTCCTTTCTTTCTTTCTTTCTTTCTTTCTTTCTTTCTTTCTTTCTTTCTTTCTTTCTTCCTCTCTTTTTTCTTTTATAGTCAGAGGATCTTTTATTACTATTTTTTCTCTCCTTATTTGTTATGAGTCGGTCTTAGTTACTTTTCTATTATAATAAAACACCATGACCAAGGCAAATTAAGAAAGGAAACATTTAATTTGTGACTTACAATTTCAGAGGGTTAGAGTCCATGACCATCATGATGAGAAGCACAGCAGGGGGCAGGTAGACATGCCACCGGAGCAGTAGCTAAAAGCTTACACCCTGATCCACAAGCACAACACAGAAAGAGCAAAGTGGGAATGGAACCGGCTTTTGAAACCTCAAAGCTCATTGCCAATGATGTATCTCTTCCAACAAGGCCACAACTTCTCATCCTTTCCAAATAATTTTACCAACTGGGGCCCAAATATTCAAATATTTGAGCCTATTGGGGACATTCTCATTCAAGACACTACAGGGTCTGTTTAGGTTATTGATCTATTTTGGTTTAGCTGTGGTGGTTTGACTGAATATGGAAATTCTTGCATTTCTTTTGGACTTTACAACTTATTAGAGAACAGGTTTTTGAAGTATTCCTGTATAATATCCTAGATTCCTTTGATGTCTATTGTAACATTCTGCTGCTCATTTCTGATTCTGCTAATTTTCAGTAAATATTTATGCAGTATCCCAAACATGTTTTAAACCATATATATTAATAGAAAAACTCCAGTTATAGTATGCCTCCTCCTAAATTTCTTTTATTTCTCTTTATCAAAACAATTTTCTTTTGTCATATCCCTGTCTTGATAATAAGCATTTTAATATTCTCCCAGTGGTTAAATATCTACTAGATTACTGTCTTAAGAAATATAAAATGCTTTTTGCATCTCAAATTTACAATATGAAAAAACGTGAGATGTGATACAGGGAAGTAGAGTAGATGGTTTTGATTTCATAACTTCCCCACAACTTACTTCATTCTGTTTACCATCAGTAACCAGTATGCAAAAATAGGCAGTCCCCAGCTTCAGAAGACCAAGGTTACTGACTGTCCTATGGATGGAGACACTTCTCAATTATTACAATGTTTGTGACTTCAGATTCCAGGGAAGCATTCTCTTTCAGGTCGAAGCAGAAGTTAAATGAAATAAAATTTAATGTTTTCTTATTAATTATGACACAATCTATATTTTAAAAACAAAATACAGCAAATATTGAGGTTATCCTTTGAAGATTCCTCTGGGATGCAGTGGTACTGGTCAGGAACTTCATTTTCATAAGATTTCATATTAATTGAAAGAAAATGGGAATTTAAGATTCAAAACAGCATGTTTTCAATTGAACTGTGCTGGTTAGTTTTAGCTGTCAACTTGACATAACCAAAAGTCATCAGGAAATGGAATAGAAATATCTACATCAAGTTTTATATGTGGAGGATTAACTTGTTTGGTCAACTGTGGATGATACCACTCCCTAGTGTGGGTCCTGAACTGTGTAAAAGTGGGGAAAAAAAAAGCTTCCAAGCAAGCAGGTTGCATGAATGCAGTGTTTACTTTCTGTTCTTGACTGTACATATGAAACGATACTGTGTCTGAGACATCTGCTACTGCAACTTTCCTCTTGGACTGTAGCTTGGAACTGCCAGCTAAAGTAAATACTTTCTTCCTCTATGTTGCTTGTTGTCAAAATACTTGTCATAGCAACAGAAAAGACACTAAACACCTACTCTTTTCACTAAACAAGGTACTAATTAATTAACTTTTCTGAATTACATTCTCCTTGTACATAAGTGTAGGGAGACTGTCACCTTCACCTTTGCTTAGGTTTTTGTTTGTTTGCTTGTTTGTTTGCTTGCTTGCTTGTTGGTTAGTTGGTTTTGCTTCGTTTCTTTGCCAAAGATTAAATATAGCACCCATTACACAGGATGACACCTGGTACTTCTTGCTATTCAGCAGATGTGCCATAAAGATATCATGCTTGGATTGTCGAATTGTACTAAACAGAGAAACGAGGTTATAATGTGGAGCTTTTACAAAGGCCACTGAAGAGCTTAAAGCCAAAGATAAACATTTGGCTGCCTCTGTGAACTTAAGTCAGAAGCCATGTACAGGATCTTTCATCTGTGTAAGGCCAAGTGCTAGGTGCCAGAAGCCTAAAAGTGCCCATTTCCTGATCTCAAAGAGATGTGTGGCATGCGATTATAGACGAACTCACAGCAATGACATTATAAGAAAAGGCAATGAATATCTCTTATTTTCAAGATTTCAGAAAATTGCATCTTTGTGTTGTCATCTTTCTAATTCAGAATTGATTGAGTGTATTTATAGATTTTAACTGATACTGGTTTCTATGGAATATTACTCTAGGGAGTGGAAAAAAAGGTAGGAGATGGGAGTTTAGGTCTTCAGTTCTCATGTCATTCCAGTTCAAACACAGCAGTCTTGAATAATCATCTTTACATAATGGAGTGAAACTTTATAAGTTATTGGTAGAAAAGCTGTCCAGAAAAAAAAAAGCTTCAAAGTCACTCATGGGAAGAATTGTTTAACTAAACAATTCAGTTTCACTAAAGGTTCAAATTGTTCAAGTCAAAAATACATATAATTATGCACACATAATTTCTAAATATTAACAAGGGTATTGCCAGAAGTTCTCCCCAGCACACCCTCTAAGATCTGGAAAATGAAAAGCAACTACCCATTTACAGACCTGAGGGAACAGCACGCCAGGCAGAAGGAAAAACCAGAATGGGCAATGTAGGTTAGTGAAGGAAGGATGAATTGTCTCAGGGAGGAAGGATAAAGGCTTCCAGGAGGCTGAGTATTGCTGACATTTGGTGGGGGAATGTCTTTCTGTATGCTGTGAATATGTGTTGCTCTGATTAGTTGATAAATAAAGTTTTGGCCTATGACAAGGCAGCAGAGAGGTCATGGAGGGGTGCTGCTTATGTGTCTCTCCTCATGCCTTGCTCAGCCTGATTTCTTATAGAACCCAGGACTACCAGCACAGGGATAACATCACCCACAATGAGCTGGGAGTTCTCCCATCAGTCACCAATTAAGAAAATCCCCTAAAGGCTTGCACACAACCCCATGTTATAGAGGCATTTTCTCATTGACATTCCCTCCTCTCAGATGACTTTTAGTTTGTGTCAAGTTGGCATAAAGCTGTCCAGCATAAAGCCATATCCTGATTTTCACCTTTGTGTAGCTTAAGTTTTCCTGCCTGGCCCACAGTCAGGACAAATCTCTTTCACCTGCCAGTCCCACAGCCACTCAGACCCGACCAAGTAAACAGAGACTTATATTGCTTACAAACTGTATGGCCATGGCAGGCTTCTTGTTATCTACTTCTTCTATCACAAATTAACCCATTTCTATTAATCTATACCTTGCCACATAGCTCGTGGCTTACCGGCATCTTCATATACTCTTTGTCATCATGGTGGCTGGCAGTGTCTCTCTGACTCAGCCTTCCACTTCCCAGCTTTATTCTCCTCCTTGTCCCGCCTACACTTCCTGCCTAGCCAATGGCCAATCAGTGTTTTATTTATTGACTAAATCAGCAACACATGTGACATACAGAACATCCCACAGCACCTTTGTAAGAGCTTTAGTTCGTTTCCAATGTGCAAGGCCTATCTTGTGTCTTATTTCGAATAGTAAAGGTGCTTTGGAGATTTAAGGCCTCTGAAATAACTGAATATTGTCATTGGCTAGAATTCTTTCCTAGCAAGGTCTCTGCGATAGAAATACTAAAGTAGCTAGTGAAATGAAGCTCTGGACTCAAACCCCAACAAAGAAGACACGGACGGAAGAGACACTGCTCTAAGCATTCACTCCTTAGTCACTTTGTCCTGGGGACTTTAAACTACTCATCTTCGCTGGATCCTGTGTCTCCCTGGAGAGAGAGAATTCCAATCCACACAAAATTTCTCCGTGTACCTGCCCAGAAGCGCAGCTGGGCGGCAGCGGAAGGACAGAGGGGTGGCAGCGGGGCAGCAGCGGGGCAGAAGAGCTGGGAGTGCAGTTCCCAAATGGTTAGGTCCAGGCCTCTGAGAGAAGGAAGAAGGGGACAAGAGAACAAGAACAAATTGGGGCCACCCTGGGAAACGCCCATGTTTGGTCATTCTAGAAGGAAGAAACATGAGAATCCACATCTACCCATGCTCTGTTTCTAACTCTCTGGGTGTTCCAGGATATGCTGTTTACCTCAGACAAGCTTCCTCCTTCGTTCATTTGTTTGTTTTGTTTTTATGAAGCAGGGTCTCTTGCATCCCACACCAGCCTTGACCCTGCTGTGTAGCTGAAGATGATTTTGAGCTCCTGTCTCCACTTCCCACATGCTTGGTTTATAAGCACCAACTATGACTCCGGGCTGACAGCAATGCTTCCTCCGGGTGAAACGTGCAAATAACCTGAGAGCAAGGAGCACAGAGTTGGAGTTGTGAGAGGAATTCAAGAGAAGAGCATGCTGCAGGCTCCCCATCCAGAAATAATCTGCACACCTCGGTTTGCTTGGCCAATTTTCTGCTTTGCTTGATGGCTATGAACATTGATAAGATTATTGGAATAGAAACAAGCTGCAGTCTTTCCATCTTTTTCCTTTCTGACAACCTCAGATTAAACTCTCCCTTGAGGTCCAGCCCTGAAGCATTCTTTGCTCACCTCAGAATTTACTGTCACAGTTTTTGGATGCTAGCTGTTTACCTGCTTGCAGAAATCGCCTTGCTAATGCCAAATTGTCTGTCCCCATACATTCTCACTGGTCCTTACTCTATGGACTCTTCACAAAGGATTGTTTCCCTCAAATTGACAATGATGCTGGAAATAAATATTACCTTATAGGCTGGATTTCCTTTATTCCAGCATATTTGGGGAAAGATACTCCCTTATTTCCTAGTGTATAAAAATATTTTTAAAATGTGCTTTGCTCAGGCATGGTGGAGGACAACTTTAATCCCAGTACTCAGGAGGTAGAGGAAGGTGGAGCTCTGTGATTTCCAGGTCATGCTTGTCTACCTAGTGAGTCTCAGGCCAGCCAGGACTACGAAGTTCTAACAAGGCACCAGACCTTAACACAACTGATTCCATGATGGAATACCATTCAGACTATAAAACTCAGCATGTGGACAGTACCACCTGCCAAAACTAAAGCAATGACCTAATCCATCAAAGTCCATAGTTCTGGAAAGTCTCCAAATGTACAACCTTGACTTTTTTTTTTTAGCTTCTGTAGTTCCACTTCTGGCTGTTTTTGTTAACTGAAGTATGTTAACACATAACATGTTTTTTGTTGTTGTTGTTGGTGGTGGTGGTGGTGGATTTTTTGTTTTGTTTTGGTGTGTGTGTGTGTGTGTGTGTGTGTGTGTGCATGCGTGCTCACTTTCAGAAAGACTCAGTGCTACACTAGAACGCCGAACACCCAGTGTAGTCGCCAGCTACTAAAGACTTTCCATTGGCTTAAACCACTGTCTAATCAGTCTTCTCTGATAAATACTCCAAACAAAAGTGAGACCCTGTCTTATTTTAATGAAGAAGAAGAAGAAGAAGAAGAAGAAGAAGAAGAAGAAGAAGAAGAAGAAGAAGAAGAAAGGAAAGAAGGAAGGAAGGAAGGAAAGAGTGCTTTCTTTATATCCATAAGAAAAAGGTATCAGACTAAAGAAACAGAAAAACAATTATAAACTAGTAATTCAAAGAATATTTGTTCATCGAAAGTAGGTAACAGAAATAACTGTAAAAAGTAATATTCCATGACTACCTGCTACTCTGACAACATTTTCTATTTTGTAATATACAGTGAGAAGCATAACAAGAACATGGTTTTTAGACACTATTTTCTGAGCAAGTAGGATAGTGTTTTAGAAGATATTTTGATGATACTTTACTATATCTTTCAGCTAATAGTTTAACTCCTAGAAATATATTCTGCAGAGAAGTAGTACCCCCTCAAAAAGAAAAATGCTCATTCATTTGGGCTTTGCTTCTAACAGTAACATTTTAAATTATATGAATTGTGTTAATAGGGATAACTATATGAATTATTATGCATATTATAGAGTATACACAGTAATGAAAAAGGAATGAGGCCAAAATATGTGTAATGAGATTCAATTGTGTCCATTAGTTTCTGGGAGAGAAAAAGACAGTTTTTCATTAAGAGTGTACCCCAGGTAAGTCAGTCACTCTCCAGTGAAAGACTACCTATCTAGGAAGATTTGAACAACTTGGTCTTGAAGTATTAAAATAGGATACAAAATAAGGTGGGTAGGGAAAGAGAGGTGAACTGTGGAAGAGTTGGGTGAGTAGAGAGGTGATAGTCAAAGCACATTGTATGAACTCTAAAAAAATTAATACAAAATTGTGCATGTACAAAATCTATTTTTAGAGAAAAATAAGACAACCAGCTTATTGTATGTCCTCATTTATACTTAGAAAAACCTGGCATGTGAATGAGTTGGAAAGCACTCCATCAGAGTAGAAGACTGGAGGCATGAACAGTTTCCACAAATGCATGTTGCTTTCAGTTTTCAAAATGCTTTAATCATCCTCTTCTGTACAAGCTACTCTGAAAACCACCTTCTTGGAGTTTGTCTTTGGGATTTCAATTGTCTAGATAGGAAGTTTAAAGCTCAAGTAAGAACTAGCCATGATACAGACTGAAAGTTCCATGACTGACCCAACAAATACATGTGAACTCTCTGTGTTTTCAGACCTGGGGCTCTGTGAACTCCTGTGGCTCCCTCTTAGCTGTTGCTCTCTTTGTGGGCAGTCAGAAGGCTTCTTTCAACTTGATCACCACAGACTGACACCATCTCCACATAGCTCCTTAATATGCCCCAAAATGAACAGAGAGATGAACCTAGGGAAAAGAACTGAAATTATCCTGGAATACTGCCAACGGTCTGAGTGAAAAGAAGAACTTATTTACAAATTCCAGGTGATGGTTAACCATGAGAAGAAATAAATTAATACATGTATGTTCCCTTGATTTATCCCTGTGGCCAGAACCTACTTCTAGGAATTAATATGTACAAATAGTAAACATGTTTGTTTGGTTTTTTTTTGGTTTTTTTTTTTTTTTTTTGGTTTTTCGAGACAGGGTTTCTCTGTGTAGCTTTGCGCCTTTCCTGGAACTCACTTGGTAGCCCAGGCTGGCCTTGAACTCACAGAGATCCACCTGGCTCTGCCTCCCAAGTGCTGGGACTAAAGGCGTGCGCCACCACTGCCCGGCTAACATGTTTTTAAATCCCCATTGTGCTTCCTTTATTTAGCTATGTCTGCTTTTCTATACACACTGAACAACAATCTTTGCTCCAGACAAATCTCTGTACAGAAATCTAAAGGAAATGTAGTTGTCCTTTGAACCTGAACATTTAGCTTTTAAATTCCTTCTCTTAATTACATTGTAGATTTGTGTTGTTCAGCCCCAGCCAATCTATTTCAGACTCTGCTCTGTCTGAGCTGTATTTCAGTCTTCAAAATAAGCACAAGTAAGAAAAGAAGCTGGAGAAGTGAGAAGACTGAAGTGTGCATCCTGACAAAGCTTCTTCTTCTTGTGTGTTTTGCATAACACTCTCTATTCTCAGTACCCTCTCAGTAACACAATCTGATATAGAGTTAACGATGTCTCCCCCTCTATCCTGGAATACAAACAAACCAAAGTGTATCACAACTCTCTCTACCTTAAATGTAATTGCACATTAACTCATCCTACATATTATAGTGGTTTCTTTTTCTGTAAACTCTAATGCTCAAATCCAAGACCTTGAGCATGCCACGCAAGCATTGAGCCACACCCTCAGCTTATGATAGTAAAGAATACAAAACACATTGCGCTGCCGTTCTAAAAACTTTAGATCAGCTACTTCTATGAATGCTTTATAGCATCTATAAACAATATGAATCTACACACTTGCCTCTAAAGTTTCTATGTTGGCAAGAAACAGAAATGGTAGAAGTCTGTGAGCAGGTAATAGAACATACCATTTCTCAATTATCAAAATGAACCAAGCTTTTGATAACCCCCCGAACAACACATACACACACACACACACACACACACACACACACACACACACACATTAACATACTTACACATATTGGCCTCTGACCCTGTGTTGAACTTGAATTATAAAGAAATAGAACAACGTGGTAGATACCAGAGAACAGGGTTTATTTCCATTTCCCAGACTGATATCCTTATTCCTAGTTTCACTCACAGGTAACTTTATCTTTAAGAACAAGACAAAACTAGTTTCTGTCTGAAAAATTAGCCCAGTGGCATTTCCCACAATCTGTTCTTTAGTTCTTGAGATATATAGGGTGAAACAAAAGAGACCCCATAACCAGAGCTCCAACTCAATGTTACCAGAAGTTCAGTGAATTGTACAGTGAGCCAATCTTTATGAAGCAGAATCATAAGCACTGCACACAAATGTAATAGTTCAACTCTGGGATTGTCCTCTTATAGGACAATCATTTCATATGTCCTCTTATAGAAAAGTCATTTCTGTGATGAATTCTTTAGGTTGATAAGGTTTTGTTATTGTTGTTTTAATCCAGAGTTGTTACATATGAAATCTTTACATGGGTAACCTGTGTAAAAATTCCTCTTTCAGTATACTTTTTAAAAAACTAAGTATGCCTTTTAACAAACTCTATAAATTCATAGAAATTTTATTAAGTGAAATGACATCAGCCTTAAAATCATTTCTTGTTTATCAATCATATTATTGTTTTGCACTGGCAAGATGGCTCAGCAGATAAAGACACTGCTACTAAACATGATGACCTGAGTTTAATCCTCAGAACCCACAGTGTGAAAGGAGAAAACAATTCCTGTAGTTGTTCTCTGACCTGTATATGTACACCATGGTGTGTGTGTGTGTGTGTGTGTGTGTGTGTGTGTGTGTGAATAAAAGAACTTTGAAAAGATTATTGTTCTACATTTACCCTCTTCTTGATGACAACATGAACAGATGTTACGTATTTTATCCAGAAAAGTTTAAAATCTTTCCAGAATTTTCTTGCTTATTCTGTCATTACTGAATGCCAAACATGGGTCTTGCTGCTTTAGATGAATTAAGCTAAGTCATAGCAAACCACTAAGTAGGCACTACTATAGTCACATTTTATGAGAAGGAACACTAGAAGAGTTAGTGATATGGAGAAATGGGAATCAAAGCCTAGGAATCTGATCCAGAATATGCACCAAAAAACACCATGCCATGTTGCTGGGGGCCATACAAAGAAGAAGTATGTAGAACTAAATGTCCACATAAATATGGTTGGTCAAGAATATGAGACTAGATAGGTCAGGGACCAAGGAGGAAAACTAAATTCCACTGTTCTATTAAAAGAACATAGCAATAAAAAGACTCTTAAAGATATTGTGCTGTACTCATCGATCAGGGCCTTGCTCAGCCACCATCACTGAAGTTTCCTCCTGCAGCATATGAGGACAAATTCAGAGACACATAGCCAGACAAGATGCAGAGACTGAGAGGCACTGAACATTCAACCCTAAACAGCGTTCACAGGGCCTGTATAAGCCTGGACCTGTTGGGGACCCAGCACTGAGAGTGAAGGTGGACACAAGACCACATCCCTAACCCAGAAGTTATCTCCAATTGATAACTGCTCACAAAGGAAAACTTAGTTTTCTCCAATGTTATCATATTTGCAAGCAGTAGATAGCAGACTCAAAACAAAATCAATGGCATCTTTGGAGGTTCTTTGTTTCATAATGTTAAGTCAGGGTACTTGGGTATTGTTTTTGTTTTGTTTTATTTTGTTTCTGGTTTGGGGTTTTGATGGGATTCCTGGATGTGTGAAGTGTGTGTCTCTGCATCTGTATGCATTTCTTGTGCTTTTTCTTTGGTTCTTTTCCTTAATTGGTTGCTTTTCATATTATGGTTTGTTTGGTTTTTATTTATTTGTTTTTAATTTATTTTATTATTACTATTTAGATGCCTGGTTTTTTTTGTAGTGGGAGACAGAATGGGCAGGGATCCGGATGTGATGGGAGGTTGGGAGAAACTGGAAGGAGTAGAAGAAGGGGAAAACATAATCAGAATATACTGTATGAAAAAAATCTATTTTCAATAAAAGAAAAAATATAGTCTTTCATTATAGTCTTGTTTATAAGTTTCTTTAGTAACAATCTTTCAAGAATAAAGGAGGAACACTGTGTCTTTCATCCTTAAAAAATCAGTGATGATGCCCCACTAAATACTACATACAACTGCTCTATAAGCTGGGCATACAACAATGGAAGGAGAAGAGCAACAGAGAAATCCTCTGCATTTAGGCATCATTAACTTTATGTTAGTGGGGAGATATACAGTGAGTGAGGGAAGGAATGAATGTTAGATGGCATTATAAGAAATGTGGAATATAAAGCAGCCCAGGCAGAGGGCATATAGGATTTCTGTGGGGGTGAATGTTACTGTTTTATAGAGGACGGCAGTAAGATTGTACTTTGAAGCTGAGAGAAGAGAAAAGACATAAAAGAAGTAGAGTGATCCACGTGTAGATTAGGAGAGAGCTTCCCAGGCAGAGGCAACGCTGAATACATGACATCTCAGAAGGAAAGGGCTTTGCCTAATTGAGGAACAGCACTGAACATCAGTGTTTGGAATGTGCTCAATATACCCTTGATAAATGAAGTAATTAATGTGTTCTCACAGGCAGAGCTCTTGAGAAGCAAAATAAAATCATTTTAATTTACCTCCTCTTCCTTATGTTAAAAATGCCAATAAAGAATGAAAAGATGGAAAATCAGAGAAGGAGGCAGGCGGGATTTAGACAATAGATAATTAAGTAAGGACTGATTGCATGATTAGCTCTTCTGCATTTTCACGTTTGCATAAAAGCCTTAAGTTTGGGGTAGTCAGACACTATGCACAATAGCATGCAGATTTATTTAAAATTAGTGTACGCACTATTTGCTCAAACCCAACCATATTGTTAGAATATTGTGCTCCCTTTTGAGAGATTTTGCTTCATTCTATAAAAATCTAAATTTTATGTAATTGGAGTTACATATCACTAATTGATCCTTTCTACTCTTCACATTTCTTATCATTTAAAACACACTAGTTACCATGGAAACAAAGTCATCGAGTGAGGGCAAGTCTTAGTGACATCCACAAGTGAAATATTAAATCAATTACTATAATGGCTGTGCAATTTATAGTAGTTACTTAGAAAACGTTCCACACTGATATAGTGTGAAATAAATACCATAGACTGAAGGGGAAAGTATGTTCAGCCATCACTGATGACTTCCATCAGCAGATATCCTCATATAATTTGTTCCATTTTAGACACATTTTGCCACAGAAATTATCTTAGAAATGGCAGAGTTTCAGCTGTCCTGAGGGAGATATAGACCTATAGCCTATACATTATATACTGCTTTCTATTCAAAATCCTTGCCTCTTTCTAGAAGTCCCTTTACATGTAAGTGTTGATTTTTCTATCCAGGTACTCCTTTGTATCAGATAAGTCCATCTTGGTTGAAGAAAAGCCACAAGATAGACAACCACTCAAGTTGTGAGATTTCAGGGCATGAAGCAATTCTCCAACTAAAACCATGACTTTTCACCTGCATTGTCTCATGCATGAAATTCTACCATTTATTTCTCTTTGTTGGGCATTGTCTTCCCTAGACAATCTCTCTTAAATTGGTTATATAATTTTCAGAATTTAAACTGAGAACACTATGAAGAATTTCTCAAGTTTTGTGATGAGGGGACTTAAATCCCTCCATGAGGAAACTGCTTTCAATGGTCAAGTTATCAAGAAATGAGCACCAATAACAAGAGAGCGCCTACCTTCAAACTCACAGCAATAGCACTGGAGCTTGAGGCCCTGAGGAAGGGAGAGGGAGGGACTAAAGAAGAAATAGAGGCAGGTAGTAAGTTTTGAATGGCAGTAGAGGATGAAAAGGCAGCAACAGTGAATGGGAAAACCAGGAAGGCCAATATGGGAACACTGTGTGAATGACTGAACACAGACTACTGCACACAGGAAAAGAAAGAAGCCACCACTAACATTTGCAATGATCTGCATACACTCTCCATTATAGTGCTGAGTACAAGAAATCAAGTTTCAAGTGACATCTGCAGTGTGAAGCTATTTATGACAGTTCAAGAGCAGAGTGAGCACAAACTAGCCTTCTTAGGTGCTCAAGATCTCCTGTATTTTCATCTCAGTGGGGGCCACACGGGTTTATTCATATACAAAATTTCATGTATATCTACATTTAAAATTAGTGAGTATTTCTGCAAGATATGGTTCAATTTTGTGAAATCTTTCTTTTTTTCTTAAGAATGCTTTAGTGAGATGACTAGCACGACAGAGAACAGATGCTAGATTCTGTCAGGATTGTCAAGGAACTATTTAGAATGAATCTCAATGCTGCTTATCTGGAACATTAGTTCTCTTCCTGCATGGAAATGACAAGGGCATCTCCAGGGATCCTCATCATGAATCCAGAGACACACTGAGTCAAAAAGCCAATGATGCTCAATTCACACTGAAGACACAGGCTGTGTCAGCACAGAGGGTGGCCAGCTCAGAACTAATGTCTGTGACTATGGCTAGAGTCATAATCAGGGGAGAAAGACATGAAACAAAAATCACGACTTGTCTGATTCACATGGACTTCCCATTCATGCTGAGAACACTGTACACTAATGACATGGACATGTACCTCAAGACCTAGTTGTTGTGCAAAAGGAAACCTTAGTCAGCAATAGGAAAACAAAATGAAGACAAAAAGTATGCCTCAAATAAAATCTTAAGCACTTCATTTGTGGTATTTTCAGTTCAATGATTCTGTTAGAAGAAAATCGTAAGTTTACGGGAAACGGCATGGTGAGGTTTGGTAGTTAATCTCACTGTCAACTTGACCACATATGGAATTGCCTGAGACATACCTCTGTGTGTATGTGAGGCCATTTCCAGAGAGGTTTATCTAAGGAAGGAAAACCTTTCCTGAATGTAGGCTGCAGTATTCCAGTCTCAAACTATAAAATGGATCGCCAGCAATCATTTCTCTGCTTCTTGACTATGGATGCAATGTGGTCAGTTGCTTCATGCTCCCACCATATGCCTTCCCTACCGTGATAAACTCTGAGCCAAATAAGCCAGTCCTTCCTTAAGGTTTTGGGTTTTGTGGGGTTTTTTTTGTTTTGTTTTTGGGTTTTTTGTTTTTTGGGTTTTTTTTGTTTGTTTGTTTGTTTGGTTGGTTTGTTTTGGTTTGTTTTGGTTTGGTTTTTTGAGACAGGATTTCTCCAGGTAGTTTTGGTACCTGTCCTGGATCTCACTCTTTAGACCAGGCTGGCCTTGAACTCAAAGAGATCTGCCTGGCTCTGCCTCCCAAGTGCTGGGACATGCACCACCGCCTCCCCACAAAGGTTTTTTTTTTTTAATATTTTATCATAACAACAAGAAAAGTAACTGACATGGGGAGTGTCAGTAGTTGTCCGGCACTACTGGTGCCCTCTTTCTCACAGTGAGACACTGGATGGTTTGTAAGCAGACAGATCAAGATCCTTGGAGACAAGCTGACCAGAGAGGAGAGACTGTCAGTGAGAGTCTGAGTGCTGAGAAAGTTTGGGATTGATTTGAAGACTTTGCACTCATCAAATACCCAGCAGTGCAGGCTGGAAATGTGCAGTAGCTCAGTGGTTCAGAAAAAGTCAACGTTGACTTTTCCTTCATTCTCCAGATCACCTGGTTCTGCTCTGTCCACATACTGGTCCTCTTTCCACATACTGGCTAATTAAGTAGAAACTATTCAGAATGCTACTAACCACTCTGGGAAAAGGAGGAATAATATGTCAAGTCATCTATTGACTCTGTAAGTGTGAATTTTGTTCATAGTTTAAAGACTGCAGCAAATCTCATGGCCACTTCATGAAGGCAAGGAAGTGTAACCCCAAAATTCCCTAAAGGATCAATAAAAAATAAGTAATAAACAGAACTAATAAGTACTAAGCTATAAGCAATAGAGTCCTATACTGTTCTATCCCCCCCGTCCACCTCCACCACCTTGTCATCCTTTCCTCCTGCAGTGGGAGAAGAGATGTCTTCCTTTGCCTAGGAACGGTCTTTTCCTCTGCTCCAGGTATCCAAGGACTCAGCTGTATGTTTTCTTAGCTGTCCTCATCTGCTCCTTGTGTTCTCCTACCCTCACTTGTCAGAAGCATATTGGCTTCTCCTGTTCCAGACATAAATCACACTTTATCCTTACAATTCCTCTTAATTCTTAAATATCTTCTCTTGCAACTCTTCCTCAGAGACAAAAATTTGAGAATAGATTCACATAGCCCCAGAACTGGCCCCTCCATTCCCATCCATTCCTCAGCTCACTGACCTGACAACTTGACTGCTTTCATTGAACTTAGCTTACTACCTGTTCTTCAAATAATCTTATTTCCAGGCTCCTTCTCAAGTCTCCGGCTATCACTATGATGATGATACTCAAGTATGTCTGCAAAGAGCTGATACAATTTCAGGTATACCAGCTGGGGCTCTGCTCTCTGTTCCCTGTGTATGCCCATGTAGTAACTATTACTGAAATTCCAAAGGCACTTGACTTCATAGGAAAAGAAAATTGATGTTTCTGTAACCAAAACCAAAAAGAAAAAATGAAACATAATATTTTATATTTTATTAGCACTTTGTTAAAATACAATGAAACAAACTCTATATTTGCTTAAGTAAATTTGTCTGTTTGCTTAATTATCTCTTATTCCTGAAATTGGCACAGCAGATTTTTAAGAAATAGTTGTGTGTGAAGTATCATTGCAATTTTTGCTAATAGCTTTTATCAGAGTATCCTCATTCTCAGGCACTGTTTCGAGACAGAGCTGGCATGTCCAATTGCATGGAGGTATACAAGAATGCAAGATCTAACTAACGATGTCCTATCTCTTTAAGAAGGGTGATGGGTTGCTGCTCAATTCAGAAAAATTATAGCCATAATTACTTATGTTAAAGATTGGAGTGATGTACTAACAAGCAACCCTGAAACATCTTTGCCTTATATAATAAATAATGGATAAACAAATAAATATAAACAAATAAATAAATAAATAAGAGGCTTACTTTTCACTAGTGTTACATTTCTATTGGTGACTCTATTAACCAATGGTTCAAGAGAAATGTCACGGACTGAATTGTATCTTCTAAATTTCAACTTCTGAGGTGGCCCATGCTCATCATGAGATGTGACCATTGGAGTGCCTACAAGCTTCCTCTCTCACAACACCATAGCAGATGCTTTCACTGGCACCTGGAAACTAGTGGACAGCAAGAATTTTCATGACTTCAGCAAGTCTCTTGATAAGAGCTTTGCCACCAAGTAGGTATGTAGCATGACCAATCCTACCACAATTGTCAAAAACAGGGACACTATCATCTTAAAGATGCACAGCGTATTCAAGAACAAAGAGGTCAGCTTTCAGCTGGAGTGGAGTGCAGTGAGACAGCTGCAGATAACAGGAAGTTGCTCATGACCGTGGACGGAGGTAAACTTGTCCATATGCAGCAGTGGGATAGACTGGAGACAACTCTTATGTGGGAGCTAAGTGACAAGAAACTCACCTTGATGATCACCCACAGCAAAATGGTGAGTGCTTGAACTTACAAGGAGGCATATCCAGGCTGCACCATCTCCGACTCATTCTCTGACAGCTGGGGACCTTGACTCAGGACCAGTTTACCTCACCCCTCCACACACACACACACCACACACACACACACACACACACACACACACACACACACACACACACACAGAGGAGAGAGAGACTGATGTTTTGCATAAATACTGTGGCTAGAATTTTATTGGAGCCAAGCAGAACTAGACTGGATCCAGTTCCTGCTGTGTATGTGGTTTGTTTTATTTTTATTTTTTATTTTATTTTATTTTATTTTGGTTTTTTGAGACAGAGTTTCTCTGTGTAGCTTTGCGCCTTTTCCTGGATCTCGCTCTGTAGACCAGGCTGGCCTCGAACTCACAAAGATCCACCTGCCTCTGCCTCCCGAGTGCTGGGATTAAAGGCGTGCGCCACCACCGCCCGGCTTGTTTTATTTTTGAAACTGTGTTCAAAGGTGCTCTGAGGTCAACAAAGCAGAGCCAAGGGGGAAAGAAAAAAAAATCAGCTATTGAAAGGCAAGCTTGCGGCATGACTGTACTTAAAGACAGAGCTTTTAGGGTTGTTTTGTTTTGTTTTTGAGACAGAGCTTTTAATAAAGTGATAAAGGTTAAATGAGATCCAAAGGATGGGTCCTTAGTCCAAGAGAAACAGTGTCCTTATTAAAAGAGGTGAAGACACAGAGAGTAATTGCATATAGAGAACATGATAGGCAAAGAGAAGCCAGAAGACAGCCATTAGCAAATCAGGAAGTCAGACTACAGCAAAATGAGTTATTGACAATGGGTAGTTGCTTGGGTGGGAAAGTCACTCTGTGGGTATGTGTCCACTGGTAGGTTTCTCATGAATCAAAGAGATGGCCTCATTCTCATGCGCATATGGGCAGTGAGCTAAAAAAAAAAAGACATTAACGTGGGAGGGGTAGATTTGATCATATTGCATTGTATAGCTGTATGAATTTCTCAAAAGAGTTAAAGTTATAGGTACCTTGATTTGGGACTTCCCACTTCTTAAAATATGAGAAAATAAATTTCTGTGGAATGAGCCAATGAAGTCAAGAAGTAAGACACAAAACTAAGAGCTCACTGGGACCTATAATCTAATTCATCTGGACACTGTCTCCTGGGACAGTCCAAGGACATATCTGAAAAGCAGTTTATACCACAGTCACTGGGAATATATTCAAAAGCATGATAGGTACCTCGCTGTCCAGAACAGACCCAAGAACTCCCCGTGAAAAATCATCCCATTAAAACTATTCTTTTTCTAGGTGGACTTTGAACATTTAGAATGAGCAATCCAACATAAGATGAATGGGAGTAAGCGGCAGGACATGTACGAAGCTTAAGGGAGATGTTAAGTAACCATAGAAGAGCCCGCCACTCTTCTCGCTGTCCGTTTTGAAATTTAGCATTTCCTCGGCAGTACATAACAGAAAACAGAAGCCTTTTTTTTTTTTTTTTTTCGGTCTTGTGGCAGCCAACTCCTGATCTTCCTTCATACTTTCCCTAACAGTTTAAAGAGTGGTCACCTAGGAAAATAGAGTTAGATGCATCTCTGACATTTTCCAGCCCTAGATTAATGAGGTATATTTTCAATGCTAGATGTAGCCAATAAACCACTCCAGTACATTTTTCTTTTTTTTTTTTTTTTTTGGCTTGGCATCATTTACAAAACAATAGTGCAAAGTCCTATAAATTTTTCGTTGCATTTGGTACATTGTTATGTACCAAAAGCACACAACAACTTTGGAGGGTTTTTTTTTTTATTTTTACACAAGGCAGAAAAAGTTCTATATGCTATAAAACAAGAAAACACTCTGGACATGATGTCTTTGGTAAGGGTGTCTACAGTAGAGCACGAGAAATAAATTCTCTGGATGATCACTTTTTAAACCTACAATAGATGTCATTATTGATTAACATAATGATTATCAATAGATTATCATTTATTAGTATAAATGATAATCCAGTGAAATCTGAAATTAGGATTTCTGTCCTTTGCATTCCACTATAGCCATCGATCAGGGTCTCACTCAGCCATCATCAGAGAAGTTTCTTCTTGCAGTAGATGTGAACTAACACAGAAATCCATGACCAGACAATGTGCAGAGAGTGAGAGACCTTGGAACACAATCCTAAATAGAATGCCATCAAACCCTTCCCCTAAGGGCTCAGAAAACAATGTGGAAGAAAAGGAGGAAAGATTTTAAGAGTGAGAGGGCATGAAAGACACCAAGGAAATAGTGCCTTCCAAACATAACAGGACAGATGCTCACATGAACTCACTCACACAGACTCTAGCAGCATGCACAGGGCCTGCACAGGATCAAGCCAGATGAGGTTCCAGTGCTGAGAAGGGAACTGGATACAAGCCTTCATCCAGATTCCAGAAGCTATCTCCAATTGACAACTGCTCCCAAAGGAAAAATCAGTTTTCTCCAATGGAATCTCACTGGGCATACAACCCACACTTAAGGGAGGCTGCGTGCCCAGGAGCAGATGGCCGATACACAGTGACTCAACTGTATTTTTGGAGATGTTTTGTCTCACAATGCTTTGTTTGGGCATGTTTTACCTTACTTTTCTTTTGCCTATCTATTATGGGTTCTGATTTTGTGCTTTTATGGGTTTTGTGTGTGTGCATGTGGATGTGTCTCTCCATGTGTATGTTCCTCCTGACTTTTCTTTGTGTCTTTTTCCCTCTGTTTTATTTGTTGTTTTTTGGGGGGATGGGGGGTGTTATTTGTTTAACTATTGTCCTGTTTGTCTTCCAGAGAGAGAAAAAAGTCATAGAGTTGGATGAATGGGAGGTAGGGAGGATCTGGGAGGAGAGGAGGGAGGGGAAACCATAATCAGAACATACTATAAAAAATTATTTTCAATAAAAAAATTCTGTCCTTTGGTTAGGTAGAAAGAAATACATCCTAAATTCTGCCTGAATGGAATTGAAACATAAGAAATGTGACTAACAGCAGTTAGCACAGAATCTCTTTTGAAACAGTTCCCATGATGTCCTGGTGAAGCCAATTGGAACAGAGAAAGGGCTCTTCGCCTCCCAGGACAGTCCCAGGAACCTCCAGAACCAAAGACGAGGCTATGATGTGTGCTGGAACAACAGCTATGAGGCAGGATACCAGGGGACACACCAACCTGCCCTAGGACAATATAAAAGTTGTCATCAGACTGCTGTTGGCACATCTCTGGCCTTTGGGAAGCCATCCTAGAATGGCCTGCAGTACCAGCAGCTGCTGCCTCCCTCACTGGTCCTGCTGTCTACATGCCTTCCCATTTGGGCCACATTACTGGGCATTCCATGCTCCAGTTCCTTCCCTTGCCTTTTTGTGGATTTTCTTTTCCAGTGGGCATGGTAGTGTCTTCTTGGTCTCAAAAATACTCTGCACCCAACCTTTCACAGTGATATAGTTGCCTAAAAGTCACGTTCAATGCCATTTTCTAGACTCTCCATCACAGTGCCTCAAGCAGTAGGTGTTCACACCCATGACCTACCCAAACCCCAACTCTTCTACTGGGCAACAGAAAGAGAACAATTTTTATGAGTGAGATTTGTGTTATGATTTGATTATTAAAGGTGCCCAACAGCTCATTTGTTGAAGTCTTGGTCTTCAGATAATGACACTCTTAGGAGGTGGTAAAAACTTAAAGTGTTGAAACCTGTTTCCAGGAAGTATTTCATTGGGAACACAATGACTCCTACCTTCTCTTTGTTTGCTCCCTGGCTACCATGAAGTGTGCATGATGAACTCCTACTCCACACGACCCTGAGCAACCAGACCAAGCAGTGACTAAGACCTCTGAAACTGTGGCCCACAGTAAACCTTTCTGCTGTTAAGTTAGCTTCCCTTGGGCATTTTGTCACTGCAACAAAAAGCTAACTGAAACCACTTGCTTATTTTAGTTTCTGTCCTTGGCTCTGCCCAGTTAAGGAGTGGTATAAGATATTTTATTTTAATCAGCGAAACATTATTTACTACCCTCACCACCACAGCTAATACCACACACTGCCTTCCACAAATCTACTAGCCTTCTGCCAAAATGCTTAGCCACCTCTGGCCAGAGGTAAAACTCAGCATAAGATCATATTTCTTTTTTTTTTTTTTTTGGTTTTTCGAGACAGGGTTTCTCTGTGTAGCTTTGCGCCTTTCCTGGAACTCACTTGGTAGCTCAGGCTGGCCTCGAACTCACAGAGATTCGCCTGGCTCTGCCTCCCGAGTGCTGGGATTAAAGGCATGCGCCACCACCGCCCGGCCAAGATCATATTTCTTTAGAACAATGCTTATATGAGTGACTCCCATTTCTCATGCTTTGATGTCATTGCTATTATTGTTGTTTTGAAGTACAGGAGATTGAACACAACACAGGAAAGGGCCGAGTTGTACCCACACTTTCAATTTATTTTGACTATTAAAAAAAATTAATTTCTTTTCTATATTTTCTACTTGAAATCTTGCTATGAAGAACTGAATATACTTCATACATGATGGGAATTTATCTGTGGTTCTGGTTTCTTAGATGTGCAAAAGCTCTTGAGAAGTTTCATATGTCATTTATAGAGCTCAGGCTCCCAACCCTAACCAACAAGCTATGTGCAATTGATACCTGCTGGCAAAGGAAAGATGAGTTTTCTTCTCTGGGGTCTCACTGAGCATGTTAAGCACACTCCAGAGCAAGCCCCATTGTCCAGAAGTAGTTGACCAACACAAAAAGAACTCAATTGTATCTTTGCAGACTTCTGTCTTGTTTTGTTTTGTTGGGTGCTTTTTGTCTTACTTATTGGACACTTTTGCTTGTTCATTCTGGTTTCCTTTGGTGTGTTCTGTGGTGTGATTCTGGGTATGTGTGTGGCTCTTAGGTGATTTTGTTTTGTTTTGCTTGTTTTGTTCATGCTTGTTTTTAAAAGAGAGAGGGGAAAAAATGGGGTGGGGAGGGAAGCTAGGGATCTGACAGGAATTGGGGGAGGAGAAAACATGATCAAAGTTTATTATATGAAAAATTCTTTTCAGTATAAATAAATAAATAAATAAATAAATGCTGTCTTGACTCAGAATTATGGCAAATGTGTCCAGTATCATAACAATACTATTATTTGTAGTAGGTGTTTTACGTATTGTCAGGGAAATATATGTGTGTTTAAGAATGCTTTGTCAGGCCTGGGGGTGGTGGTACACGCCTTTAAGCCCAGCACTCAGGAGGGAGAGGCAGGACCTCTGTGAGTTTGAGGCTAGCCTGGACTACAGAGAGAGTTCCAGAAGGCTACACACAGAAAAATCTTGTCTCAAATGCTTTGTCACACACAGAACTTTATTACATTTATTTGTTATGTATGTATGTATTATATGAGAAGGTGCATGCTATAATGTGGAGGTCATGGAATAATTGCAAGAGTTGATTCTCTCCTTCTACAATGTGAGTCACAGGGATCTCACTGAGGTCATCTGGCTCAGCAAGAAACACCTTTATGGGCTAAACCATCTCACTGGACCTTAGACACTATATTTTTATTCAAATCATTTGAATCAAGTTCTAGCTATAATTCTATCATATTATACTTCAATATATGCAGGACAGAGTTTGGTGGAATATACTTAATGATTCAAACACAGTTCCTCTGGATGTCTTATATAGCTTAAACATAATTTCATTTCCTGATTATATAATATATAAAATGTATGAGGATTTTTTCCCCAAGCATCTCTCTTTCCTCATTATCAAAGTATTCATACTGAATTATTTTTAAAAGACAGCATTTAGTATTCAATCAAATAATGAGAATGTGTTCCTTCCCAGTGGTTTAATAATAATTCTTGCATCACAAACTCTGAATATTCATGTTATGGAAATGTGCCCTACTTCTATAGATTTCATCAGTGTCAGCGGGTGCCACAGCAGAACATGGGGACAGTTAGTCAGTCTTAACACCTTCAAGATTTCAGCAATTACCACAACGTCTCCCTTGACATACCATCCGTAATTCACCTTCTGAGTAATGCTGAGACACAGGAGGCTGCCCGATAAACATCTTGCTATTCTTTTGGAAACAGCCACCTAACTGCATACAGTTGTGATGTCACTGACGGGAGTCTTGGTTCGGCTATGTGACATGACAATTGATTTATTCAGTGGGAGAAACAAATCAGTCAAACCAGGTTTTATTTCTGTGTTAAATCCACTCATGAAATATTTATTTTGCGCTCACTTTGCTATTAGAACATGCTCGTCAGTGGTTCAACCATCCTTATTCTTCCTCAAAGCATATATTAACCATCTTGAACCTCAGTTTGTTCGTTGTGTGACCTTTGTGTAGTCCCTTAATCTCCTTAGGATTCAGTTTCCTCGTTTGCAAAGTGAATTAGTGGGTGAGATTGGGGCCAATAAATGTTTCCTGTAAAATGGTAAGTATTTTGGATTCATGGGAAATTTCTTCTCTGTAATGCCTCTGCAGACCTTCCATTTTAATAGAAAAGCTGCCAAAAGAGAATGTGAGATGAATGAGCATTTCAGAGTTTCAACAATATGCTGTTATCTAAACAGCCAGATGGTGAGATGGATCTGTCTGTGTTCAGTATCCTGCTGACTTCCCCCAAGTCTTGTTCTGAACATTATTATACGTAATATACACCCAACACCTGAACACAAGGTGAAATGAACCTGTCAAGTCCTTGTTACTTGTAGTTAAAGTTCACAGAAGTTCCTCATTGCAGAAGGATTCCTTTAGAACATCTCTGATGAATTCCTAAGGATCCCAGCTCATCACAGAGTTACAAGGGTCACTCTAGTTTGATGAGTTCACACACATTTTACTTAGGGTCTCAGCATCACTAGAAGTCACAAGATCCAGGCCAAGTTTCTAAACTGTTTCTGGGTGACGGAAGAATATGCACATCTGCTTACAAGAATAATGGGATTTCAATCCGGGTTTTGTGGCTTGGAGGGGCCTAAAGAAACTAATTTGCATTTTTAAAACAATAATGCTTAGGAAAAGGGAGAAGCATTCTGTATCTCTACGTACAGCACCTCTTTCATGGAAGAGATCAGATGGCAAAAGACCCAACAGGAAAGGTAGTGTGTTAACCTTTTGTGAAGGTTTGCAAGCCCTGTGGCCTTACCCTGTTTACAATGCTGAATTGCATATACACAGACACACATGATGGAAACAAAGAACATGTAACCTCTGGAGACTGCACGCACATGTGTGCTTAAAGAAGATCCTGTTCCAGTCAACAAGCCCCATTAGCTTCTCAGCACCCACTTAGGGTGGCACACAACCACCTGTGACTCCAACTCCACAGGATGCTATGTCCATATTTGGCCTTTGAGGCTGCCTTCACACTTGGCATAAACATGCAGAAACATGTACACACAAATAAAAAATAAAATTGAAATAAATCTTTAAAAGAAAGTGAAAAGCATTGATAGGAGTATTACAACTACCCCAAAACTTGCCCACTGTAAATGAAGGATGGCTGGATAACAAGAAGAATGAAGGTCTATTTGATTTAACATTAGGCTTCCTTGGTCTCTGTAATATTGACATTTAGGCCAGATAATTATTTGATGAGGAGGCTCCCATGAATCCTCAAATATTTAGTAACACCCCTAGCCTCTACTCATAGAAGAAACAACTTAACCATAGCCCTCTCATTCCTTATTCAGGCAAGCAAGATTGTCTTCAGACACTGTCATGTGTTCTAAATCGGGAAGGGCCCAAGTATATTGTACATAGCAAAGGACCTCAAAATTGTAGAAATGTAATATATTTAGTTGGCCATGAATCCTGACCAATGCTTCAGAAGTCAAGTGATATCCCAGATAGAACCAGATACTTAGAAATATTTCACTATGTGGTTTCCCATGCCTTTCGCAATTAATTCCAACTCAGCATCCAAATGGTGAGAACTAAAAAAAAATTTTTTTAAAGAATTTTCAGCTCTTGTTCAGCAGCAATAAAATGATTTCTGAATTTTACATACATGAAAATCAGACTTAACTTACTATGTATTCCACTGAACTCATAAGTTATTGTACATTATTGCTCATCCAGCTACTGGTGACCTACAGAGCCTTACCATACCTCAGCATCCCAGAACTGAGTTTCCTGTACTGGGTTGAACTTTTAAGTACTTGATCTCAAATTATTGTGCCAAGACCTATGTCTCTTTTTATTCTGATTTTACACAAACCTTGCTTGGCTCCCTTAGAGAGTTGTCTTGTTTTGTTTTGTTTTGTTTTTTGAGACAGAATTTCTCTGTGTAACAGCCTTGGCTGTCCTAGTGCTCTCTCTGTAGACCAGGCTGGCCTGGAAAGCACAGAGATCTACCTGCCTCTGCCTCTTCAGTGCTAGGATTAAATCTATGCATCACCACACCCAGCTTTAGAGAGATGACAACAGTTACTATAATCTTTTCCAGATCCCACTATGGAGTCCCACCACATGGTACACAATTCCCAGTGGACCATATCTACCTGGTGAGATCTCCCTGAGCTATCCATTGCCATTATCTTTTCCCTCTTATTCCTATGTGCAGAAGATCTTGAGTTCTAATTATCTCTGTCCTGTAGGGTATCCCTGTTGAATTTTTGTCCTACATCAATCATTTGAAATAGTAATCACAGGAGAGTGGGCATATCCTGCTGTGTGCTTACTTCAAAGGTATCCCTCCTTGAAAGCTTCTTAGTATAAAATGACAACTAAAATTCTGAAAAGAAATAAGTTATTCTGCTATGTATTTTTTCTCAGTTGTCACACATTCAGGGAAAGTTTACTGATATATGAGAGTAACTAGGAAATTTTCATTTAAATTCAGTAGTGACATGAGGTTAGGAAGAAAGTCTATTTGTTTGGCTTGTGTTCCATTCAATGAGCACCAGTGAAAAACACATGAATATATGCACCTCAACTATTGTACCATTAGCTATGAGACATGTGGGAACTCGAAAGGCTGGCAGAGGAAAGAGCGTGAGCTCTTTTAGATGTGGTCTAGAGTATTTGGGTTGTGCAGAAACAGAAGAATCTCACCTAGCTGAAGTAGAGTCCACGAGAAGCTGACTGTCATGAAAATCTTGAAGATAAAGTTACCTAAGCCCACTCTCAAGCTGCAGCTGCTTTTACTGGGATACACAGGTAGGAAACAGCCAATATCAGGAACAATGTTAATGCCATAGTTCAAGCATGGTCTCTTCGACTAGAAGTACATCCCTAGTCAACAGCTCAAGGAGTAAAGACAGGAAAAGGTGGGAGGTTGGCAAAATCTAAAATGATTTTCAGACACCAGTCAGATGTACTATACTAGATTTTAGATCTTCTCTGGTCTTAAATGAGAACATAAGGGGGAAAAAATCAAGAAAGATTGTAAGCATGGAACGTCAGTTTCTGAAATCTATTCACGGTAAAGAAGTTTGAACATTTCAAAGCCTCGCTTACTGATTCATTCATTTTCTTACCCAAGCCTTTTTGCACTAAACTCACACTAATCACTACTTGGCAGTATGAAATATTATTTCTGGCCTTGTAGATTCATTGGAAAAAATAAACATGGTCCCTGCTCCTATGAAGTGCCTTGTTGGAACTGCTTTGTGATCAAGTAGTATCCAGTATATAGGTCAAACAGCTTGGTCAGGACAGAGTTTATAAACAGGGGCAGCACTAGCAAGGCTCAGCAGTCCATTCATCTGAAAATTTGGCTAAAACCCACATGCAGCCAGACTGATAGCAAGGAAAGACAAATGGATGTAGACTCTATCCACATCCATAATGAAAAATGTGATTCTACACCTTACATGCAATTACTAAATAATACAGAGGCCACCCATGATGCCAATCATGATGAAGACTACAGGTAGGAAAGTTTCTATAGTTGTCTTAGAATCCAGACAAAAGACAAAAATAAAACTGATTAAATAGAACCACAGTTATGTGAATGTTTTTTAATTCAGTAAAATTCATTAATTGGGAACTAAAAAGACAAATACTAAACCATCACAGAGGTAACCTGCAGACACAGCTAACTAGGCTAGAGGAGGAGGCAGCCCAGAGTCTGTGTCTGCAACCTCTGAAGAAGAGATGCCAGCACCCTGTGCTGACACTGCCCAAGTGGGGGAAATAACCAAACTGGACGGCAGAGTATCAGAATAAACTGCTACAGGATGAAAGGGGCATCATTAGAGTGAGTCTCGTCAGAAACAGCAAGATAGATAGACAGACAGACAAGTAGTAACAAAGGCAGAAACAGCAGCAAAACCTAAGGAGCCTGTTCAGTTTCCCTCCCCTTGCTCACCACCCACCCCCCCCCCTAGTTTCTATGACTGGTGGTTTAATCTACTGAGTAAGTAGAATTCTAGCTTGCAGATGCCCAGCCTCAGGATCAAAAAGCAAAAGACAGTAAACGGCATTGCTGGAGAAAGACGGTTTAATGATCAACCCAGTAACCTATGGCAAGGTATTCCTGAGAAACTAAAATAAAGACAACAGTGCCTATCAGAAAGACATGTTTGGAGACTTACATAAAATATGCATGAAGCACCTATTCAGTGCTTGAAGAACAAAATGCAGGATTTCACATTTAGTGAATTCTTCTCCTGATTCATCCTTCTAAGTACATCTACCACCCCTACTGTCTTCTTCCTGAAACAACTGTATGAAAGATCTCCAAGTGCGCCTTAATTTACCAGATGCTGTCTTAACAGCAGAAGGTTATTTATACGGCTTCAGACAACACAAAGCTCTTTTAGGTTGGGGGCCATATTGGAAACATATTTCTGTCTCTATATGCCTTTGTCATCCTAACATAAAGAAAAATATCACCCAGATCTCTTTGCCCACGCAATTATCACCTCAATAAGTCAGGTCTCCTGGTTCATGAAGACATCCAAGGGCCTGCAAGATTGCTATGGAAGTACAGGTGTTTTCTTCCAAGCCTGAGTTTGATCCTCAGAACCTACATAGTAAAAGAAGAAAACTCACACCCACGAGTTGTCCTCTGGCCTCCACATACATGCCATGGCATACTCCCACCATGGACACATACACATGCATTTGTGCACATGCACACACATACACACACATCTGTACAGACACACAAATAAATGTTTTAAAACATGTTTTTAAAGACACCCAAGTTTCTTATATCCTCCTCATGAGCTATTTTAGCAAGGCTCAAACTTAATTCAACACCCTTCAACCTAGCATACAGGGGAGTATGACACTTTGTGATGTGTTCAAAAATGTGAATGCAGGAACTCAGTGTCACTTTTCTGGTGCTTGCAGTCTCACGGCTGTGTTTTCTTAGCATCATCCCAAACAGCAGGGATCTTAATACAAGAAAGAGATTAAAAGCGGAGGAGTATCAAGCACCATATGGAACCCCTTAGAGACAAGAGCCATTCTGTGCAGTCTAGTTGCTACTCAGCTGCTGGGATAAAATACTGACCAGAACCAACTTGTGGAGGGAAGAGTGTATTTCATCTTACAAGGTAAATAAAGTCCATCCTCAAAAGAGGCCAAGGCAAGAACTCAAGGCAGGAACCTAAAGGCAGAAACTGAAGCAGAGGCCATGGAGGAACATGACTTACTGGTTTTTCTCCCTCCCTCCCTCCCTTCCTCTTTCCCTTCCTTCCTTCCTTCCTTCCTCCCTCCTTCTCCTCCTTCCTAACTTCCTTCCTTCCCATCTTTCTTTTTTATTATCTCGGGTTTTTTTATTCAAGTAAATTTTTATACAGTATATTTTGATTATGGCTTTCCCTCCTTCGTGTCCTCTGAGATCTTCTCCATCTCCCCACCCATCCAACTCCTCTGCACCTTCTCTTAATTTCTCTTTAGAAACAAACAGCAGTTTTCTTAGAAAAGGGTCAGTGGGGGAGAAAGCATGAGAAACATTCACATAAACACAAAACCCATAAAAACACAATATTGGAACCATAATATGCAGGCAAAAGACCAGTAAGGTTTTTAAAAAATAAAATTAAAATAAACAGAAAACAATAAATAAAGCATTATGAGACAAAAGGCTCCAGAAATACCAGTGAGTTTGTTTTGTGTTGTTCCTCTACTACTGGGCTCTGGGTCCTGCTCTTAAGGGTGGTTCGTATACCCAGGGAAACTCCATTGAAGCAAGCTAGTTTTTCTTTTACAAGCCGTTGCTAACTGGAGATAACTTCTGGGCTAGGGATGGGAGCTCTTGTCCACGTCCCCCAGTACTGGGATGCTGTCTGGCTTGGACCTGTGCAGGCCTGGGCATCATAGCTTTCTTATACACCCTAATATATTCATTCTATCAATTCTATTCCATTAGTGAACCCTGATTAATACAGTCCATAAAAACAAACTCCTGCAAAAGTGGAAAATTTAATCTTCCACCATCTTGCCTGATGTTATTATAATTTTCTATTATCTCATTCCCTTGTTAATCCTGTTTTCCTTATTGTATATTGATTATAAGGCCTTGTGACATTGGAGAAATGGTTTGGTGACTAAGGATGCCCACTGCTTTCTAGAGAATGTTGGTTTTGTTCTCAGAACCCATATCAAATGTTTCATAATCACCAGTAACACCCGATCTGAGAAATCTGACACCTTCCTCTGGTCTTCATGTGTACCCACACATACCTGTGGACACACACACACATGCACAATAAAATAAATCTTATTTTTTTAAAGACCCTGGGAAATTTTAACTTCTACACCTCTGAAGTCTTTTTTAAATGACATACCAATACTCTCCTCTAAGTAGTTTAGATAAAGGATTGCTTTCATGGTGGAAGACCAAGGGGATTTCCTGTTTAATGTGTATAGAGTTTCAGTTTCAGGCGATGAGAAAGTGCCAAGCCTCTGTTATATAACAATATGAATGTTGAAAGTACTGACCACAGAACTGAGTCAAAGTGGTTAGGATAAATATTTTATGTTTTGTGTTTTCTATCTTAATAAAAACCAGCGTTTTGTTCCAAGAATGAAAGTCATCATAGACATGCATATGCGTAAATATACAGAACACACACATTGCTCATCACAATGGCTGACACATCAAAGCCTTCAAACATCTGTGGAGTTATGTCTTTGATCACATTTGAGTTTTGCAACAACTTCCTCACTTCAACCTCACCTATGAGAATTGCTAGTTTCTCTTCTTCAGAACACAGTGGGAACTTAATCACATTCTGTCCAGTTCTGCCCCTTAGCAGTTCAATGTGGGTGTGCTTTATCTTGCCAAATAGATTGTCGGTTCCTGTTGAGAAGTAGCCAAATCTTACATTTCTTTTATGCCCCCCTTCATGCTCAGTGCAATTTTGTCGTTATCTAATGGCTGGGATTCTACATCAAATGAGATGGGTCCTCCCAGAGCCAACACTTTCCAGTTGCCACCGAGTGCTCTTGGGCACAGCTCATCAACAATCAACATTTACGTATTGATCTGTTGCTTTATGGAGGAGTCTCATTTTGGAAGGGAAGCAACGAATGTGAGAGATAAAAGGAAAGTAAAAAGATAAATAATACATGATTAGTCTCAAAATGTACATGATTGTACATGCAAGGTAAGCACAAAAAAGTCAGTAAAACTATAAGGAAAAATGGTACTCTATCCCATGTTTGTTACAGTCAAAATATGATTTTAGGAATTCATATGTAACATAATGGAAATCCAACAAGAGATTAGCTTTAGAAAAACAGGAGCACTGCAGAACAGTTTTAATTGAAATGTTTTTCACAGGAAAACTGCACCTGTTCATTAACGCTTAACTTTGATCTAATACTATTATATAGTTTTCAAGATAATAATAATCACATTTCATGCACTGGAATCAATGCTAGAGCTTATGTGTAAAGGGAATTATCTCTATTCATTGGTACATAAACAGCCTCAGAGAAATTACTTACCTGTGAATACAAAATTAGCAAACATTCAATCTGAACATACCTATCTGGTCACAAAGCATAGATTCTTCCCACTATACAAGTCACTGATTCATCAGACATTTATTGAATGTTTACTATGAGCAAGTGTTGGGGAGAAGATATGAAGCTAAATAAAACATTATTTTTTCTTCATGGGGTTCTTATTCCCGTGAGGAAGCAGTTCTACACAAAAAATGAATTTTACAAAATGCAGAGAATCGAAGAATCAAGTCTGCAGTAGAAATAATGGTGCATGTAATAAGGAAACTTTACTTACACAAAAAAAAATTCTGAAAAGTATCTTAAAGTATATAATCAACAGTGGCTTCCATATACATACTTGCTAGGCAGATACCCTTTAGTTGTCTTGATTTACAGATGAGAACATTGAGGCCAAACACCACAAACAGTTTGTAAGTGGGAGAACCCAGCTATGAGCAAGTCTTCTCTCCATGGTATGCTGCATATGTATAGAAGTTTTTTTATCATAAAAAAGTAGACTGAAAAGAGACATTTTCTCACTGGAAAATTCAGAACACGGAACAAAATGAGTAATAATACCATATGAGACTGCAAGTCAAGTGTTTCTGGAGCAGGAAATAATAGATAATAAAACTGGACAATAGGGAACCATATTATTAAAATTCCATGTCATGCTAAGGACCTTGGAATTTATCCTTCATAGATTAGGGAGGAGAAGTGTTTTCTTACTTGTACACTAACAGATAATTATGCCAGCTATCTGGAGGGGAAGGGACTTCATCAGAAGAACTAAAAAACTTCAGAGAAAGCTATGGAGAGGTTGGAAATAACACATGTATAGATGAAAAAATGGGTAGAACTTGGTGATAAATTGAATATGACTACCTCTGCCCATCAACATTTCCTGCTTCAAATAACTTGTTCAGGAAAAGCGGAAGCATAAATATGATAAATATGTGAACTTGTCATTTTGGAAGTGACTAGGCATGGTGCCAGGCAGAGAAGCAATAAAGATAAATAAATCAGGGGCTGGAAAGATGGCTCAGCAGTTAAAAGCACTTGTTGCTTTTTCAGAAGATGGGAGTTCATTTCCAAGTACCCACATTGAGTGGCTCACAATCACCTGTAACTCTATCTTCAAGAGGCCTGATGACCTCTTCTGTTCTCAGGCACCCACATGTACATTTTCCATATATCCATATATAAATGATAAAATAGGAAATTAAAACATTTTAAAAGAAAAAATAAAAAGAGGGGACAGGAAATGTGGCTCAGTTAATAGAACACATGCCTAGCATGCAGAGAGTACTGAGTTCAATACCCAGCACCACACAAGCAGACATGGGACCATCACCTACCTGTAATCTCCAGCACTAGGAAGGTGAGGGCGGCAGGATCAGAAGTCCCAGTCCAGCCTGGAATACATAAGACCCTGTCGTAGTTAGCTTACCCTGTAAACTTGATACAGCCTAGTTACCTGAAAGGGAACTATCAGTTAAAGGACTATACTGACTAAAAGGGCTTTGTGAGGATGTATGTGGAGGATTTCTTCATCCTTAATTGATGTAGGAGGGCCTGGCCCACTGTGAGTGGCATCATCCCCTGAGAAGGCAGTGGATGGGCTACATAAGCAAGCTAGTTAAGCATGAGCCCATGAAGAAGCTAGAGTCTGCAAGAGGCATTCCTCTGTAGTTTATTTCAAGTTTCTGCTTGAATTCCTGTCTTGACTTTCCTTGATGATGGACTGTAACCTGTAAGAAGAAATGGACCATTTCCTCCTCTAAGTTGCTTTTGGTCATGGTATTTGTCACAGCAGCAGAGAATGACAGCAAAACAGCTTGTCTCAAAAACACTTTTTTCTTGTTTTGTTGAGGCAGGGTTTCTCTGTGTAGCCTTGACTGTCCTGGAACTAGGTCGGTAGACCAGGCTGGCTGGCCTCAAACTCACAGAGGTCCATCTGCCTCTGCCTTCCTACTACTGGGATTAAAGGTGTGCCCCACAACTGCTGGGGGGAAAATATAAAGTGTAAATAAAACCCAGTTTCTATCCTAGAAGCTTCTCTTGCCTGGAGTGACCTGAGCAAGCATAACAAGGTATTTTGTGATTAGAAAAGATGTAAGACACAAATACCAGGAGTCCAAGGCAAGGACAGTTTTCCCTAACTAAGGAGACCAGAGATGAGTTTAGAAAGGAGATCTTCCCATCTAAATGTGAAGAAATAAGCAGCCTGTCTCCAGTGGATCCTCCATTACTTGGTCTGAGTGCTTCTCCAGTGCAGAGTGGCAGGAATAGAGAACAGATAGCTTTGATGTGTTATGCAGAAGAGGAGGATCAAAAAGCATATACGGAATTTTTTAGATGCTACTTTCCCTATTAAAGTCCCTCATAAATTAGGAAAACTTAGGTCACAGAAGTATGAAATGGAGTCAAGATAGTAATCTGCAATAAAACTACCAGCCAAGTGGTTGTTTAACGATGCTTTGTGGCCATGCCTTTGCATGCCATCTACCCCAATTCAGAATTGGTGTTCGGTATGCCTGTAGAGGTGCATGAGTCTATTGGCTCTCCTAAACTGTAGAATGAATATTTCTTAAAGTTGTTTTCATCTTAAGACTCATAGTTGGGTGTCTATGCATTTGGCAGTTTCTACTGCCTTGCTAAGGAATTTTAACTTACCTTATAATAACTTAGGCCTCCCTGCATCAGTCACAAATATTGATCTTTGAGTAAAAATACCCTTTCTGATCAATGTGTTTATGCAAATATTTTCTAAATGCAAGACCAATGCAAAAAGGACAATATTGTTTACATGTGAGGCCCCATTCTTAATAAAAAGAACCTCTTTGTTTAGCCATTTTTTTAAATTTTTTGAGAATTTCATATATGATTACTATATTTACATAATTTTCATGCTTCATTCTTCTCCCTCAACTCTGCCCAGGTCCTCCTCATTCCTCTCAAAATCATGACTATTTCTCCTGCTCACAGCTACCTGTGGTTCTTGGTGTAGGGTTGAAGCCTTGTGGGCGTTTCTCCATCCACTTGGGTATGTCCATTGGTGTCATCCTTGTCCAGCTCATGTTTAGGCAGTCATGGTGGTAGAGACTTTATTAAGAAAGCTTATAAAATAATGTTACCCTATAATGTAACAAATATTATTAGTGTTATCTATCTTTCCTCCTTCTATTTCTCTGTATTAGCCTCCCTCATCCTTTCTCAGATAAAGTCTTATCCATTTTCCAATGCCCCTCTTATATAACCTGTGTCCAACTATTCCTATCTCTAGAGCTCCTTCAACCCCACCATAGGTCCTTTCTACTTTCCTGGCCTCTGCAGTTACTTCAGATTACATGCTCAAACCCAAGAATTTGGAATTAAGATCCACAAATAAGAGAGAATATGCAACGTTCATCTTCTTAGTATGAGCTACTTCATGAATATATCTTCCAGTTCCCTTTGTTCATCTGCAAATTTCGAGATTTCATTTTTCCTTACAGCTGAATAGAATCCCATTGTGTACATGTACCACATTTTCATTATCCTATCTCAGTTGAAGGTTATCTAGGTTGTTTCCATTTCCTAACTATTGTAAATAGATCTGCAATGAACATGGCTGAACAACTGTCTCTAGTGAAATATCAAGTCCTTACAATATATCAAGGATTGATATAGTTGGTCATATGGTTAGATCTACTTGTAGCCTTTTGAGATGTATACCATCTAGACAATTTCCAAATCTTGAGCATCTTCCTGGAAATGGTTATTTTGCTTTTAAATTTAAATTTATACCATTGTCACAAACAATCAAATATAAAAAAGGGGAAATTAGTCACAGAAATAGATAACAAATTTACTAGATTTTTGGGTGATTAGTTGTATCACTCATAACACAGCAATACAAAGCATGCAACCAGGTATTTTATTTTTAAAATTTTCAATATTCTTTATGGAGAGGCTTAAAAGTATTTTTCTACTATACATTTAAATTCCCAAATAAAATAAAATTAAGTAACACTTCAAAAAAGGAGTAAAATAATTTCTTTAGAAGGAAAATATTTAATAAAGTCATTTAATTAGTTCTCCAATATTAATCATGGATTTGAACAGAATTATTGTGACATTTCTTCATTTACCTTAATGAAACAGCCAGAAAAAAATAGTTATAATATTAATACTTATGAAGGTCAGTATTATTTGAGGTAATTGCAGCAACATTTAGTAAAAATTTAGTCTCATAATCAATGTTATAATCTATAAAACCAATTATTTTATTCTTGTTATATGGTGAGAGTCTAACATGTTTAGTGTTATCATAACCTTGGTTTATTGGTTTCTTTTCTGTTTTCCTTTAGATAAAGACTCACTATGTCACACAGACCAGGCTTGAATTAGCAATGCATCTGCCTTAGCTTCCCAAGTGAAGACGTTACAGGTATGGATTATCATGTCTGAATTTTCCTTTTCTGGATGATTAATCTAAAATAAATTCTATAACAATAGAATGTTTTGAGAAGCCATTTGTGGAAACCTAAGATTTAGGAGTTTGTAGTATTAAAGATTAATACTGGTATGAAACAAATGGCACCCATCTGAAGTATGTCTAAGTCAATTTGGAAGAATATTTTGAATCAATATCTAAGATTCAACTTTCCAAGAGATTTAAGCTTGGACTTTTTAAAGGGACAGGTGAGAAAGGGGTAATAGGCATACATTTTCTGTTTGCTCTGATGGTCCTAAAGTAACAAGAATGTGATTATAGTTCTAAGTTATTCTTGTCAATAGCAGAGACCCCAGTCTGTTTGGGCACTTCCTCATGTTTACCTTCAGTTCTGTGTCTTATATGACTGACTGTAAAATGTCACATTAGCAGACTGTGTCTTAGTTTTGTTCCTGTTGCTCACCAGTGACATTTAGGGGACAAAGTTTATGTGGACTCACAGTTCCAAGTTACTGTCCATCATTGTGGGGAAATGAAGGCATCAGAGACTTGAAACAGCTGATCAATCACATCCACAGTCAAAACTAGACAGAGAATATTCATGGAAGAGTGGTTGTTACCCTTCAGCTTACTTTCTCCACTTACATAGTCCAGGACCCCAATCCCAGGCAACCATGCCACCCCCAGTGGGTGGGTCCTCTCATATCAATGTAATTGGATAATCCCTTAGAGATATTCTCAGAGGCCCTTCTTCCAGATGATTCTAGATTATGTCAAGTTGACAATTAATTTGACACACAAACACAAAACTTTAAGCCATAACTTTTTACCTCTTGTGCCCAAAGTCTTGGGTTTAACTCATAACGTAAAATACAGTCCAACTTCAAAAATCTTCAGTCTTGAAAACTTCCAATACTAAAAGCCTAAGTTCTCTTTACTCTCTATAAAAAGCAAACTATATACTTTCAACATACAATGGCACAAAATAAACATTAATATAAAAATAAAGAGCCAAGGAATAAAATAATCACACCACTACAAAACCAAAATCCAGTGGGGAAAACACCAAGTTTTGGAGCTCCAAGTCTAGCACCTTGAGCTTACAATGTAATCAAGTGAGGGACAAAATGCTTGAGTAGCTTCACCCTGCCATCTCTGCCAACTGTAGCACAAACTTCTGTCCCTTGGGCTGTTTCTACAGCTGGTCTGCAGATCTCTTTGGCCAGTATCCCACAGCTCTGGCATCTCTAACATCTTGAGATCTCCAAAACAATCCAGGCTTCACCTTCACAGTTCACGTAAGGGGCTCGCTGGGCCTCCATGCGGTGACATCCTGTTGGGGGCACAAAGGTTCTTGTACAGTCAGAGCAACAGGGAAGCAGGAATGTTAGACACACAGGGCTTCTCCTCAATGGAGGAAATAAAATATCTGTTTTTCCACCCAGAATGCTGGGAGTTGATATTGTTAACAGATATTGTTAACTTGTTGACTGTTTGCTCTCTGTGGAGGCAGACCTCACCCAAACCACCCCCCCCCCCCAGAATGTTTATCCCAGATTCTCCCTCCCTAGACCTTTATCTTTAGCTATAGAATCCATCCTTGTTGTCACATGTACTTTGTAAAGGAGTTCTAAGTAGTCACATCTTAAGCTTTATTGTATACCTGGAATGGGAATGACTGTTGCCTGGAAACTTTTTCCTAAATTGTACTGTGTTTTAAATATGCTGACAACGAACTTTCTAGCATTAGATTCTCTGGTGTCTGATCCAAATTGATGAAGTCAAACGCAACCAAGTTTTCATTCTCATCTCTTCAAAGATCACTGCCTGCATGGACACCTGCAGTGTCCCCTCCACCCCTCCAAACAGGCCTGGCCTCAGCAGCTTTCCTTAGCCAAGGAGGGAGAATCCACAACCCCCTTTTTGTATCTTTGACTCTAAAATCAGAACCGCTTGGCTGAAGCTGACAAATTCTGCTGCTTGCTGTGGCTGGAACTTGATCTCCTTCAACTGCATTTGCATCAATATTCTATTGCTGATGGTTTCCTTCACTGATTAAGTTTTTCTTTAATTCATTTTCACAAGTTGGAATCTTAGCTGAATGGGATCTTATCCTAAGGTTTCTACTCCCTTTATTCCACTTAGTTTCAATATTTTCTTTAAACTTTTACCTCCTTGAGCACTGGACTTAGCACAGTTACACTTTCTGGTGTTCCTTTTCTCCTTTTCTTCTCAAACTGTACATTTTGTATTTCTTTTTGTCCAGCTTTCCATTACAGATCTACATAAGAGTAATTACTAATAGCCACGTGACATAGTCAATGTTAGGTTGTCTTGAAATCCCTGCCAATGTTGTTAATCAAAAACTCTTCAATTTAGCCTCAGGCAGATTTTCAGGACAAGGACAAAAAGCAGCCACAATCTTTGCCAAAATTTCTCAAGAATGGTTTCTAGGTTACTTACTATTATTCCTACCCCTGAAACTTATGCTGCTTTTCCCCTTGTCCACATTGCCTTCAGCACCACTGTCCTTGCTCCTACTAGAATGGCTCATTAAGCTCCACTTAGAGCATTCAACTGCTTTTCTAGTGCACAGTCTACATTCCACCAAATAGCAACATGGTCAGGTCTGTCACATCAATACACTCCTGGTACCCCATTCCTGGTACCAACTTCTGTCTTAGTCACTGCTTTATTGTTGTGAAGAGACATCATGGCCAAGACAATTCTAATAAAAGAAAGCATCTAATTGAGGACTTGTTTACAGTTCCAGAGGTGAGTCCATTATCATCATGGTGAGAAACATGGCAACAGGCAGTCAGGCTTGGTGCTAGAGAAGAAGCTGAGAGCTGCATCTTGATCCATAGGCAAGTGGCAGAAACACTGAACCTGGTTTGATCCTTTTCAAACCTCTAAGCCCACCTCTGTACAAGGCATAGAGTTCTTTGTGCTCACAGATAAGCACTAGGGGAACCAGGAATTTTAAACATGTAGGGGTGTTCCTTCAAAGAAGGGATGTATAACATGTAATCCACCCAGAAGCCTGGGAGCAGATGTGATCTATATGCTATTTGTGTAGGCAAGAGTACACCAGATCTTCCCCTAGATCCTGATCATGAGCTTGTTTCTCTCAATCTATAGAATCTAACTATTGAAGGCATCACATGTAGTTATCTATAGAATCCATCTTTAGGGAAGGTGTCACATGTACTTTACAGAGTTTCAATATGGTCACTTCCAATCTTTATGTAGCTTACTTTGTGCTTTATTGTGCACACAAGATTGAGTTAATTATCACCAGAAAAGTTTTCACTAAATTGTGACATGCTTACATATGCCTAAATTAAACTACTTGGAGTCAGATTCCCGAAGTTTAAACTAACACCAGCTACTACTTAGTCATGTTGAACAGAACTGAATGCTTGCCTTTCATGAATCATCACTCTGCTGGCTGTTGTGGTCACAGAGACACCCCTTACCCCACCCTGAACCCCTCTGGTGACACACTTCCTCCAACAATGCCACACCTCCCAATCCTTCTAATCCTTCTCAAATAGTGCCACTCTCTCTTGACTAAGCATTCAACTATGTGAGAGTAGGGGGGCCATTCTTATTCAAACCACCACAGCCGTATTGTGAATCATCTTTTCCTTCTAGCTGAGGTACCTTTGCTCATTTCCTTGAATATCAATTATAGAGAGCTCTTCACAAAAAGAAAAAAGGAAAGGAAAGGGGAAAAAAAACACCTTTTTACAAAACTCTTTATCTCAGAGTTTTATTTCTAATCTAAAGCCCAATTCAATAAATGTGAGAATTATTATAGTAGCTTTGCTGACTTCCCCTGTACTAATCCTGGTATAGCTTTCAGTCTCCCATAAAGACATCAAAGTATTTAGTGAGGATGACACAGCATAATACATCTCTAACTGGCTTCAGTTAAAGAAACTGTAATGTAAATGTAACTGTAAGAAACATTAGGAAATAATACATTAGAATTAAGTTTTATTTAATTTATACAATTTATCTTTATCAACTTTGAGTACTTAGCAAAAAAAAGTTAGATGATTTTAATCACCAATAAGAAGAGTAATTAGAATTTCTAGATGAAATTCTATTTGAAAGAGCATAAAAGCAAAAGGATAATAAAAGCAATTTGTCTACAATAGATCATCATGACTCAGAGATATGGGAAATGTATTTTGTTTGACTTGTAAAGATCTAGTACGGTCTTTCTGGTCAAAAGAAAAATGATGACTACAACAGTATCTGTGTTTCATGTTCTTAATCTCTCTGAAGCTCCTCTGAAAGTTAATGAAAGGTTGCCATGGAATCAGTCACTTATCCCATGTACTTCTCAATCCAGGGAGTGTAAAATGATCCTAGTTTGGGGTATTTTTTTTTTTTTGTCTTTTTGTGGTTGTGTGTTTGCTTTGCCTATTGTTTTAGTAATAGCATTTTAAGTAGATTTACCTTCCTGACTCAGGCCTTACCTGTCTTAGTTGATACATACCTAACTTTTCTTTTGAGAATACAGAAAACACAAGTAAAATTCCCAGATAAATCCAGACAAAATAGGAAAAGAAATGGTAAGACAATATAAATTTTACATATATTTAGAAATAGAGAGGAAAGGGAGGTTTACCAACAAAAATGAGTCATGTTTCCTTTAAGTCAAAATGTATCTTACATACAGATAAATCACTAACTTGACAGTCATTTCCCAGAACTAAGTGACAGCACTCTACCCTTTGGAGAAAATGGTAAGATACAAATGTTAAACAGACTCTTGTTTGGTTTCAGGCTCTAATGCTGAGTCAGAATTTACCTCTCAAGGAACTTGAACTCTAGCTTGATCTGGGTTTTGTGTTCCTTCAGATTTTGATTCCTTGAGTAGCTAAGCAAGCACTGGATTGCATGAAAAGCACTAGATATATTTTTGATATTCATAGGTTCAAAAGTTAAACATACTTTGGGGTATAAGGAATTTAATCATTCAGAAACTAAGCCAAAGCTCCCCACTTCCTAGAGAGGCACAATCTGAAATTTAGAAGATAGAAAATATGAAAATCTACAATGGTCTAAGATTTTATTATCTAGAAATGACTTGATATTCACAAGTCTGTTTAAGTTTTGTTTTGTTTTTTTATTTGTTTAACACAAAATTTTGTGGGTATTCACAAGATATACATTTTTAAGGCCTAGGGATATGGCTCAACACTTAGATGAACTTGCTCTTATAGAAAACTTGCATTAGATTCTCAGCATCCACATGACAGCTCATAACCATCTGTAACTCCAGTTCCAGGAAATCTGTAGCTAGAGTTTTTCTGGTCCTGCCTGGCGCACTGTCAGGACAAATCTCTCTCACCCGCCAGTCCTGCAGCTGCTCAAACCCAACCAAGTAAACACATAGAGACTTATATTTCTTATAAACTATATGGCCGTGGCAGGCTTCTTGTTAACTGTTCTTTTTTTTTTTTTTTTTTTTTTTTTTTTTTTTTTTGGTTTTTCGAGACAGGGTTTCTTTGTGTAGCTTTGCGCCTTTCCTGAAACTCACTTGGTAGCCCAGGCTGGCCTGGAACTTACAGAGATCCGCCAGCCTCTGCCTCCCGAGTGCTGGGATTAAAGGCGTGCACCACCACCGCCCGGCTTGTTAACTGTTCTTATAGCTTAACCCATTTCTATAAATCTATACCTTGCCATGTGCTCATGGCTTATTGGCATCTTCACATGCTGCTTGTCATGGTGGCGGCTGGCAGTGTCTCCCTCTGCCTTCCTGTTCTCTCAATTCTCCTCTCTGTTAGTCCCGCCTATACTTCCTGCCTGGCTACTGGCCATTCAGTTTTTTATTTATTGACCAATCAGAGCAACACATTTGACATTCAGCCCATCCCACAGCAGAGATCAGAAGCCCTCTTCTGACTTCTCAGGGTTCCTATAAGCAAGTGGTACATATATACACACCCAGGCACATACAAACATACACATAAAACAAATAAATATTTTCCAAAATCAATTTTTAGGATTTCTACATTCTAAAGCATAATCAAGCTTATGATTTGTTCCTCAGATTATAAGGTGTTCAGCAGTCTGAATGAAACACACAGGATATTTATCTATTCACCTTAGTCTCCATGCTAGTTTATGAAAGAAACAAACATACAGGCTGCGGATAAAATATGAATGATATTAACAATGTATATTTACATATCTAAAATATTAACAAAAATTTCTCTGCAAAGATAGAGAAAAAATTCAGTTTTCTTCATAATTTGAAATAAAGAAAGATCAGGCTATGGGTAGTTCAGTGGCATAGCTAAAGAGTATGTGAGGGTAAAACTTAGCATGTTCAAGGTCTTGGGTTGTTCCTCAAAACTGGAGAAAAAAAATTCTTCCTGCCTTAGTCTCCCCAGTTCCAGAAGTATAAACATACATCACCGTGCCAATAGAAGCAATTCCCTGTAATGAAACAACTAGCTCAGGACTTGAGGATGGGTGATAAGAAGTGTTAAGACAACCAGGGAACATCTGCTTCAGAGAAATCAGCAAGAATATCTATTTCAAATATTGTTTTAAGGTCTGAATCTTTTCACATCTCAGCCACAGCTTCATCAATCCAACCTTCTGATTGATCAATTCCCTGTGACTCACCATGACAATCAACTGTTAGAATTATCTATCCTTTTGTTGAATTAAAACACATGTTATTTTTACCAGTGGGTAAAAGTTATCTAGAATCAATCCAGTTTTACTCCTTTGGAACCATTATGCCTAGAGACACAGATGACCTTACCGAGTCTTCTCTTTTCTTTCTGGTCATTTTCCCAAATGTCTGCACTAAGACTTTGAGTTTCATCACATTCCTAGTTAGTATCTAGTTATTAATATTTGTATTAACATGGAGAACCTATAAAGGCACCATACTGTTAGGCAGAGTCCACTCTAGAAAAAAACAATCCAAACATTCTTTCTCTTTTCTAGTATTACACATGGATTTCAAAAGCCAGGAATCACACTCACTGCTTTTAAGGCTATGCCACACAGGTTAATTCAAATTGAGCCTTATAGTGACTAAAATTTTAACGTCTTAGAAGTTAAAGATAGTCAGTAACTATTTAGTAAGCATGTATGGACGCAAGCACTACTTTATCTGCCACTAGCTGTGTGACAAGAACACTTGTTAGAGCTACTTGATTTTCATAATAGGATAACTATCTTGCTACTTGCTGATCTCAGTTTCAAAGCATATGGATGGGCCCTCAGCCAGTAGTTTAGAATGCCAACACTCCAGGTTATCCAGCTCCTTCCAAAATCCTACTGAGAGGGAAATGTTTACCGAAGCTAGGCCCAAGGCCTTCTAAATTCAGTGTTTGATTAACACTCTCACAAGAAAGGTATCCATTTGGACACTACATGACACCTCTCCATTACCTCTTCTGAGTTGCAGTTAATGTACCATATTAAGTCTGATAAGAGATTATTATAAATAACCATACAAAATTTAAAATGGTATAGCTACTTTGTTTTTATCTTTTGTTTCTGTGAGGGAAGGTCTTGTTATGTTACCTAGACTGATCTCAGTCTCCTAAGTGCTAGGATTATAGGCATGAACCACCACACCCAGGCAATCACAGTTCCTTCTGACAGCAGAAGATGTTGCCCATTTGTTCAGAGTCCATTTCAGTGCTAAGGTCTTGGTTTCCCTGAAGAGTCAGCTCTTGCTATGTCTCTAATGATGGAAAGCATCAGAATGGCTTCAGACTTCTAAAAGGCAAAAATTACAGAAAGAAGTCTAAGAATGAAAAGAAACCAGGAAAGTGCCATTTGATACCTGTACAAATGAGGATGAAGCACTTGTATTTGCTACTTTATCAACTAAAAAAGTGTTCCTCGGAGTAAGGTGGTTAATGTCTACTAGGGCCTTATCAAAAATGTATGGTTAGTTAAGCTAATCAACATTATTCAGTTGTTTCTAGGTATCTACTTCCTAAATATTCACCCTGAATAAATTAGTTTTCCCCAATGACAAATTTCAAATATCACATGGATGTAAAAACTCCTTAGAGAATTTGTTATAAAGTTCTATATCTTAAAAAATGAGATTCCCTTATAACTAGGATGCAAATGATCCCAAAACACACTAATTGTGGATACCTTGAATAGACTCTGTCATTCTTCCCTGTGGCCCATGCTATCTCTATAAATTTTTTTAATGCCTGGTGAATAAAAGTAGATAGAATATCCTACCAAAGGTCTTACTGAACAGATGAAAGGATCTTGTCCCTGTTCTTACTTTGCACACCACATTCTCTTTACACTCCCTAGTGTCCACAGGTAGGATCACAAAGGCAGGGCCTTATGCAGACTGCCAGATGGAAGGCAACTACTCCTTTTAACTCTCCGGAGCAGTGAGAGCTTAAAATGCATTCAAATGAGTCCAAATCACAAACATATCAGCTGCCATCATTTTTACAGATATCACCTAGTCCACCCTTAAAATAGAGAAATTTACTAACAGAAAATCTGACAACTTCCTTGAGTAAAACTGTTTTTCAAAAAAGTAAGTTTTCAATGATAGTTGTTGCTATTCATAAACATTTAAATTCACATAACATGATCTTAGCACATCTAACATCAAGCTCATTGTCATAATGCATTTCATCACCTGAACCCCAGTTGAAACACCTATCAGGTGAGTGACAGGAGATAACCAAAGAGAAAAGAACTAAAGTGGTATTTCAAAACTGAGTAATTTTCCCCACAAAATGGCCCGTCAGAAATTTCACAGGTCTTCAGAGTTCAGGAAACCAAGCTAAGACCATTTGGTCATGATTCACTCTCCTATGCTATTTGCATTCTCTATCTTGTATGTTTTTAATTTTATAAATTTCATGCTGTCTGTCTCCATGGTTACCAGCTCTTAATCATAATGAGCACCTGGTCTATAGTGAAGAATTAATATTTCTTTATGAACTGCATGCACTAAATTGTTCACAGCCTCCTATTTTTGCAGAGACTAGCTGTAGGTCCAGTCCTCCAGCCAAGCTTTCCACAGGGTCTTTATGCCTTTGTGAATTCTGTATAGTACATAAACATAGCAATTTTTATGATAGTTAAGAATTGGAAACCCCTCACAATCCATGCTTATTGTATTTATTTATGTCCAATTTAGACATACTTAATTTTTAATGCATTTTATACATATTTATTAAATTTTATTCAAAATAAATTAGGTGAATGCTAACATTGACTCACTCACCACTCATAAAAAGAAAATCTAAATTTAGAAATATAAATCTATGAAATATAAATCTATCACCAAATAACACGGAGATGAAGCCCTATATCTTGCCACTAAATGAAACTTCCAGTGCCAGGATGGGTTATATCTAATTGAATTCTTGGCCAAAGGGGCCCCACATTTACCCTTAGCCAACCCAGGCTATTGTAGAGGTTAGTGGTGCTTTTCTTTTCCACAAACTGATTGTAAAGCCTGTTGCTGAAGAAAACCTACATAACTCATTGGACACAGAGAAGTTGAATTTCACCACTGACTAGTGTTCATGGTATTGGAAGGCAATCAGCATATTACTAAAGGAGAAAGGTTAACACCAACCCAGCTACAAACTCTTCAGTCTACAATGGCAACCTGCTTGTGTAATACACTGGCAAAATAGTGGCAGGTTGTGGAAGTAAACAATTAGTATCTGAGAATGGATTTGAAGCCCACTCTATGAGATGGAACCCATGCCTGACACTGCTTGGGTGGCCAAGAACCTGAAAATACATAAGCCAGGAACCTAGTGGAAAAAAAGATACTACTGTTTTTCTAAAGGAGGAGAGCAATCAAATAACTCCTAATGACGTTCTGCTATACTCATAGATCAGCATCTTGCCCAGTCATCATCACAGAAGCTTCCTCCTCGAGGAGATGGGAACAAATTCAAAGACCCATAACTGGACAATGTGCAGAGAGTAAGAAACCTTGGACACTCAGTCCTAAATTTTATGTTTCCATCAAATCCCTCCCCTCCGAGCACAGGAAACTTTGCAGAAGAGGAGGTGGAAAGATTGTAAGAGTACCAAGGAAACAGGGAGGACAGCAAGGAAACAAGGATTTCTGGACACAACAGGGCAGACACACATCTGAACTCACAGAGACTATAGCAGCATGCACAGGGCCCACATAGATCTAAGACAGATGAGGTCCCATTGCTAAGTGATCACAAGCCCCGATCCTTAACCCAGACACTATCTCCAATTGACAACCGCTCACAAAGGAGAAAGTAGTTCTCTTCAAGGGTCTCACTGGGTATACAAATCACTCTTAAGGACAGGCCCCATGCCTAGCAGTATATGGCCAACACAAAATGAACTCAATAGTATTTTTAGAGGGTTTTATTGGCTCAAAATGCTTTATCTAGGCACTGTTCTACCCTATGGGTCTTATGCTTGTATCTTATGGTTTAAAATTTTGTTTTTATGGGATTTCTGTATGTGTGAATGTGTCTCTGCATCTGTATGCTTTTTGTGCTTTATCTTTGGTCCTTTTTTTCTGTTAAGTTTGTTTTGTCCTATTCTGCTTTGTTTCTTTCTCTTTCATTTTTTATTTTTGTTGTTGTTGCTGCATATTTGATTCCTAATGAAAGAGAAGAGAGAAACGGTGGATTTGTGTGGCTGGGGAGGTAGAGAGGATCTGGGGCGAGCTGGGAGAGGGGAAACCATGATCAGAGTATGTTCTATGAAAACATCAATATATTTCCTTGCCAAGCAGTAGTGGTGCAATGTCTTTAATCCCTGCACTTGGGAGGCAGAGGAAGGTGGATCTCTATGAGTTTGAGGCCAGCCTGGACTACAAAATGAGTTCCAGGATAGCTAAGGCTATTACACAGAGAAACACACCATCTCAAAAAATAAACAAAAATATACATTTCTAATTTTAAAAAAGAAAAAAATAAATTAAATAAAATAAGTCTGCACATGTAGCTCAGTTGATTGAGTACTTACCTATCATTCACAAAGCTGGGGATTTAATTCTCAGTACCCAAACCTCAGAGAAAAACAGACAGGGTGGCATAGCTGTAATCCCAACAATCTGGAATTGGAGACAGGAGGATTAGGAGAAGTTCAAGGTCATCATTGGCTACATAGAGAGTTGGTCACCTGTGGCTATACGAGACACTGTCTCCAAAGAAAAATATTTTGTCAGGTTTCCTGAATTCATGAAGATCTGATCACTATTGTTCACAGATTGTATGACCTTAAAATTGCTTAGCATTCCTCAATTCTCTCATCTGAAACAGCATGAGATGTTCACTGGATTATCTAAAAAAGAGTAAAGGGGTTAATATTTGTTAATGTGTGAAAATTGTTTCTGGTATATATTAGTCACCGTTTTAAGAGTTTGTTAAGGATAAATGTCAAAAAAATCTTACCACATGCTACAGTTTAAATATAGTTTATGCCTGTGGAGAAATCATTGAAAATAAAGAGCTCATTCCAGGTTGTGCTCTTGGAGGATGCTGGAACCTTTGGACCTTTTTTGGGTCAACGGGGATATCTCCTTGGAAGATGTCTTAGTAAGGGTTATTACTGTTCTGATGAAATGTCATAGCCAAAAGAAACGTGGGGAGGAAAGGGTTTATTTCACTAATAGTTCTATATAACAGTTCATCATCAAAAGCAGTGAGAGCAGAAACTCACACAGGGCAGGAACCTGGAGGCAGGAACTGAAGCAGAGGCCATGGAGGAGTACTGCTTACTGGCTTGTTCCCCATATCTTGCTCAGCCTGCTCTTATAAAACCCAGGGATGGCACCATCCACAATGGGCTCCAACATCAGTTACTAGTTAATAAAATGCCCTATGGACTTGCCTACAACCAGGTCTTATGGAGGCATTCTCTCTACTCTGATCACTTGACTATGCATAATGCTGATATAAAACTATCCAGCACAATGAAGGGAATATGGGACTCCAGTCTCTCTGACTTCCCATTGAGCAGGACCAGCTCATCCACAGTTGTTCTCCTCTGCTCTCACATGATACAGCCAAGAGAGAGGGCCCTCATCAGAACTGAGATTCCAGCTCTATGTCCCTAAACCTAAAAAATTGTGATACAAATAAACATTTTCTCTTTATAAAGTTAGCTGTCTTAAATACTTCATTATAGCAACTAAAAGCTGATTGATAAATCCCAGATAATATAAAACCATTCTACTAAGCAAACCTCAAACAGTTCCGTCCTGTTGTTAATAATAATACTTAAGCACTGACTACATGAAGGCATTTTATATGCCACTTCCTTTAATCTGCATTGCCATTCCCATGAAGATTGGTTATATCCTCATTATCAATAAGATGAGTATTCTCAACTCTAACCCAGTTAAGAATATCTTTCAGAGGTAAGCTCATAGACAACCTAATCTGTAGAATTCCTCATTGGACATCCCTTCCTAAACTGCTAGTACAAGAGGAATTGAGATTCGGCAAGTCCTGCAGTTGGTTCATTGCATTTTGTTTTATTTTGACAAACTTCATAGCTTTAGAAAATGTAACTTATCCCTGGTTACTCTAATGATTAATTATCCCAACACAATGTTCTCAGTGACAAATATCCATTATTGATGAGAAATACTGACTACCTCTGGGTTAGTCCTTTTTAATTGTGAAATTTCACTAACATGTTTCCACTCACTTGGTTTGGCTCAACTGCTAATGAGGAAGTCTGGGTTTTATGAATTCCCTGACGCCCACGATTCACTGCAAAATGCTCATGTAGGCACATTCTGCCTCCTCTGATGCATCCCAGAGGCTCCTTCCCTTCAGGGCCTATCAGTGACTCATTTCTAATGGTTATAAAATAAGCAGAAACCACTTCTCCTTTCTTCTTTAATATTGTTTCTTAGTAACGGCTGATTGGGAAATTTACTTTCCACTGCTGAGCTAAGTGGCTTATGCAGTGTTCTTTATCCCTATCACTGGCTACCAATGTTCTTTATTTTAGCGGGAATGGTATTAGCTTAGATTTCTTGAACTAAAAGACTAAATTTTGGATTCTGTCATTCTAAATGTTTAATGAAGTGATCTAGGTGGCCTCAATGAATATATTTTAAGAATTTGGGCAGAGAAAGTAAGTATAGAACATTATATTTAGGATCCTGTTTTAGATTCTACTGTGTCTTATACTCACACAGAAGTCTTGTTATTAATCAGGCTATATAGAAAAGATATAAAATAACCAACTTTGAATGAAGATTCAAAATAACATCAGACTAAGCATCTTCATAGATTAGTTCAAAAGCAAACTTCTTTCTTGTAAGATACAGAAAAGGTGACTAAATATCAATAGTATTCTGGTATTATACTATCCTTATTCATTTATTCACAATACCTACTAAGTGTCTACTACACAGGGCACTATGCTAATTGCTAAGAACTTAATCATGAACAAGATGAAAATACTTCTACTTTTCGTGGAATTTTCACTTGGGTGTAGTTGTTTACCTGCATAACATAATGGGAGATTTTGTTTGGTTTTGTGTTTTATTTTCAGTGAGGTAATTAGAGATGGAAGTGAAGCTTGAACAAAGCTCTGGACTTTGAGTGATGTTAAGAATACCTTTGATGACAAATCTGTCGGAAAGTGTTATTTCAGAGAAAACAGAAAGAGTAAAATGTCAATAGAGGAAAAGAAATCAGCTTCTTTACAAAACAGAGAAACCTTAAATGGAGGAGGAATGGAAAGAGGACGTGTGTGAGAGGTGTCAGGGCATCAGAGGCAGGAAGAGTGGTGCTGATGTTTGTGTCTTGACAAGTAACTTGGGCTTTTGTCTAACACAATGGAACTGGAAATTTTCAGTAAAAGAGTAAATTACCCTTAAAAAAATACACTAGTTAGAGTGGAAAGAAGAAAAAATAGAATTAAAACTGCATCTAATCTGAAAGTGATGCATTAAAAATTGCCTTAAATTTCCTGCTAAGGTTGAGAACTAATTAGCAAATATTAAGCAACTTCACTTTAAAACTATATTTGAACCTAAAACATCCCTACATAAATCTGTGCCATTCTTTTACAGACAGACCAAATCATTATTCTGACTACAATCACTTAATTCACAGATTCTTCAAACTTAAAACTTAACCAAGAAAGATTAACAAACTCAGGAACAATGTGTGTACCAGCACTAACTTTAGTCTGCAGAAATAAACACATAAGGAAAAATAAAATCTCCCAAATAAAAACATTGGTATATAGGAGGATATTTTGAAAGCCAATATTTGGAGTAGGTTCTATTCCAAAACTAATTGATAAGAAAGATACATAGCCAAATGCAGCATAAGACAAACACAATTAGAAAGAACTTGTTAATCAACTTTAGAGAAACAGCACCGTCAGCTTGTCAGACACCTTGCTTTTAGTGTGCTTGCCACTTCTGGGTCTCCTGGAAAATCTTGACATATTTATTTAACCAAATGATGGTTGTTGACTAATGTTACTAAAGCAACTGCCAGATGTGTATCAGGACCCACAAGTATAAATCTCTGCCTTCTAAAGAAAGATACAACTGTGTTTGAAAGGGGATATCATAACACAAGAATACATGCTTGATTATCAACACTGAACTGAATGTATGCCCAGTATCTGCGTGGTTTTTATCACGGCAAGTTCAATCACCTTTAGAGGTGAACTCTGTATCGTCAGTGACTTAAAATTAGAAGGTGACAAGTTGTCAATAAGTATGAAAGCGTTCAGGCCAGAAGACTAGAAATATTTGGTAAGAATATCACAGATAATAGACTTCAAGAACCTTTCAAAGGTAATGCTTACAGATGCAAATGAGTAATTCCTGTAATAGTTTAGAGTGCTAATTTGATATCTTAAAATATTGGGGGGCTTTTGAGGGTGAGCATTCTGAGAGGCCTGAAAAAGATCTGGTTATAGGGCTGAAACCATATTTGCTAAACTTGTTTTGCACCACAAATGATTCAATATTTTCCAAAGTTTCTGATCAAATGTGCTTATTTTCCCCACTGGTTTAAAAAAAATAGCAAATGTCGTTAGGCACATTTGGAATATGAGGATAGGGATTTTTCTGCTGCAGAAATGTTGGAAGGTCCCTGGTTTGAAAGCATCCCAAACAGATGGCTACCTCTCCCACAGTTACCTCTTTACTTCAGAGTACCCAACAGACATATTTACCCGTCTAGGAATCCTGTAAAGGGCAGAAAACACGTGCTTCTGTTTCATTAGACTCATCACGAATTCACTAAACCTTATCTTGGACAAGCATCCAACCCCTCATTAGCAGTAAAACAGAAGGGCGATGTGGGAAAGCCGCACAGTCGACCGCTTTTCCTCCCCGGGAGCTCAGCCAGTGATCAGAGAGCCATGCATGCCGGGAGTAGGCGGCCGCGGGGATTGTGGGAAATGTAGTCTAGCGACGCCGCCCTGCTCGCCATTCCTGTAATGGCTGCTTCCCGGTCAGGTAGGGTGCAAACTCCGCTCCCGGGGATTCCCTGTCTGATTACCCGAGTGGAGTTGTAAAACGCTGCAGATTTGAACCCTCCCAGGGCGAATGAACAGTTCTTTTCCAGATCTTTGTGTCAAATACTGGGACGAATTTGCTTCTCGGCTCGGTTTCGTTTAGCTTTCTCTGTGTGAGAACTAACTTTACATTTAGTAGTCTCTTTTTGAACGAACTGTTGGGAGTGTTTTCTGGACTCCTTGTCCGTTTCTGTCCTTGCGCCCGTTCCTCATTGACTTTAGCTTCCTCTCCAAAATAATGTTTAAATTTTATCCCCCACCCTAATAGGGTTGTCACGGGTGACCTCTTAGCCTCAGCAACCGGAGCTCCAAAGAGGGACTGTTTCACATTGGATAGAATTTTACGTATACTCTGGTTTGGGTAAGTCTTGTTATTCCTTGCAACTTCACAGAGTTACATGTTGTGTTGTGTAACTTTTATCAGATTTGTCTAAATAGGAGACATACTAAAAAATGTGATTTTTTTTTTTTTTTTTTTTTTTTTTTTTTTTTTACTTGTTAGGGTATTTTACATTTACAAGTGCCACGTGTGTTTTTTCTCTCCCTTTTCTTAATGAGGTCCAGTTTCCGTTTGGTCGATGCATATCCTGTTGGAATTACTGGAATTTCGGAACTCGGGTGTTGTCATGAGATTAACCTAAAATGACTGTCTTGAAGTACAACTTCCTTAGTTTTGTCATGTGTAAAATGACAAACTCTGAAGTGACTCACCAACTCCAGCTTAAAATATTGCTGTATGTTTATATTGTCATTCAAAAAAGGAGAACTTTTTGACCGTTTCCTTTGTTTCCGTGTTTAATTTCTAGGGAAGTTCAGCCCTCCAGACCCCAACATCATGAATTCGGTGTCAACAAAGTTGATCTTAGTGCTCACTTCACTGCTGTTGATTCTGCCTGTTGTTGAAGCTGTAGAAGCTGGAGATGCGATTGCACTCTTACTGGGAGTGGTTCTCAGCATTACAGGCATTTGTGCTTGCTTGGGGATATACGCCAGAAAGCGAAATGGACAGATGTGACTCTGGAGGACTCTTCTGAATTAGACTTCACCCTGGCCAGACTGAAAACCATTGTGCTATTGAGGCCAAACCCAAGGTTTGATCTCTCCTGTTCCCAGCAAGAGGGTTACAGTTAAGAGGATGATTTCACATTTACTTGGTTGTTTTTCCTAAGATGGGAGTAGATGGGGTGGGGTGGGAGTGGGGACTCTTTACAACAAAGAGTGCACTAAGAAAATGGCCTATGGTTTGTATTTGCTGCTTAGGAAGGGGGTCAAGGAGGGCTTAAATTTGCATAAGCATTATTTCATGCTTTCTAGATTGTTAAAGCACATGACATTGGAGGAAAGAAGTATTTGCTCAGAATCTAGTAAATCAACATTGTTGCTGTATTAATCACTGCCTCTTGAATTCTGGGGGAATCTTTTTCTCTGTATTTTTTGTTGTTGTTCTATCTCCCTAGTTGATATTGTACTTAGATATTAAATAGCCAAAAATTGAAACTTTTATGTCTGAGAAAAAGATTAACTAAAATGTACTCAACATGTCTAATTCTAAAATGGAGAAAAGATTTGTTAAAAAAATAACTTTATATTAATTGAGTAACATCTCCTTTGTGAGGAGTACTGTATCAAATACATATCCATTATGCCATAAGTGAATCTGGTTATTTTGGTCTGTTTGTATCTATGTGTGGACTAGTTATTTTTAAATGAATAGAGAGAGCCTGGTTACCTTACCTTAACAGATCACAGTGGATGAGAAATGAGCGTCTTTGGGATAGGAGAGGCCTTTGGTAGAAAATCCACAAGTACAGAAAGAAATGTATTGGCCGCATTGATTTGTACACCAGCTAAATAAATGGGCACACCTTCTTTGCCACAGTAAATAAAGAGTCCCCAAACCAACAGATTACAGAGGTTCTAAATGCACATTGTTGGGCCCTGGACAAACTTTTCGGTTAAAATCTGTATTTTGAATGTTACTATAAGTTCAAGAAAAACTACTCAAACCTGTTAGAACTCAAGAATAACTTCAGATCCTTATGTTCCACCAGAATTTCAGTTCCTAAGTCTCTGTCTGTATTGTATAGCAGAAGGGAAAGTGGGGCCTGAAGCTCATGCTTGGCAAGGGTCGTCAGGCCTTTGTTTGAGTCAGAAGATTCGGCTGGAATGAAATAGTCTAGGTAAATTAGACTATGTTTTCAATGAAAGTGGATAATGAAGTTGTTCCCAAAACTGTGTTGTCCAATCTCTAGCTCCCCAGATAGCCTTAAGTGCTTTGACTTCTGTCAGGAAGCAGGCTGTGGCAAATAAAATCCAGTATGTAGAGCCTTTCCCCAAGTGAAGGGCTGTGGCGTGCCCCAGAGTTTTGATGGACAGTCAAAGGTGGTGGGGAGTGCTTACATTACAGAGGCATGGGAACCAGATAGGTTTACTGGTTTGGGAGGTATTTTATCTTTCACCAGAGAAGACACCAACAGTCTTTATTGGGGTCAGTTGGCAGTTACTAAAACATGTTTGAACATGCTCAGGAAACAAGGAATGATACCAGAGGCGGGACAGTTGTCATCTCTATACACTGGCTCGCTGCCGCTGATTCAGAGGAAGGATGCTTTCTCAGCCCTGCATGTCTCAGCTTTTCCACTAGGATGGAACAAATCTAATGTAAAGTGTATTTTAAATCACAGTCATTTAGTTACCTCCAGGTACTATTTTTAGAATATTCAAAATGAGACTACAGGAAAACAGTTTTTACTAAGGGTATGATTTCAGAAGTACTCCAAAGAATGTTTTCAAAAACTGCCATTTCCTATTTTATCCTTAAAAGCAGAAGTGGGGGTGGGGGGGAGGGACGCTTTCTAAAAATAGCTTCGCTGGGCCACGGAGATGACTCTGGATAAAGGTGCTTGCATTTACTGATGACCCGAGCTGGATCCTCAGTATCCACATAGTGGAAGGAGAGAACCAGTTCCCACAAGTGATAACATTTGTCTCCATACTATTCCATTATACATGGGCATACTCCCAACCCCTGACTTATCACTAAATAATTATTGTTTAATGTACTTAAAAAAAAAAAAAAGAAAGAAAAGAAAACCTTCATTGCCTAAAAACAGAAACCTGGGCTGGGGAGATGGCTTCCTTGATAACAGTGATTGCTGTTCAAGCATGAAGTCCTAATACTCACATGAAAATCTGGTGCACATGCTGAATATTCCAACCCTAAGGATGCAGAGAGGGGCAGATCCCTAGGGCTTGCTGGGTAGCCCTGTTAGCCAATTCATTGAGTTCTATGTGCAGTAAGAGGCCCAACCTCCAAACATAAGAACAACTGAGGAAAACCCGGTGCTCGGCCCTCCATATGTGCACACTCATACATACCACACACAAAATAACGAAGAAAGCCTTATGACAGATCTTAGTCATCTGCTCCTTTGAGATTCTGATAAATGCTTTTGATTTTTTTCCTAAATAATACCTGTACACGCTAACATTTCCACATTAGTTTCACAAAATTTGCAGCGATAAAGCCCATCTAGGAATCAACAATTACAATTTTCTGGTCTGTCTGTTCATTTGTTCTCAAGTTAGGATTCTTTCCAATTGTGCCAGTCATTCCATGGCTCGGAGAGAGCATACCTGTTGCGCTGCAGTTAGGGTAGTAGGGTTGACAGGTGTCCCTCGGGTGCCTGGCGCAGAGTTTTATGTCTAGTGCTCTAGTTAGATGGGCTGAGTTCAGTTAAAAAGCAGAAACAGTAAATAAAAACTGTAAGGTCCTTGCCAATATGTTTTATTTCTGTCTCACTGCTTTCAAGATTTTGTTTTTGTTTTTCAGAGGGTAGGTTATAGTGTATCTGGGCCTGGGGATCTTCCGTTTACTCTAGATGGGACTTTCTGAGTTCTTAAATTTAGAAGTTCCAGGGTAGTTTTTTTCCCCCAAATTTAGGAAAGTTTACTCCATTATTTCTTCAAATACTTCCTCAGCCTAATCATTTCTCCTTTCACTGTAGGACTCCAGTGGCCCACTGGTAGATGGTTTGTTGTAGAACTAACAATTTATTAACTTTTTTTTTCCCCTGTTATTCAGATTGTATAATTTAGTGATCTGGTCTCAGATTCACCAATCATACAACTGAATTTTTTCAATTCAAAATGCATCATTTGCATTTTCTTTGTATCTTCTATTGCACTGCTAAGAGTTTATACATTTTCAGTTGTTTCAAGCTTGGCTTGGAGTGTTCATTGAAGTGCCCTCCTAGTGACAGCTTCAGTGTCCATGTTACATGATGCTAACATATGTGTCATGAGTGATGATAAGCATTGAATGTACTCAGTGGTAACATGACACATGTTTAGCTGTAACTGCTTAGATCATTTAGGATTTTACATGGAATTTGGATTTGCCTGTTCAGAAGAAGAACAGATCTGGTCCATGGCTCACCAGGAAAAATACTTGGTTCTCAATTCATTGAAAGCCATAAAGATATAAGAAAATTGGGGCTGGAGAGAGGGCTCACCAGTTAAGAGCACTTGCTGCCCTTCAAAGGACCTAGGTTTGATTCCCATCACCTACATCATGACTCACAGCCATCTAGAAGGACCCAGTGCCATCTTCCGGCCTCTAAGGTACTATGAGGCACACAGATATACATGCATGCAAAACACCTATACATGTAAAATAATTTAAAAAAAATATATAAGCAAACTAAAAGTTGATGTGTGTTTTCCATGATAGTGAGTAGAAAAGAAGCCCCTAGTTTGATTGACTAGCCCTGAACATGATTTTTATACCTAGATGATAACAGAATCAAACTTATAAAAATCTGCAGGATAGCATATTTAGGTTTTCTAGTTTTTAATAACTTCATTTAAATATTTTTTGGAAAAAGTATAATTGCTATAAAATGTTCTACAAATATGTTTTAATTTCTCACTGGCAAAGTACAAAGTCATATTTCTGCTCAGTATTATTTATGAATGATTAAATTGAAAATATTAGTTGATCCTTCATAGTCTGAAATGATATTGTGAAATGTTATAAATAAGAAGGTTAAATATTTGGAAAGGGCTAATCATGAAGCACTTTGTTAAACACTGGGTTTATAAATACCCTATTTCACAATATTAGTCAAGATAATTATGCTCTAGTTAAATGTTCATAAATCACTTAAAGGGATTTAGAAGACGTGTTCACTAAGAATGGAAACCATACCATATTTTATTTCAGACGATTTGTAGGAATAAGCATTTTATTTCAGAGCATTGACACCAATGTAAAACAATTTTATGAGTCTTGGTATGTTATGTGCTAGCTTCCACTTGTTTGTGAAACACTTTGGCAGACAACACCTCTCAAGCCTCTACAGTTGGGTGTTTTGTTTGTTTGCTTGGTTTGGTTTGGTTTTGGCCTAAATTATGTCATAAGTCTCTATGTCGTAAGGCTTCCTTGTGATAGGATTTTGTGACTCCATGAAGTTATTTTTCTTATTCCTAAAAATAGTAAGCATTACTAATGTGTTGATAGTATTGCAGTTACCCATTTCAGTGAGAAGTAATGAGTCTTCCAACTCCTCACTGACAATGGCAGTTTAGTCCTTTTCTACATTTTTGTATTCAGTGCAGTGGTGTGGGAGCAGTTCCTTTTCTGATCTGAATGAAAATGATCAGGGATTACCTCAAGAAGGAAGAATGAAAACAAAGCCTTGCCCTGCCACTCCCACTCAAAGCCACCAGCCCACAAGCTGACTAACTAAAATAGGCCTAGCAGCATTGGGGAATAAGGGGTCTTGCAGTTTTTAGTTTCACGCAGTCACTGCAAGTGAGACTTGGCTAACACACCTTCCCAGTGGCTGAGACAGTTGATGGGATATGAGACACCTTTCTCTCCTCCATTCCAAACTTGATCCATTGCTAAATCCTATTCATTCACCTTCAAATTTTACCCAGTATCCATCCATTTTCATCTCTATGGTTCTACCAAGTTCAATACCAAGCATTGTGCTGATGTAAATAAGATCGACAACATCAACACCACCTCCTAGCTGGTCTCTGACTTCCCATCTTATTCCTCTGCAGTGTTTCCCAAGTCCAGCTGTAGAGAACTTCTAAGAAATGTGTTCTCTGGTTTGGAAGGAGGAAGGAGATCATTAGGAATGAAAATAAGAGAAGAGAGAATAATCGGGGGCGGGGGAGCAGGGGTTTACGGCTCTAGTTTGCATTGTGAACCTGGGAAAATGGAGGCTAAAAATGAATGAGACTAAAGTCTCATGCAATAGGCAACTTTATTCAGAGCATCAGACAATTTATACTCTGAGGATTAAGAAGTGTCACATGAGTTAAGTGTACAATCACAAGGGCAAGCTACACGTGGCCGAAAAGCCACACATGGCTAAAGCATGTTTTTCCATAGGGACATATAAGCGAACAACAATAGCAACTTGTAATGAATAATCTAAACCCCTATCCGCTGTACCTGGATGTAGCACAAGAGCACATTCCAAGAACAATTCTGTTTTTGAAAAAACTGAGGTCACAAGATTCTTGTTTTTCTTAGAGTTTTCTCACAAGTACTCAGAATTCTCGCCATGACCCCATTCTTGGACTGTGTTCTGAGAGAGGTGTGTGAAAATTATATATATATATATATATATATATATATATATATATATATATATATATATTGCATGAAAATGCCCTAAGAAAGCCCATTATGTGGAATTAATATAGATTTTTTTTTAAAAGAAGACAGTCTTCCTCTGTTGTCAACTAGCCTTGAACTCTTGGGCTCAAGCTTTCCTTCTCTTTAGCCCCTGAGCAGCAGTGTCCACAGGAGCAACCCACCCTTGGCTGTAGCAAAAAACTACAAACACAAAGCTGGTCCTATTATTATACATGCCAGCCCCAAATCCTTTGTCAGGCTTCCTGTTTCTGTGAAGTCCTTAGAATGAAATCTTAGAAGGATGTACTTTCTTATCACCCTTTATTTTTGCAGTCTCACTTATATCCACAATCTCCAACGTCACTTCCTAGGAATAGCCAGGTATATTCTCTTCTCTTTCTTCCCTGTCTTACACTTGCAGACACATGCTCACTTGCTTCTTGCTCTTCCTAGGGTAGTTTACACCAGAATATCTGGCTGATTCCCATACATTCAAACATAAACAGCTCATCTTTAGAACATTTACCCCATTTCTCTCTGCTCACAAGGCTTTTTGATATCTACCAAGCACAGACCACACTGAGCTGGCATCTGTGTATACTTATCTTGATTTCAAACACCCTAGCCCCCATTTCAGAATGATACACTCTGTGGGAGAAAGAACCATGTCTAAAATGTACACTTTCAGGATTTTCCAGCATAAAAGTTAGTGCATGGTAACTCAATAAAAGATAATACAACACAGAGATACATGGTAGAATCTATGTCTACTTATCTTCATTTCAAGCACTCTCACCTCTGTTATAGAATCCTAAACTCTGGGAGGAAGACTATGTTTCTAATGTACACAGTCAGGGTGTTGCAGCATAAAAGTTAGTGTATGCTTAATCAAAGATAATACAACACAGGGATACATGGTGGAATCTATGTCTTATCTTCATTTCAAACATCCTCACCTCCATTTCAGAATGGTACACTCTGTGGGAGGAAGACTATGTTTCTAATGTACACAGTCAGGGTTTTGCAACATAAAAGTTAGTGCATGCTTACTCAATCGAAGATAATACAACACAGGGATACATGGTAGATCTCCATGTTCCCTTGCTGAAATGTACTGTGATTGTCTCAGTGTGGCTCTGCTAACCATTGAAAGCTTGCATAGGATAGGCTAAGATTCACTTATTTTACCACATTCTTTAGCATTTATAATTGGAGAACATGATTTTAATAATTTTCAATAGTCTACTGGATTTGACAGTTAATTATTAAAATTTTGTTATATTTTCTGAATTATTTAATGCTTTGTGTACCATGTAATTGAAAAAAATTAAATGGTAAACCATTGGGCAAGCTCTTCTGCACTACTCCTGTTTCCCTATTCATACCATTCACCAATAAACCAAGCTGCCAGAGACACCAAAGTCAAATGCTTCCCTGGACCTCCAGACCCAACTTTAGTATACTTTGCAAGTTCTATTTCCCTCCCTGAAGCTTTCCCTAAAATGAGTTAATGATAGCCATCCTTCAGAATCCATGATGCATTTGTTCTGTATGTTGTATATATTACATTAAACCTTTATTTTTTACAAGTTATTTATTGACTTTTTTGGTCACCAGCCCTGCTGCTCCCATCCCTTATGACCTACCATCAAATCTGTCACTTACACTCTAAACTTATTAAAATAAAGATTGTCTTTTTATCATTGCAAGCACTAACAAACCTAATCTGCCCTGTAAGGAATCCCAGTATGTATTTACTTCGATATTTAATTTAGTTCCTCAAAAATCTTAAAGAAGTACAACAACCTTGTTAAATAAGTCTCCATGTTGACAGAGTACAAGATCAAAACTGATGCTAATGCTCTTCAATAACATTACATATTGAGAGTTTTCCATTTATAGACAAATGTTTATAGACCTCTCTTTTCTTGATAACAATTGTATATTAGTATTTTCTCTTTCTCTATTATGTGTTCAAAAGACAGTTGGCAACACATGGTAGTTTTTAGATAACATTACCACAGCAGAAGCCAAATTTCACATTTCATGTAAGCAAGAAGGCTGTGTCAAACAAAAGCGAAGAGAAGCTACCAAGGGCCGAAGTCCTATATTTCCAAAGGTCTCTGAAATGAATGGTCTTAAATTGCATTCCACTGCTTGCCTTCAGTCACAATGAATGGATTTCCAAAGAGCTACTTTCTTGGTTCATCTGCTGTTGTGCTGGACTCTCACCCAGGTACTATGACTCTCTGAGCCAATGTCTAGGCATAATTAACATACAAAAAACACCAAAATTCACCTTTGAAATATCTTGTTTGTACACGTCCTCAGGTCGCTCTATAACCGTTCTCTTATGGAAGCAGGACCGTTAGTGATGGTGCCAGCACTCAAACAATGTTTATTATTTATATGTAAGCTAGGACATGCTTTTTCAAGTAACCACAAATGAAGAGATCTCTTTAAGCATTTAGCTTTTAGGAAGAGCCAAAAATAAACCAATACTGGGTCCTGTAGTGTTGGCAGGGGAACAGAAACAGAAGCAACACCACTTGGTGAGTTTGCCAATTGAGGAAGAGCACAGAGCTCATTCCTTATCTACAGATGATGACACTTAGACTCGGATATGGTAAGTTACTTAGAGCAGTACATTTACACAGAATGACTGAATGAATGGAATGTCACAGTAATGCAATTTTTCTCTAATTTATAAACCATGCTAGCTGATTAATACATATGTTGGCTATATTTCTTGTTTTGGTTCCTGGTGAAGACACAGTCCATCATCATGACTGGGAAGTGTGCAGCATGGTGGGAGTGTGAGGCAGGTCTTCACTATTAGTCTATAGACAAGAAGCAGAAAGATGAATTCTGGTAGTAAGCTTGCATTCTCCTTTTTCCTTTTCATTCAGTCCAGGATGCCAGCCCATGGGATGACAATGAAAACATTAAGAGTGTGTCTTTCTTCCACTGTTAAATCTCTCTGGAAACACCCTCACAAACATGCCTGTTGCTGTATCTCCTAGGCCCAGCTCCAGTCAACATCGAGGATTAACCATAACACTACATTATATGATATATTCTTTTACAGCTAAGAAAATTATGCCAACAATATTAAGAAATGATATGGTATAATGAAATGAGCAAGGCATAGAGTTGCACACCTGCTATTTTAGAACTCAGGAGACCAAGTCTGGAGGATTAGTAAGTTCCAAGCCATAATGGGCTAAAGAGGTGACCTGTCATTAAAAAACAAACAAAATAAACCTGTATCTTACCTGCATCCCCAAGAAACAACAATTTTGCACACCACCTTTCATGTGTATAAAGTTAATTAAACCATGTTACAACATTCACATTAGTTTTTTTATCCTTTTTATTTTCAAGTGTGTCATGGATAACTTAACTCAAGCACTATTCCAGGCCATGTGTTTCCATTTCCTATTGCTCCTTCAAAAGCTATTTCTTTAACAGTGTCAGAGATGTTACCATCGTGCCATTATTGACAACACTATAATAAGAAAAACAGACAATTCTCACTAAATGTAAAAAAAAAAAAAAAAAGTCAGACATATGGTTTGAGCCTTTTGATCCAGCCTAGAAATTGTCTTTTAAATATTGCTTTTTAGGTTATCATTCAATAGATGCAAATGTGTGCATAAGCGTCTGTCTAAACAGTCTGTCCAACTGATTTTCTCCCAAAGTGGAACGTAATTGAGGGGACTACAAACCACTGAATCAGAAACGCTACCAGTCTGGATTTAGAAATGGAAGTCTGAATTTCTAGGTGTAGAAAGAGAGGTTTTTATCCAGAGAGAAGATAAGAAATCTCTTATTATAAGAAAGGACCAGAATGAATCTTTGTGTGCTTTTATAATAGGCAGTTTGTAAGAGGGGTCAAAAAACACTCAATACAGAAGTGAAGCAGGAATCATCACATGCTCTTGAACTGTCATTTTAAGATTGTTCTTATTGTTTTCATAATTGAAATAAGCATTAGTTGTCCAATGATCTCTAATTTTTTATTGTGAGAGGTCAACAGTAATGATAGCTGTCCAGAAATACTATTAATGTGGTCATTGTTACAATAATATGCCCCATGCTACACAGTGAGGAATTTCTTTTCCAGGTGCTGTTGCTAAGGGACAGGAGTCTATGGTTAAGGAAGGCTGTATCTTGTAATGAAAAGAGCCCTAGAGGGAGAGTCAAGGAGTCAAAACTTTCAAAAAGCATTACTGCATATGTGTCTATGTCTTTGTGTTGATATTTACTCATCCTGGTTCTGACTACACTGCAAATAGGCTGCAAGCCAATGGGCACCCAACAAGTTGCTATGAACTTTATTTTATTAAAGAAAACTATAAATAAATAGAAATACTCTAGCCACAACAGGAAGTCTCCTGTCAGGCCCAGAACACAACGATGACTGTTTGAAAGAACAATGGAAAGTGAAGAAGGGTTCAACAAACAACTCACTTAGAAATGGACAGGAAAAGAAATCTGGCAGATGTAATTACTTGAGAGATGATGTGATTTAAAGAAAACTAATAGGAACCACCCATGTCAGGTATTTACATGCTGCATACCCATTAGGGCTGTTGAGGTTCCCATAGTTCTAACATAGTGCCCCTCCTGGGACACCATACCTCAGTGTTCTGGTTCCTCCATTGTGAGTGCTAGTATGCCCTTGGGGTCTTTACCTTAAACTGGAAACAATACCCTCAAGTGGGACTCCCAGTTGGGATTGTGTTCCTAAAATTGGGACTGCAAGAAGCACAATAATGGAGAACACAGGAGCCTTATGTGGTTATTGCACTAAACGCATACAATTGTACTATGTGACTGAAGGCTGGCTGGCTTAAAAGAGGGTTCGATTTTTATTTTATTGTCCATTAAATTGATTGCGTCTGCCTCATAGCAATAAACAAGGCTCTCTACTTGTCAATTTGTAGGCAGTCTCATGAAGCCGAGTCTGACCTCTAATTTCTTATGAGCCTAGCCTTGAACTCTGATGCTCTGTCTCCTCCTCAGGATAACAATGGCTTTGATGCCAGAGTTCTCTCCACTTTCTTTTTTTTTGTTGTTGTAGAAAAAAAAATTAAGAAAACGTTATTTTCTTTGGTGCTCATATTGGAAATTCTTATTAATTATTTGATAAGAAAAATTTGCTGCTTGGTTAATCAAAAATTTTTTAAAGTCCACTACTTAATATTTTTATTTTATTTTAAATATGTTTTCATTGAAATAGAATTGCAACATTTTCCCAATCTCTTTCTTCCCTTCAGCCTTTCCCAACTATTTTCTCTCTCAAATCCATTCATTACTCTCTTTTCCTTTGAATAATAATTGTTGCATATGTATTTATATATATATATATATATCTGCATACATATGTGTGTATGCATGTATGCACTAATTTATACAAATACAGTATCCCGAATGAATCCATTTTTGTTGGTGGTGTATGCATGCTTTCAAGGCTGACCTATCCACAGTGGACAACCAATAAAGGGGCCCATTCTCCACACACCTTGCTTAACATCCTTGTTGTCCGACCTACCCCAGCAGTCTGAGCTCCTTTCATATCTTTGGTGCTTGCTCTGGACAGTTTTCTCCCAAATGATATATTGTGGGAAGTGATTAGATCATAAGGGTTTATCCCCCCGTGAATTTAATTAGCAACCTTATGTGAAAAGGAAATACAGTGTTGCTTTCACTTCCCTCTAGTTCCTCTCTATTTCTTCCATTCTCTTCTCTTCGTCACCTACCCTGCCTACACTTCTCTTCTCTCTGCCATGTAAGAATACCCACAAGAAGGTCTCTCCAAACCTGGAAGAGGGCTCTCAACAGACACCAGATTGGCTGGCATGTTGATCAATTTCTAGGCTAGAGAACTATAAGAAATAAACTTCCATTGTTTAAGCTACCCAATCTATAGTATTCTGTTATAGCAGCCCAAACTGAATAATACATCCCTGTCTTATAGCATTCAGAAGTTTGCTCCATCCAACTGTTCTGACTGCACCATGCCAACACATATGCACACACATGGACACATGTATACTTTTTTCTCCTGTGTGACCATAACCATACCTAACCTTTATTGAGCACTTACCATCTGCAATATTATGTTGAATGTTTTATAAATAAAATTGTCTCTTGTAATTTCAACACAAATTCATCAGTTAGTCACTACTACTTTACCTCCTTAATACCCATCAAAAACTACAAAAGAGGGTCTAATTTTCTTAATATCACAAAGCTAGTAAGCAGTAGAGAAAGAGTCAAAGCCACACCCCAGGAATCTTTCTCACAGGATTCAGCCTAGAGGAAGGGAAGGAAATCCATGCCGCTTCTACTATCCAGCTGAGCCATTTTCTATTTTTTTTTTTCCTTTATCTGGTCCAGACCCACTCAATGTTAGTTCACTTGCCAGTATTGCCAGTTAGTTCTCTCCCAGTATTCATGCATTCTGCTCTTCATTAATTTAGCTGTGTTAAAGAACTAATGGTAGAATACCATGATTTTAAACACATCAAAAGCCAAGCTTTCCAGGTACTTATTGCATGGAGGTTGACAATGATAGCCATAGCTACTACATGGTACATTTATGCCACCAAAAGTACAAGAGCACTTTTGAAGTACTGATAAGCAAGTGGTTATAAAAAAGTGAGTAAAATCAGTTTCTTCATTTTTCTATTACAAGGAACAAGTAACCTAAAAGTCATTCAGATGGGCTTTATCTAATTAATTTCTTTATGGGCTTTCTCATGTAGTTTACTCTGTTGATTACCTTCTTGGAGCATTATGTTCTTTTTGTCTTTTTTAGAACAACATTCTCTTATTCATTTATATAATGAATATCTACTAAAAAACTGTGCAGTGCCAGATAAGCACACACTTGGGCAAGACTGATATTAAACAAACAGATAAACACATATTAGTTGGTGATAGTGTTGCTAATAAAACAATATAACTAAACAGAAAGGGATTGGTGAGCAGTGATAGTGTTTTACAGAGAGTGCTCAGGGAGGGCATCTGATTAGGAGATACTTAAGCAGACATATAAACGAAGTAAAGATCTGAGTTACATGGTCTGCTGAAGGATGAGTATGCACAAGCACCCCAATCTCCTTTTCTTACACTGTCTCCCTTGTAGATAATTTCTCATTATCACCTCTCTGACAGCATGGTCCTAAGGGTCCCCTATGAGCAGACAACACATAGCCAACCCTGGCTCTCCAAGTTCAAGTTTTATACTAGCTGCTATTTATAGATTACTTCATGTGACTGGGTGATTGTTAATTCATGCTCAATTGCTAAAATTAAACTCATCTGTCAACACCGAATGTCTTTTCTGATTTCCTCATGTGGGTGTGTGTGACCATCAATCTCCTAGCTAACCAACCTTGAACTTATTCTAATCCCATATCCAGGCTATGATTCTGACCTACATTGATCCTTTCTCTCTATAGTTCTTTCCATTGGTTCCTTGTTCTATCATTGTAGTAGAGCTCATCCCTGGACATCTGTTCATAAGCTCCAACAGTTTAAAATGATAAAAGTCTCTGGCTTTGATCTAGCAAGGGGGAAAGGGTGAGCCCTAAGTCAGTGCATCGTGACTGCGTCAATCTACACCCAGGCTCTACAGAAGGCCTTGTGAGCTGCCAGGTTAAACAAAAGAAGATGAACAGAGAGTGGTGTCAGCCCCTAGCTCCAGTCTGACTGCACACACAGCTCCTCTACTCCCACTTGTTTTTTTATTGGATTTCTAAGCATAATAAGTATAAATTAAAAAATGTGCAGCCACCTAAAAAAATTCAAAACCATGACAGTGAAGCCTGTCAGGTACTTCTTCCTTCAAAATTAAAGCCTTGTGAACTAAGGAAATATAATTATGAAAATAGTACTAGAGAGAATTACTAGTTTAGGCTTCCACTTATATGCATCTTTAGTAGATTCTGGTTCTGGCAACCTGAAGGTTTGAAATGAATTTGGCTTAACAATGAAAAGTCAGTTCAAGCTTCAGGTTTTCCAGAAGGTAATAGGAATCTGTAAGAGTTCAGGGTCTCAGAAAGAAAATCAAAAATTGTCTCTAAGTTAGAGGACCTCAGCTTTTCCCCAAACTGAAGCCATCATGTTAATGAGCTTTCCACAGCCCATATATATTTAAAAAGAGAATTGTGAATAGGGGGAGTTTCTAGGCTCCTGTATCCCATGAAATTTAATTATTATTATTTTTATTTATATTTTATCCAACTTTTCAAAAGTAAATAAGTAATGGTGTTTATTTACTTTTGAAAAGCAGGCAGTGTGGGCTTCTTGGTGTGGAAAGTGCAAGACTGAGTTGTGGTTGCTCAGGTCTCTCAGCTGCTGAGAGAGTGATACAGGAAGATGGTCTCAGAGCCAGCAGGCTAGCTGAAACCTCACCTATGGCTCAGGTCTTGGCAACTGATTTTTTTTTTCTTTAACTCTGTTCAGCTGCTTGACTTTGATGCACCTAATTAACTCTAAGACAATAGAAATTTGTTTCTAGAAGCCTCATTATTCTCATATGTGCACTTGATGGTGTAGAGCTGTCTTGAACATTGGGAATACTGAAATGATCCATGTTAGATGGTTACCAACAACCATGCTGATGAAGCCAATGAAAAGTTTTTAAGAGTGCGTTCGTGATTCTGAAAAGTCTCTTGATGGCCAAGATCAGAGGTATGGACTTTTTAAAGGCAAAAATCACAAAGGCCATGATGTACATCAAAGTTAGATGAGGTCAGAGTAACCTTGAGATGTTCTTTCCTGGAAGCTTATAATAATCATTTTAGACATAGCATGCCAATCATGTTTTATTATATCTTTTCTAGTTATTTTAGTTTACTTTAATTATTTTGGTTAATACATCCGAATCATAGTTGAGTCCCTGGAAATCTCAAATGTATTGCCAAGGCTGACATGACCATTGTGGGGAGAAGGGAGTGAACTGTGTAAGCAACACAAAATGCAGTAAGAACAGGACAGCATTAACTTAGTCATTGCAATATGAATTAAGATGAGTTATACATGTTGTAAAAGCCATGCTAACCCAGGAGGTGGTGGTGCACACATTTAATTCCAGCACTCTGGAGGCAGAGGCTGGTGGATCTCTGTGAGTTTGAGGTCAGCGTGGGCTACAGAGTGAGTTCCAGGAAAGGTGCAAAGCTACACAAAGATACCCTGTCAAGAAAAAAAAAAAACAGAAAAGAAAAAGAAAAAAAAAGCCATGCTGAATTTTGAAGACTTAATGAAAAAAAATATCTCTAATACTTTTGTATTAATTATAAATTGGCATGCTAACACTTTGGATATAATTGTTTAAATAAAATATATTATTAAAATTGGTTTTACCTGTTTATTCTAATATTTTTTTTTATTTTAGCTGTTAGAAAAGTTTAAATTACACATATGCTTCACGTTGAGTATCCAGGGTCATTACTGGTTGACTATCAAGTCAATATGGCATACTTGCAGTACATAAGATGTAGTGGGAGAAAAAAACAAACTCAAATCAAATTTCTGGTTCTTACCACTTCTCTAGATAAATAATTCAGCACAATGGAAACTTTTTCTACTGTCTTTGAAAACTTCTGTGAGCATCAGCTAAAATGGGTTTTCTCATAATAAAATGGAATTATGAAAAGAACAAAACATGTTAGATTAAAAACGATCCTTAACTACAGATGTTCCTGAATGCTACTAAGTCCACTATAATCTGAACATATTGTAAGTACAAACGTGCGTGCAGCTGACATTACAATAGCAACACCGTACATCATTGAGTGTCTGTTCTTTGCTCTCCCGCTCAATGACTGATGCAGCTGTGACTCTCTGGTGCTTCCCAGCGTGTCCAGAGAGATGCCCAGGAAAAGACCACACTTCGAAGTATGATTTCCAATGAATGTACAGATCTTTCCCACCATATTTACAAATGAATGACAAGTCAACCAACGTAAGTCAGACTCTTATGTACTCACTACTCATCCCTCTCAACTTGTTTTTTATTATAATGAATGGAGAATGATAATCATAAGGTTAGAATACAATGAAATGGTGCATTTAAAATTAATTTACAAGTCGCAAAATTAGGCAATTAATAAGTGTCAATAACAACGATAAAGTCAGACCAGAATAAACATGAGTTCAATTTTCCCACCTCTTAACCCTGAACATGAGTAGGCATGTCTGTTGGTACATGTTTCTTTTTATCCCATTATAAACTGTGCTCAAAGTGAAGGTTTAGAAAAATGTCAAAGCAGCTCATGTTAATGCCAGCCTCACTCTTAAACCTCTGTCTGTTCACTCACTAAGCATTTAGCTTGGGTTCTCAACATTCTGGACACCACATAGTTCTAGTTTTAACTTACAACACTCTGTAATGTACTTTAGAAATATCTGGACATACTATAAGAAAAAGAATTTAGCCATGATATCTAATATAAGTACTGAGTAAAAATAGGCTATTATTTTTTTAAAGTTAGTTTTATTTTAAAATGGCTGAAGATTATGAAAAATGGGTGAGAAAGAAAGTAATTTAATTAGTTTGTATTAATTAATTTTTTGCATTTATTTTACATCCTAACTACAGTTTCCCTTCCCTCCTCTCCTCCTCTTCTCTCTCCCCGACTTCCTTTATTCCCCTTCCCATCCACTCCTCTTCCATCTCTATTCAGAAAGGGCCAGGCCTCCCATGGGCTGGAAGAAAGCATGGCACATCAAGTTGAGGCAGAACCAAGCTCCTTCCTTTGCATCAAGTTTGGGTGAGGCAACATGGGGATTAGGTTCCCAAAAGCCAGTTCAAGTGACAGGCACAGGCCCTGGTCCCACTGCTAGGAGCTCCACAAACAGACTAAGCCACACAACTGTCACACACATGCAGAGGGCCTACGTCAGTCCTATGCAGTCTCCCTAGTTGTCTGGTCAGTGTCTGTGAGCTCCCATGAGCCCAGTTCAGCTGTCTCTGTGGGTTCTCCGGTCATGACCTTGAGTCCTTGGGCTCATACAATCTCTCCTTCCTCTCTTCAAGCTCAGCTCAGTGCTTGGCTGTGGATCTCTGCATCTGCTTCCATCAGTTACTAAATGAAGGCTCTCTGATGACAATTAGGATAGTCACCAATCTGATTACAGGGGACAGCCAGTTCAGACACCCTCTCCACCCTTGTAAAACACTAATGTTGGAGAGGGTGTGGAGTAAGAGGAACACTCCTCCACTGCTGGTGAGAGTGCAAACTTGTACAGCCACTTTGGAAATTGAAATGGAGGTTTCTCAGAAAGTTAGGAATCAATCTACCTCGGGACCCAGCTATAACAATCTTGGTAATATACCCAAAGGATGCTTAATCATACCATGAGGATATTTTCTCAACTTTGTTTATAGCAGCTTATAATCCGAACCTGGAACTAGTCTAGATGCCCCTCAACCAAAGAGTGGATAAAGAAAATGTGGTACATTTATTCAGTAGATTATTACTCGGCTGCTTCAAACAATGGCAATGTGAAATTCACAGGCAAATGGATGGAACTAGAAAAAAAAATCATCCTCAGTGAGGTAACCCAAACCCAGAAAGACAAACATGGTATGTACTCACTTAGAAGTGGATATTAGGTGTAAAGTAAAGGATAACCAGGCTATAATCCACAGCCCCAGAGAGCCTAGGTGACAAGGAGGACCCAAAGAGGGATGCATGGATTTCTCTGGGAAGGGAAAATAGAAGGGATCTCCTGGATAAACTAGGGTCAGGGGCTGGGAGGGTATGGAAAGATACAGGATCAGATTGGATAGTCTGGGGGCAGGACAGAGGGGGAGAGTAATGAAAGAGAGGTCTTGATGTGAGGGGGGTGGTGTTTTGGGGCTAGGGAGAAACATGATGCCAGGGAAACTCCCAGGATTCCATAAGCATGACCCCAGCTAAGTAATTTAATTCTTAATTTTGATGAATTTTTAAAAAAATGGAAGCATTGCATCATTTATGGCACTAATCATTTCTTAATGACTACCTATCATATGGCAGGTACTATTCTAGGCACCAAGGAAATAAAGACAATCAGCACAGAGATCTTACTCTTGGGAACTATACTGTACCAAAATTTTTCAAAAAACAACTTAAATGCCCAGTATATGTATTCTTACATACATTTCAGGGTGATCTTGTGATGCATCTTTACAGGTTGATATTTTATAAAACATCATTTTGAATATATCTTTGTGATAAAACACTCAATCCTTCTATCCATCAAATGCCAATTTATCCGTGTTCTTTTGCAGTACAGTAATAAGACTCATCATGAAACCCCAGCAAGCACCTCTCACCTATGTGGTGCCAGATGGCAGGAAAACCAAACCATTTATAGAGTGGATTATAAGCAGGCTACACACAAAAGTGCTGTCTCTGCAGGATTCCTGGTCTCTCAAACCAAGTGCCAAGGATTTATGTTCTTAATTCCCATTAGAATTTACAGGAATTAACAGTGCATGAATGTGAAGAAACACATCCTTAACTGGAAACTAAAGTCTCATGCTCCAAGGTTTTGCTTGAATTTTACAGATATTTTTCATAAGAGTGCTATATAATAAAACTTTAGAATTGTTTAAATTGCAAGAATGGAGCAGATTAGGCAATTTGATAATTTAGTTTAAGGGCAACTGAGCGTTGTAAAAGCTTAACAAACAAATGCTTCCTGGACTAAGTCAATATGTGAACAAGTCCCTAAATGAAGCACTAGTCAATGTTTTGGGTGCAAAAGAAGTCACTGTGTTTAGAGGGCTTTATGTAATGCTAAGCAATATATACATGTTGCTTGAATTCTAAATTGGTCTTGTAATAAAAACCCAGAGCCAAAATATTGGGGTAAATGCTGAATGATCAGAGAAACAAAGGGACAAGCCACAGCCACCACCTCTTACCTCATAAACTCTCAGCCTGAAAAGGCTTTCTAGCCAAAAGGTCTCTAGCCAAAAGGAGTTCCTCAGCTGAAAAGCCTTTAATTCCTGTCTCCTCATGCCTTATATACCTTACTCCACCCAGCCATCACTTCCTAGGATTAAAAGCGTGTGTGCTTCCCAGTACTAGGATTAAATGTGTGTGCCACCACTGCCTGGCTCTGTTTTCTCTCCTAGATTGAGTCAATCTCATGTAGTCCAGAGTGGCTTTGAACTCGCAGAGACCCAGATGGATCTCTGCCTCCCAAGTGCTAGGATTAAAGATGAGTGCCACCACTGTCTAACCTCTATGTTTAATCTAGTGACTTGTTCTGTTCTCTGATCTTCAGGTAAATTTTATTAGGGTACACAATATTGCTGTGGGATGGTCTGTATGTCAAATGTGTTGCTTTGATTGGTCAATAAATAAAACACTGATTGGCCAGTGGCCAGGCAGGAAGTATAAGCGGGACTAACAGAGAGGAGAATTGAGAGAACAGGAAGGCGGAGGGAGACACTGCCAGCCACTGCCATGACAAGCAGCATGTGAAGATGCTGGTAAGCCATGAGCCACGTGGCAAGGTATAGATTTATAGAAATGGATTAATTTAAGATGTAAGAATTAGATAGCTAGAAGCCTGAGCCATTAGGCCAAACAGTTTAAATAATATAAGCATCTGTGTGTTTATTTTATAAGTGGGCTGTCGGATTGCCAGGACTTGGCTGGACCCGGAGAGAAAACTCTCCAGCTACACTATAGATCACCACACATACACCTACATCTAATGCAGTATGTACTTGGATTAGTGAATGCCTAGTTGAAAGGGAATTTTATACGCTGGGGTTGTTATTAGTTCAATAATCTGTTACCTACTATAAATAAAATGGAAAAGCCTAATGTTCTCTCAAAAATAATATGCTTATTACAGCAAATTGATCCTTACAAAGACCCATGTCTGTATACCAGTGGAACAAAATGACAGTGATCCTGGATCTATACTACACAATCCCACAGTTGCTGGAGAAAATACCACCTAACTAGAACAGCCAGAATGTCCACATTCAGAATTCTCACAGGAGTACAAACTGTTTACCTGGATGTCTTACATTGATCCAGTCCTCTAGCTGTCCTAGATAACTGTTCAGACATCTAAATCCAAACTAGTTCTGAAATTGAGACAAGCAGAGCTCTGTTCTACTGTCATAATTGACACTGAAGTATATGAAGTCCATAGTTATATATATATATATATATATATATATATATATATATATTATTAATGATATATATGTCATTCCCACCTCCATATTTTTTTTATTTTACACCTTTTGTTAAAATATTCTTTTACCACATAATATATCCTGATTACAGTTTCCCCTCCCTCTACGCCTCCCAATTCCTCTCTACCTCTCCTTCCATCCAGATCCACTCCCTTTCTGTCCCTATAGAAACAAACATGCTTCTAAGAGATAAAAACAAAATGTAACAAAACAATAAGATAAAACAAAAACCATCACATTGAAGTTGGACAAGGCAAACCCACAGAAGGAAAAGAGCCCAAGAGAAGGCACAAGAATAAGAGATACACTCATCCACACACTTGGGAATTTCATAGTAAATATTAAACTGAAAGCTATAAAATATATGCAGATGCTCTGCCCACCTCCCTCTTCTAAGCCTGGTTCAGTGACCCACCCCTCTACAGCACAGACATCAAAGAGACAATGACTAACTGTAGAAGTACAGATTCTAGAGTTCATGAACACAACACATAATGCATTTCAAATCTGTACATACAAGGCACATATTGTTTCATAATTTTCATGCATGTAACAAAATTCCTTAAACCCCATGGGAATGATTAACAATCCTTTGGCTACAGCCATGCCAGCAAACAGCTGTTGTAAATCACATACCAGCTGCCAATACAGGATGCTGTGATTCTAGACTAGATAAAGGAAAAAGGCAATCCCAAATAATACTATGCAGGGAAATTTATGTACCACACTTTTAGTCATTAGGGCCTTTACAAAGTGACCTGCTGCCCTGTTTTTAGTTGGGAACACTGCTCTACACTCCCTTGTTACAAAGATTATAAACTATCATTTGCCTTGGCCTTTGTTCGAACTAAGATGACTTAAAGAATGATTTGGCTGGCAACTTCTTAATACTATATTTAATTAATAAAATGAATCAGCATTATTTTATATAAGAGTTTTTGTTTGGCACTAATTTATGCCTGGTAAAGAAAGGAGAATACTTTCAAAAAGGAAAACAAAACACAGAAAATATTATCCTGCCATTTATCTAAGAGTCACATCATCCTTATAAAGTCTTTATCCAAGTAGCTAAATAAGCAATTTCTATTTTAACCTCTTTTCCTTCTCATTCTGTGGATAATTATGAGAAATTCACCAACAAAACCCATATAAGAAGTTATTATTAAAAGGAAGCCATTACAAAGTTAAGTTAGCAAAGTTTGTCTACAGAGAAAAAGCAAATCATGAACTGGGCAGTGTTCAGAACAAGAGGAATTTCAGTAAAATCTACAGTAGGTGCCCTATTTTATTTATAGACAGAAAAAAAAATAAAAAGAAGCATGGCAAGCAAATTTTTTGACTGTCTATGGATTAGGCACTTGCATGGTGTATTGTGGCATTTACCTATTTGGATGTGGTCTGAGCAGCTGGCAGCCTTGGCTAAATCTCAGCTTCTGACCTTGGGTGAGACTTGACATCTCCTTAGAATAATATAGGCTTAGGTTTGCTTACATATTAAGGCAGGTTGCAGTTTGCTGTACTACAGAGATAGCATCATGTCACATTTAGTTAAACCGTGATGATCATTTAAATGTTTTATATTATCAAGTTTTTCACTTCTGTGCTGATTTATCAGATTGGATTTTTTATGTGTCCTCATTTGTTTGCTTGCTTTTTGTGATTCACTGTCATTAAAAGATTAATGATTATATATATAAAGGCAGAGTGAGACTATAAATATATATTTTTATAAAGACTATAAATATATTTATTACATATTAATATATATATTTATAAGACTATATATTTCTATATTTGATTACCAGTTTAGTGATTAAGGAACAAAGTATCTGCTCTTGTCTTATAATCTACATTAGACATTAGAAAATGGTATGAAATTACTAAGTTCCAATGCAAATAAGAAATCATGTAGATGCTTATGTAATGCTTATGTTAAAAAGCAAAGTGAACTCCAAAGCCAGAGTAAATCCTTGGCGAAGACAACTGTCTATTCAAAATACAAATAAGTATCCCAATTCCATTCAATTAAGAAAAATGTGCAGCCTCCTTGGAGCTTATGTAGTTATCCATTTCCTCCTTCCATATCCCTACGTACAGGACCTGAAAGCATCTTTTGTGTAGCAGGTTTATAAGCATCCATTCAATAAATGTGTACCACTTGCCTTCCCTGGGCCAGGTTCTTTTTGGGCACTGGGGAAGCAAAATGCCAACACATCAGAGTTTATAATTCCAGTGAAGCCTTGAGTGTTTGATGAATGAATGAAATTGTGTGCCCCTGAGACTTAGTCTCAATGAAGTCATTTTGATGCAAAATTAAGTAGATAATGTTAGTGAAATTAAATACAACCAATATTATAATATTTATAAATGGCTCTCATACATTTTCAATCCAAAAGAGAAAACTGACCTTGTATTATGAAGTTATAATTCTGTAAAGAGAAAACATAAATTTTAAAAATTTAAGAGAAATATAAAAGAAAGGGTAATCAGAAACTCAGAATGCAGGTCTGGGCAGTCAGTATGGAGTTCTTAGATCTGAAGGCACTATTCTTTACTTTCAGAACATTTTAATTATGCCCATTTGTCAAAAAGCTAAACACCACAGAAGCTCAAGCAATCATCACCTGCTTACATTACACTGAACTGGTACTCATAATAATGTCCTTAATGTACTACGAGATTGAAGTAACCTCTGAAAAATGAAACCAAAAAATCCTTATACTTCTAGAGATTTTAAATCTACATTTCATTTTTATTCCCTCAGAATTTGTAATCCATCTAAGATGTGTATGACTCTCCATTAACTTGACTATTAAATTGGCTTCTCATTCCCTAGTCGCTTTACCAACATGTGGGTTCCTCTTCCTGTCTTTCCTCTAGGCACCTGCCTCTTTCTCTCTCTCTCTCTCTCTCTCTCTCTCTCTCTCTCTCTCTCTCTCTCTCTCTCTCTTCTCTCTCTCTCTCCTCTTTCTTCTTTTCTCTTTCTCCATTTTTGTTTTCCTAGATAAGATTAACTGCATCTAAAAAAGGAGGTGGGGTTGGAATATATAAATTAATGGGACAATTTTGAGTATAATAGTAGAACAAGGGCTTTTTCTTTAAGCTCTGAAGTTGTCCCAGGCATTAGTAAGAAACTTGGAACTTTCGTTTGCTCTTCTCGGTCACATACTTTAAATAATGTACAGTTTAAAAGTTTTCAAGACTTCTTGAAGAAGACATGCTGTATTCATTTAAATAACCGCCACTTTGTTCATAAAGTATCAGCAGAATTCATTAAAACGGATGTCACCAAGACAGTGCTGTGATTAACAGTACAATCATTTCTGAGTCTAACCTTAGCCACCTTTAAGACTGTGTCCTTGCCTGTCAGTACATACAAACTTGTCTCTCATAAGTTGCTAACCTTACTACCAGACCCAATGGTATCTTCTCATTCACCATTGGTCTAAAGTTTTGAGTCACAATTTGTGTGGATGATGGCCACTCCTCATTGACAGTCTTTATCCCAAGGTACCCCTGACATAAATGTTGCTCCTGTTTTTCCATTTCTCCAGCACCCCCCCCCCTTTATGAACTAAGTGGAATGGGAATAAGAGACTCTCTTGACTATTTCTAACTGGCAATGGCATCCATTGGTTTATGCTACTCTGCCATCACCCCTGGTACTTCCTAAATTAGGCCTTCACTTTTGACCACATAAAAGACTTCAATATTTGAAATACCCACCAGCATTTCACATTCCATACGTCTAAAATAACTCATTATTTTCATTATTGGATGAACTCCTTCTTTCCATTTTTATCTTTGCCACCCTCCGTGAACAGTTCTTTGGTCTTGCAGTTATTCAACATGAGAATTCACTCTTACTTTTCAAACTCCTTTTGCTTCCCTCTAAGCACTGGACAAGCACTGTGGTTCCTCAGATCTTGCCAACCCACCCCTTTGCTTCTAATTACTCCACTTCCTCTTCTGGTTTTCTTGAGAATGATGCAGCTGCCTGTAAACTACTCCCACCACCTGATCGTTGGTTTTATTCAAGGTCTATCCTTGTATCTCATACAGAATCAGTCTGACAAAGGGTTTACTAGATGAATTAAATACGAGAATAAATCTTAAAGTTTTTCAGAGATGGAAATTTTCTACATAAAGGTCACAGAAAGTAAATTGCTGAGCTTTCAAAAGCCTGTGTCTTAACTGAGAAAGAGGATGCTTGCTCCACAATTAAAAGTGAGTTATAGTAGCACTTTGGACCCTGTTTTGTGGCAGAACAGAAAGGAAAATCTGACAAATGAACTTCTTAGCGGTGTGGAAAGAAATATGCCAGAGTCTTAATCTTTTTAAAACCTATTAAAATTCTGAAGAAATCTCATTCCTCATTTGAGATGTTCACAATTATGGTTATTCCAAACTCCTGAGGCACAATTTTAAAATCTGATGGTCATTTTTTAGGTCTAAAGTCCACCATTTTACACTTCAAGTACACAAGTACAATGCCCTAAAAACTTTCCACTACTTACATCACTCTGGAAAAGTTTGCTTCTTTGAAAAACATTATTAAAATATAGATGTATAATTTCTCTATCTATTAATTACTTACAACCGTTTAGCTCTTATTTCTCAATAGTCTATCAGAAAACATTTCTATGCAAAAGTGATCAATGGGAACCTTTCTTATCAATAAAGTTTTCAGAAATTGCTCATTCAGAACTCCAAATTTACATGTTTTCTAAAGCTTTAATGACAAGTTATAAGCAGAAAAGATGACATTTTAAATGAATAACTAGATATCATTTTTAGAATATTTTACTGCAGTCTATTGTTTTGTGAGTTCAAATCTTGATAGACTTGCACATAAGCAATGCATAGAATAAAACCACTGCACCCATAATGAAGCTGAGCATCACAGAACAAAAACCTAAAATAGGTTAACTCCAAAAAGAAGTTAGTTTCCTTTTAAAATAAAATTGTCTGTATTGAGTATAATGACCAAATTGAGCAAATCGCCCCAGTCTTCCTAAACACAAATCAATATACGAAATGTAACATGTCAAATGCTGGGAACCTTTCAAGTCCTTCAAACCCAACGGTTAGGGCAGAAAACACTTCGCTGCATGTGCTTTGTCCTTTATTCTTAATCTGCAAATCAATTTTTCTAGGTTTGGTGATACAAGGAATCAGAAAAGAAATTAGCTGAGATCAAGTCACCCTACAATGCAAACGTAAATCTGCGGCAATAGCCATATGTTTAAGAACTTGTTGATAATGTGAACTTTGTTCGTATTTGTTCAGCTTTTAAACTTTGTCCAGCTGTTAAACATATCTTTAAAATCCTTGTCTTTTGTTCCAAGATGCAAAACCCAGTGTTTTCTCCAGTAGTGTTAATGAACTAAATTGAAAATTATCTCATTAGTTCTTGAGCCCTCTTTTGAGGTAAGAAAATGGCGTTCTCGTCTAACAGGCGGGGGTGGGGGGACTGAAGTAAGTATAACTGTACTCAATTGCAAATGAAAAATAGCTCTACTATACCTGGACATCACTATGAAAGACTATTGTATATACATATCCTTTTCTATTATCTAGTTCAACCCTTGGGTCATAGTCCTGAACTTTTTGCCAGAGTGAATTATTGCTTTGTGCTCTGGCAGCGTGCCCTTCCCTTTCATTGACTTTTAAACTTTTTAATCTGGACAGCCTAACATCTGGTCAACAGTGGGTGTTCAGCAAACTTACTTGAATCACTTATTCCATTCAGTAATTTTTAATCTAAAAAGTTCAATAAATCATCATTCTGTGCAAAGTGCATTGAGATATAATTTAAGAAGTAGAAAATTATTTTGTAGTTTCATAAAAACAGTTTGAGATTTCATTTAAAAGTTTTCCCCCATTATATAGTTTCAAGTTCTGCAGAATTGTGTTGTGTTTTACAAAAACTGGGATGTCTTACTTGGGTGGAAATATCTTCAAGTTACTTCCAGTATTGTTACAGGATTGACTCTCCTAAGTAAAGGAAATGCCTAAAGCAAGTACCTTATGGATATCCAAAAGAGCACACACACACACACACACACACACAGAGAGAGAGAGAGAGAGAGAGAGAGAGAGAGAGAGAGAGAGAGAGAGAGAGAGAGAGAATCATTTTTTTAATTGGCTAAGAAAATCTCCAATCAAATCAGGGCAATTTAACATTATTTCAGCATTACTAACATTGGTCTTTGTGTAACGACTGTGACATCATGACAGTGAAGTATTCATTTTTAAGCCTTAAACATTTTACCTCTATGTGTCCAATAGAAATACAATATGTAAATTAACCTATATTATCTGTATGCTGATTGGCTTGACTTCCCCTGAATGTCACAATCTCACCACCCAGCGATGAGGTATTTTACTGCTGTCTCGAGATCAAATTATTACTGTAGAGAGGGTTTTTTTTTTCTGTTTCATTAACAGATTATTATAAAGCAATAAGCTTGCAGCAAGACAAGCAGACGTTTTACCTTGGGAATTAATGAAAGCGTGCCTGCTAGCTTTTAAGGGGTGGAGAGTGGGTAGTTGTTTAAAATCTTACCCCACCCTCACAAAAACTCTTTGGAAATGGGAGAATCGGGACGTGGATGATTCTAGAGGCGTTCCTAATCACCAGGTGTCAGACAATGTGGTGTTTGTGGACTGGTGTAAGTTTTCGGTATTCATCATATTCCTGGTAATTTTTTTTTTTAATGTCTAATAACAAAGGAGAGGAAAGGGGGAACTCATACACACCACCGCTTTGACATCAGCAACCTATTGGTCAGCCCAGCTTGGAAGAGAAAGGAGAGGCTTGTAGCTTGATGGGGTGGGATGTGAGGAACAGCCATGTAAAATCTCTGTTCTCCTGATCCGTTAGTCACGTTCGAGAAGGTAGAATGAGTGTAGATCGTTTTTGCACTTGTCGTCTGAACTTAGCTTCTCCTTCCTTAAACGCAGATCTGCGTGCCTTCGCGAACAGATGACGACTAACAAAGACAGGGCTGCCCTAACCTGCTTTCCTTCTTCCCCCATTGACAAGATTTTTGACTGTGCCTAATTTTTTTTCTTTCTTTTTTTCATTCTTTCTTTTTCTTTCCCCAGCTAACGTGCCAAACCAAAGACCAGCAGGGAAAATCATTGGAGAAGAATTCTGCAAGGCGCATCCAATGCTTAACAGGACCACCCTGACAGAGAAAGGAAGACGATGTTTCGGGAAGGCGAGGGTTCGGGGCAGCTGGGGCGGAGGCGGCCGTCCGCGGCACGGTGGCTTCGTGCGCTGCCCTAGGGGAAGAGGATGGGCCTGAGGTCCGGGAAGAGCCTTCCCCAGCCCCCCACTTCCAATGCGGGGAGGGAAAAGTTCCGAAGCAGCCTCGAGGGAACAAAAGCCTGATTCGGGGCCGGCTGAACTGGACAGGACATTGAAGCAAGCCAGCCTGCTCCGGAGACAGGCAGGGGCTCCCGCTGGCTCAGCGGCGGAGGAGCAACCCTCGCCGCCGCCCTCGCCACCGCGCCGCCGCCGCCGCCGCGGCCCCTGCGTTACTGGGGGAGACGGTGCCGCTGCGACAGGGGAGGACGCGGCTGGAGCTGAAGGAGGCTCCAACGCGCAGGCGCCGCCGAGCCCTGCCTGGATGCTCAGTCAAGGCACTCAGGAAAAAAAAAATCAGCAATTTATAGAAAGAAGAAGCTATAGTCTGTCGGGATATCCAACACCAACAGGTAGGAGGATATACTCTCGGTTAAGTTTGGGGGAGGGGGTTTGCACCGTGTTGATGAAACCTGCAGGTTCACCAGGATACAGCCCTCCCAGAGGGTTTTTTTTTTTTCCTCTGACAATAAACTGCATAATGGAAGTACATTCAGACAATGCATCTTCTGTAAGGCTTATTGAGAGTTCGGTTTCTGGAAAGCTTTGCAAAACTGAGGAATACCAGACTGCGAATCACCGGGAATCCTTCCCTTGCAGCACAGAAGCAATTTCTCCCCATCTTCGAGTATGTAATGCATCTCTCTCTCTCTCTCTCTCTCTCTCTCTCTCTCTCTCTCTCTCTCTCTCTCTCTCTCTCTCTCCCTCCCCCTCCCCCATCCCCGTTATAAATCTAGGGGTGGTGGATTTCAGGTTTCGTAATGTTGCATGATGTGATCGGTATTTACCCGGGGATGCACCGGTTGGGAAATTAGCATCATCGGATGCAGTTCTGCTTGGGCTTCCATCAGCATATTCCAGGCAAGTGAGAAGTGGCAAAGGAAACTCGTTTCGTGGGAATAACAGAGGAAGCTGATTTCCCTGGTGTGGCTCCCAGGCACCCAGGAGACAATGTGCATTTTGTTTGAAAATAAAGCCACTTGTGATTTGCAACAAAGATTATCAGTGTAAATGAGAAAGGCTTAATTGCCTAAGAAATACCGGTTCATGTTATATTCATTTGAATCCAGGCAGCCAAGGTTTACAAATGGAAGTGCATTTATCCCTCTGGGTGTGTTTCCCTGGCCAGTATTTACATTAACCATTTTTAATAATCATGTTGGCTTAAAAGCTACAAGATTTGCCAAAAAGGGGGGTGGGTGGGGTAGGGAGAGAAAGACAAAAGGTTAAACCACATCAAATCCTGGGACAGATTTCTATTCATTTTGAAGTCTGGTGTCGAAATCATGCCTCAAGATGAATCAACAAATACTCTCCTGCAGCATGAGCTGGGGCACTTGACTTAAAAGGTATATTTTGCAGAGGTTCTCTGGATGCAAATGAGCAGAGAAGCTTCCTTTAAAATACTGATGGTACTAAAAGAGCTCTAATAATTGTGGGTAGCCTCCTCTCTGTCTCCTATCGGTAACCTTGCAGATTCCATTGCAAAGCTAGTTACTAATTCTTGGGCTGGCGTATCCTACAACTGTGGGACAATTTATTCCCTTCCCTCATGAAGGTGCCCACATCTAACTAGATGGGGTCTAGAATAAGGACATCGTTAAGTTCACCTAGCTTAGGACACTAAAACAGCCAGTACCCTGACATCTCAAGCAAAGGACTGCTGGAGCAAACAGTAGTGTTTAAAATGGAAACTTTATTTGCTTCCTCATAAAGGGCCAGCTTTCTGCTTGCTTTGACATCATGGCTTGTTAACTTAAGAGCTGATAGTTCTCTTTTTTCTCCTTCAGATATTCTGATGGCAAATCACACGGAAGGAAAGAGGAAGCATGAGCACAGATTGGATCAGATCTCTTTGTGGATTACATTTTCAGTAAAATGCATGGATCTAGCTTTTCCCTGTTCTTGTATCTAGATCATGAGACTTGACTGAGGCTGTTTTTTTATCCTCCATCCATCTATGGCGAACTATAGCCATGCAGCTGACAACATTTTGCAAAATCTTTCGCCTCTAACAGCCTTTCTGAAACTGACTTCCTTGGGTTTCATAATAGGAGTCAGCGTGGTGGGCAACCTCCTGATCTCCATTTTGCTAGTGAAAGATAAGACCTTGCACAGAGCTCCCTACTACTTCCTGCTGGATCTGTGCTGTTCAGACATCCTCAGATCTGCAATTTGTTTTCCATTTGTATTCAACTCTGTCAAAAATGGCTCTACCTGGACTTATGGGACTCTGACTTGCAAAGTGATTGCCTTTCTGGGGGTTTTGTCCTGTTTCCACACAGCTTTCATGCTCTTCTGCATCAGCGTCACCAGATACTTAGCTATCGCCCATCACCGCTTCTATACAAAGAGGCTGACCTTTTGGACGTGTTTGGCTGTGATCTGCATGGTCTGGACTCTGTCTGTGGCCATGGCCTTCCCCCCAGTTTTAGACGTGGGCACCTACTCGTTCATTAGGGAGGAGGATCAGTGCACCTTCCAACACCGCTCGTTCAGGGCTAACGACTCCCTTGGATTTATGCTGCTCCTCGCTCTCATCCTCCTAGCCACACAGCTTGTCTACCTCAAGCTGATATTTTTTGTCCACGATCGAAGGAAAATGAAGCCAGTCCAGTTTGTAGCAGCAGTCAGCCAGAACTGGACCTTTCATGGCCCTGGAGCCAGTGGCCAGGCAGCTGCCAATTGGCTAGCGGGATTTGGAAGGGGTCCCACACCACCCACCTTGCTGGGCATCAGGCAAAATGCAAATACCACAGGCAGAAGACGGCTGTTGGTCTTAGATGAGTTCAAAATGGAGAAACGAATCAGCAGAATGTTCTATATAATGACTTTTCTCTTCCTAACCTTGTGGGGCCCCTACCTGGTGGCCTGCTATTGGAGAGTTTTTGCAAGAGGGCCTGTAGTACCAGGGGGATTTCTAACGGCCGCTGTCTGGATGAGTTTTGCTCAAGCAGGAATCAATCCCTTTGTCTGCATTTTCTCCAACAGGGAGCTGAGGCGCTGTTTCAGCACAACCCTTCTTTACTGCAGAAAATCCAGGTTACCAAGGGAACCTTACTGTGTTATATGAGGGAGCATCTGTAAATCTTTAGCCTTGTGAAACACTAACCCTCTCTGCTAAGCAATTGTGGCCTGTAGCCATGTCTTGAGAAGAAAAGCAAGGATGGGATCAGCAGTTGTAAGGATTTGGGCAACATTCTGCAGTCTTTGCAATAGTTCACCTATAATCCTATTTTCAGTCTCAGAGTGATCCTGCTGACGGCCGTCGAAGGTTTGTAATTAAGAAAGGACAGAGAACCACTGCCCTACGTTTCTTTCTGTGGTTGAACACTAGATAATGAGAGTAGCAGGTGCTAAGTGTCAGTGCTAAATGCTGTGTATATCATTACATATGAAAAAACTTAAAAAACAATTAGCATTGGACATTTGAATAAATTAAGTTGACATGAGGTAAATGTGTTGATAAAAGCTAATTTTAGAAGTTTGAAGACTTTAAAACATTTCATACTATTTTTGTTTTGCAAAGACTTCACTACTGGGGGACTTAACAGTACTGTAATCCTCTAAAGATGTGCCATGAATTATTGGGGTACAACACTTTAAACACGCCTTGTAAGTTTGGGGGAGCATTCCAAAGCAGTATATCAGTTCCAATTAGAGTTTACCTTTTTGTATTAATATATTGCTATTTCTAAATGCCACTTTCCTTCCTTACCAGTGAAATTGCTAGCATTGAACTACTGTATTATGTGTTTTCTGTTCATTCAGTAAAAAAGTTTCCAGTTCGTTTCTATTTTACAAATGCTAGATATCTGTCTGGGAGGCAACATGAATGGTATCAACTGACCACAGATGAGCAGTTCTAATGATGCAGAATAAACACGTGTTGCCTTAAAGGGTTATCTAGTATCCTTCATATTCTTTAGCAGTGGAGAAAATAGTCAAGAGAAATTGAATCAGTGACTGGCCCTGGCTGTTCATCAGGAAGTGCATGGAAGAGCATTGAGTACTTTTCCGTTTTTCCTCACATGGTTTGGAAATTAAGGTGCACATCACTTGGATAAAGAGCTTTTCTTCTGAGGTGTGCTGCCCATTCTAGGGTGTTCTAAGAAGCAGACAGTTGCTGTATGTTTATATTGTAAGTCAGCTGTCAAGTGGAACCCACAGCCTTAGGATGACACCCGGCACAATTTGTGAAGTGTTTATTCTGTGGAAGGCACAGTCTTGTTTATACTTTCTGCACATTCAGTGTATTGGTCGTTTAAATTATTTCAGTTTTAACTTGTGAAAGCTTATAATATGATTTCTGGTATTTTAGAAATACATTAGATTCTGTGAGTCTCATTCTTTAAGATACAGATGTGTGAACTTCAATATAAAGTTGCATTTGCCAAAATTTATCTGTGTAGCCTGTTAATTTTCGTGGAATAAATTTTACATTTTTGGCATATAATTTTCTTTAATATTGCAAACAAGCACAAACTAGAAAAATTAGCTTTATTATGGATTTTTTTATTTTTTTGTAGCTACCATATTCTGAAACTGGAAATATATGACTGACAGCATAAAGCTGACTTAATATTTCTAAAGCATTTTTTGGGTAACTTTTCAAATCCATCCCTTTATTTATTCTTATATGGCAGTAGTATTTACAAACAAATACATGCCTAATTGTTTGGTTTGGAATTTTAATATAATTATTACACTTTAGTGTCCAGTAGAATTTGAGTTCTAAATCTATTACTTGCCAAATGGTTTGCAGAAATAGTACGACAAAGCCAGAGAAAGCTGTTATTAATTCTATTGGCTTTCCATTGTTTTCTTTCTGGAGGTATTTTCATTTGTTTGTTTTGCATTTGTATTTGTATTTGAAAAATAAGGTTAAGAGTTGAGTGAAACAATTTCTTATTGATATAATACTTCTATAAACAGAATTTTTAATGTAAATAGAAAAAACAAAAAACTGAAATTTTTAATGGTCTATGCAACTCTTCAGTTTTGCTCAAGCCATGATTAGTGAGCATTCTAACCTCATTTCTACACCAAAGCTAATTTGATCTGAGACAAAGTTTAATGCACAGCAGTGAGGCGGATCTAGCAATAAAAGCTCCTTGTTCATACTAAAACCATTACCTAAAACACAATAAAGACAGTGTTACCAAAACATGGTCTCCTAACATGTTTCCATCTCAAAATTTACAGGAAAGACATGACGTTGGTTATTTTCATGGGAAACTTTGCTGCAAGTTTCAAATATCAATCAGAAATTTCAGCAATGGTCTTGAGGCCAGAGAACATAGGTTTCACTAATCCATACTTTTATTGTTTAGATAAGTAAATAGATGTGGATTAAGAGTGGGGGGGGGTTAGGAATGAGTTTGCCTGACTCCACCTAGCTACTTGGACTAACAACTCAGTTTGTATAAATGACTGGTCCCAGGGGGCTAGTGAACACAGCTAACTCTAGTGACTGTCACTGTTGGTCAGCTTGGCATTTGCAAGTGAAGGCTGAAGCGGTGAATCAGACACAGCCTTGGTTATCAACCGGGTTTGTAAGTGAATACATTATAGTAGTAATCACACAAAATAAAAGTCATTTCCATTGTCTTTATGACCAAAACACATTATCTATTTTGGCAACCATTTCAATAGTCAGTAAAAAACAGTTGGTAATTAATTCCACTTGAAATTTTTACTAATCTTCATTCCATAAAAATACACCCTCAATGGGGAGTCCAGTTTCCCATTGAGAAAGACTCACCATCAATAAATAATGGGTTCCTCTTGGACTAATTACACTATAGAGCTGAACAGTCTTTACATTGTTTTCCATCATAGTGGTAGTTATTTTCAGTGGATATGCCTGTACTCGTCATCTGGTTCCTTTTATACACAGTGGATTTATATGTTTGTGACTGTGGAATGTCATGCAGATATTAACTAAGGCAGACTGAGGTGAGTAGCTTGCCTGGTTTTCTACATGGGCTTGATTTGAATAACAAAATTGATTACAGTTGAAAAACATTAATTGTAAATAAGAAAATCAATTGACTATCTTCTTCAGATGTTGGCTAATTGAATTTCAATACCATCATGCTCTATAGAATTAACTGATTGTTGTTGTTAACTCTTGGATGTGGCCACTTTCCCAATCATCAACATTTCTATGGATGCTTACCTGAGTAGCTTGCTCATTTATTTGTTTGTTCAGTAAATTCATCCTAGGCTCTGGCTTCACGCTGTGAGGACTGAAGAACAAACACATGACAGAAGGAGCTCCTCTTGAGCTTAGTCAAGTGAGAAAGAATCAACAGATATGGAATAACGGCGAGTTGTGGGTGCTAAGACAATAAATACTCCTAGGGTGAGGTCGGAATTAATGATTACAAATTAAGTTTGCTTCTACCTTCTCTCTAATGCCTTATCTCCTGGTTTGCCTTGGAATCTTTTATATATCATACACCCTCAACTATGGGGCAGTTTTTGCTACATTCTAAGGAAAGTGTCAGGACCCTGCCACTTATGCTTAGATGAGTCACCATGCTGTGTTTTCAAAACAGTTCCCATGTTATAAACAGTTTGTATAAAGTCACAGAGAAACCTACATGTCAAGTGTCTCCTCACCCCCACTGTGTCCTAATTGTTTACTTCCACAAGAGGTAATTCAATTCCTTCAAGAGACTTGGAGGTGAGTCTCTTCTGCTAGAGTCATACTTCTCTCAAAGTATCATGAAAATGTCTTGGTAAGGTGCAATCAAATGACAGACTTGTCCCTGTGCATCTTAGTGATTATTGTCAGGGGCTCTTTCCTGGTGCCAGCAAAAGTAGAAATAATATATGAAATGAGGTGCATCTTTATTATTAAAGTGATCCACCCCTTTAAGATGTCTACTGCTCCTTATTGGGGTAAAAATACAACTCCTGAGTGCTCTATAGCTGAAAAGTATGTTTGGCCTCCAGCAGTTGTTTCTATTAAAAGCACAATGAAATATATTCATAATTATGCATACATACACCTTTCAGCTAAGTCATATTTAACTGCTGAACTGTGCTGTACCTGGAATTACTGCTGGGAAGTGGTAGGTAAGAACCCAAACTCCTCACTTCTCCACACTCACCATTAGACAAATTTGAGTTTTTATTCTATCTTATCCCATGGGTAGCATAGACTATAACTTGTTTACACTCAAACTTCCAACTTACACCAGTTCCATACTCGGAAGAAAAATGGGTGCTAAATAATGACATGTTTCAAACACTGGCTAGTGATACTAAGGTCAAGATAAATTCTCTGAGTGTGTGAATTATTTAATATTCCCAAGTTTTGTGATTTTGATTTTTCATGACAAAAAATACATTACTTTTTTGTTTGGTGATAGAGTTTATGAATATTTTGAATAGAAATTATAAGTTATTATCTGTTCACTAATGAAATTTTATTGTCCTGTTCAATTATAGACATGCCATTGATTTTGTGACTTTTCTAGATCTTCAGAAACTTTATTTACCTCGCATTAAAGAATTGCTCAATATTGAGATGAAATTAAGCCTGCATGGTGCTTAAAATGAAGATACCATTTGTAAATGGCAAGTAAGTTAAAAGAGTAGTTTTTTTTTAAAAAAAAAAAAAAAAAAAAAGAGGAGAAACATAGAGGAGATTTGGGGTTAGCCAGACTGACAAATAGTTTGCCTTATGATGCAATGTGACAGATTCCAAAAATAACTAGTAAAACCAAAAGCCTTTAACTTTATAAAAACGTTACATAAGTAAAGCTTTGTTTTTAAACGAGGGAAGGAGCTTTTGCATCATCTCCTTTTGCCAAGAGGATGTTGTCCATTAGCTGTCCAAACCCTTTGGGTTAAAAGGCTTTTAAAGCCAGTTTCCTCTCCCCAAGTCAGGAAGTTGATCAAGCAGCAGATCCTCTAATGCTCCAGAGGAAACCCTGGAGAATGTGTTTCCCTAAAGTGGCTGTACAAACAGACCTCTAGGAAGCCACAGGTCAGTTGGAGGTTGAAGGGTTCACACCTGGCCTTCACAGCCAGCTCCCAGCTCCTTCTCATGCCTAAGGACACATCATCCTCTGAGTGTGGAAAATATTAGATTCTTGTCACTAATATTAAAGCTGATATTGTCATTCAGGACATGTTTTATGAGATTTTTGGATAGATAGTAAAATACTGAAACATTTAACTTACATGGGTACTCAAGATCACAGGACGAGGAAGTAAGGTATCCATTATACCTTGGGCAAAGGGATTGTACTACCAAAAATGTTAAAGATGGATTAAGAACTGGGCTTGAACTAGCCACAGCTAATCATTTGCTTCTTTTTACAGACTTAAGAAAAGAAAAAACACTTAGATAGATGAAGTAGAGTTTGTTCTTTTGTCTTCCATCAAAAAAAAAAAAATGCTGAACTTAATGTTGATTTTCTCCCATGAAAATGACTTTCCTATTCTTTTTACTAAACATTTGTTTACTGAAACCTAACTTTAATGTGATAACAATTCATTATGCCTGCATTTAAGGTTAGATTCTGCCTTAACAACAGAAATAGGATTACAGTAGTGTACGAATTCTAGAGCTGTTGAGAAGTTTCAGTGAGCACATCCCTGTGAGGCCCTGGCAGAGAGTCTAACATTTTCAATAAACTTTACTCTGTGCTGCAAAGAAGTTCATCATCTCGCACTGAAGACATCCACAGGGTATGAGACAATGTGATAAATGCTGTAAGGGAGACAGGTGAGCTAAGTGTGAAAACAACACAGACGAGCAATTAGCTCCGTGAAGGTGGAGAAGGGGGTGAGAGAGAAGTGGCAAGTGAGCAGGCCCTGCAGGGTAATTTTGATGTCATTGGCTTGACAAAGCTAATAAAGCTATTCAGATAGAGGCGTAACAAGATGGGCAAAAGAAAAAGACATGTGAAAACCCCTCATGGGTTCAACAGAAAACTAATCAAAGAGGTTTACGTGGTGTAGCTGGAGCTGAGGGAGAACCAGCATGGTGGAGTAGCTAAAAAGCAAAACATTTGAAAGTTTAAGCCCTGATTCTGTCTCTTCCTAGCTCTACGGTCTTAAAGACGTTAGGCAATATTTTTGAGTCTCAATATGTTTATCTGTAAATTGGGGGGAAAAACTTACAACTACTAGTTTTAAAATTTTGCTTTGAAAATTATATGAAATAATAAGAATTTGTAACAATACATCCAGGAATATTCTAAACATGTTTCTGGTATTAACTCATTTGACAATCAAAACTAGATGCTATTAATACTTATTATCTGCAAATTTAGAAGCTGCAGCAGAGAATTAAGTCACCTGCACAAGTTAGTAAAGACAAGGGTGGCTGTCAAGTACATCATGGAAAGTCCAGCCCAGCTAACCATTCATTCATTCATGCAATATCTAGCCCAACTAAACATTCATTCATTCATGCAATATCCAGCCCAGCTAAACATTCATTCATTCGTGCATTATCCAGCCTCACTGAATACTCATAAATGGTGGCTGTGGTTGTCATTTCTACTGCTGCTGTTGCTGGTGTTAAGAGCACCATTGTCGAAGGTTAGAAACTAAGGAAACCGAAGGAGCACAGCAGAGACAGAGCTCCAGGCCTTTGGAATTCAGCTCCACCTTGCTTGCCTGCCTGCCTTTCCCACAGAGACTCTGAAAGAAACAGAGGACTGGGTTACTAAAACCCATCTCTGCTTTCATGTAGGATCCTGCTACTGCAGAAAGGAGAATCTGTCAGGTTTTTTTTTTTTTTTTTCAGATGACTTTACAGAAGGACACTGCTCAGATTTGAAAAGTGGGTTACACAATTCACACCAGGTGGACAGTTTTGCCTAGATCTGGCTATTTTTCTGTACTATACAAGTTTTGTGACATTCTCAAAAGGGAAGATTTAATACAGCGGACTGTTGTAGGCTGCATAAAAACTTTTCATCAGTCTATCCAATCTCTCTTAAGGGTCTCCCTTCCAGGAACACCATTCCCAGTCCCTGTGTCAACTAAAGACATTTCTTTTTCTACCCTCAAATCTTTCACAGCTTCCATGCCAGTGTTTAGACCTCTATTTAGTAAGGGGATCATTCATAGAGAGTATGGTAGAATTACCTTGTAATATTGTTTATATGGTATTCATGAAGCCAGGTAATTCTCATACATTTTTATCTACTGACTTCATGTGGACAATGGCTTACATGTCTAGTCGTCCATTACTGACTCTTTTAATATGGTGATTTGCCAATTTTCCTGGTTTCCATTAACAGTCGTGCTTCATCCTTTCCACTTGTTCTCTTCAGCAGTAATTGTCAAGGTGAGTCCATCCTTCAAAGTGATAGGTGCCATCTTCTCCCTGTTTCCACACACTGACTTCTGTGGCTTCCGGAAACACTGCTGTTATTTCATCATCCTGTGTATTGGGGAAAAAATTGGTCAGAAGGAGTATTAGGAGCTGGTCCACCGGTCAGCTACAAGCTATGATCAATTTTCTTGACCTCTTAGTTCTCTCACTGTATAATGAAATTCCTCTGGCATGGAAAAATCTATAGTTTATCTATCTGGGTCATGGATATTTCCAGGATATTAATGTCACGGTTATTCCTATCCAACAGAACTTCTCACAACTGGCAGTGGTCCCCTGAGAGTCACTTCCTTTGTACAATATTTGAACTATCCAGGTCCCTGCCTAAGCAGCTGAAGGCCCGAGCTGATCCCAGCTTATTGATATCAACACTGGCTAATATCTATATATAGCACATTAATACACTCACTCAGCTTTTGCTTTATTCATGTGCTAACTTCATAACAGCACTTTTAATTTTAATCAGACAGATCTGATGCTCTGCTTCCATTGCAAATGACCAAATTATGGATATTTGTGCCCTGTTATTCCTTTTTATGGTTTGTCTTCAATTATAAATAATTCATGGATTTCTTTTACAGGGAGCCAAACCTGCTTCAATTTCTATTCCAATATATGAGGAATAAAATCTAGGGAGATATTTTAATACTTCCACAGTTTGTGATTTCAGAACCACCCACCTTTGAACAGACACTTCATTAGCACCTACTGTGTACTGAAAGTTGTGCAAAGTACTTAATAAATCTTTTCATTAAATCTGGTATTGGCTTGGGTTTTAGTCTTCAGATTTGTGAAATGAACATAGATCGACTTGTCTTTTGTAAATGTGTTTGCTGTGTCAAATGGGCATGAAGACCTTGCCTTTCAAATGCAACTCAGTACAATGGTGTTTTACAATGATTTTTCATCACATTCAAGGACTGGGTCAAAAGTCTAGAAATAATTATGACTTTTTAAATTTACACTTCTTACTCGGATCAACAAAGTGACTTAATTATTATAAAACATCATTTTCTGTTGTTGAATCTTGTGAATTTTTTTAGTTTTAAAAGGATGAAGTAGAAATGGTTCTTAGTTATATCATGGTAAGAATTTTAGGTACTGATTCGGTAGATTGAATGAGAAAATGTGTATGCACCCAAAGATTCACAATTCAAGAGAATAAATGTTTCTATTTTTACATGGTCCACATGCATTGGAAATTCTGCACAATTACTGCACCAATGCCTCTAGAAATGATGCAACTCAGTTCCCTGATGCAGAAAGAAGCTGTGTTCTTCTCTGTGGTGCTGTTATTTGTTATGCCTGGAAGGTCTTGAGCATTTTCTGCAGTGTGTGAGTTCAAGTGCTTTGTATTTTCATTGTGAGCACAAAAAAAAACCTGTCATTTTCAGAAACTACAATAATAAGACATTTCCCATTGTACTGAGTCTTGCTAAGGAAAATTTGCTCTGTGTTATCATCAGTTTCGGAGCTGAAGAGACGGCTCAGTGAGTAAGGCTGCTGGCTATGCAAGCATGAGGACCTGAGTTCCGATCCCAGCAACCACATCAGCATCTGGGCACAGCTGTAAAGGGGTTTGTCATCCTAGCGCTGTTTGGGGGAAAAACAGGAAGATCACTGGGGCTTGCAAACTGCTAGTCTCACCCCAGGCTCACTAAGAGAACCTGTCTCAAAGGAATACAGTGGAGAGTGATAGATCCGGGTACCAACATCCTCCTCCATCATCTGCATATGCATGCATACATACGAGCACATATACCACATGTACTACACACACCACCGCCACACAAACAACAACAACAAAAACCTTATAAGATCAGTTTAAATTATATTTACACTACAGAATACTTTCTCAAATATTCAACTAATAATTATTCTACTTTGAACCAACAAAAATTCTATTTCCATTGATAACAATGATCAAGTGTAGTGTGTTTATCATAAGACAAGCTAGATATCCAATTTTGTATCTTAGATATGTATCCATGGCAGAAAATAGGAAATATTCACCATTATTATCACAAATCAAGACGTAGTGTGTGAGTAGTCACCAAGAAAAGACACAGAAAATGAAAATGTAAAAGAATGGCAGGGCTGGTCTAGTGATGAGAGCTAGTGATGCCATGAAGAAAATAAAAATATTCACCAGTAGGGAAGCTTGAAACAGTTTCATGAGTAGTTTAGAATTTGACTTGCTGTTTAAAAGGACCTCCTTGTGTTTCATCTGTATATGGGATCAAATCCAAAGCACATTTACTAAGAGCTTTTGGGAGATAGATGCCTTCTCATCTACCCAGATTCTTTGCTCATTTGTCATTTTTCCATTCGGTATCGCTCCCTTCCCTTCCTGCAACATACAGCCATATATTTTTCCCACTGAACTGTCCGGCTCAGTCCATAGATCCACTCTGATTTTAGCTGTCACTGATTTGACCCACAGTTTTCTGAACACCTAGCTTATATGCCATCTGTGTTTTATAATCGGATGGTGATCTTCGCCTCATTCAGATTCCCATAGAAATGAAATCTAAATTCATTTAGATGGATAAAAATTTAGAAAAATTGTTAAGTTCACTTGCCTCATTTTGTACTTCAGTAATATCCCACCAAAAAACTTTAGCTTAGCATTTGGCAATAGAAGTTTAACAAGCAGACATCATTTACATATTAGGACAGAAAAGCAAATATATATTATAATATTATATATTATTATATATAATAACTATATAATTATAATGATAATATAAATATATATATTAGAAATTGTGTCTACCTATTGTTATCTAAAAGAAGTATTTTATTTTTAATTATTTATGTATTATAATTATGTATGTGTGCATCTGTGCCAGACCTGAGCAGATGAGCACGGGTGGCCACTAAGGCTAGAAATCAGCACAAGCCCACACAGAGCTGGAGTTACAGGTGTGGGCGAGCTGCTGAACGCAGGTGCTGGAAACCGAACTTAAGTCCTCTGGAAAGGCAGCATATGCTCTTAACAGCTGAGCCAACTCGTCAGCACCCCCTATTGTGTTCTGAAAAAATAGCACTCACTTTGGTCTTGTCAAAGTTAAGACAGTAACTCAAATATTATCTGCCAAAAAGGTAGACTCTCTCTCTCTCTCTCTCTCTCTCTCTCTCTCTCTCTCTCTCTCTCTCTCTCTCTCTCTCTCTCTCTCTCTCTCTGTGTGTGTGTGTGTGTGTGTGTGTGTGTGTGTGTGTGTTATGAATATGTATGGCTGTATTGTGCAGGTGTGCTCATCTGGATAGACTGACATGAAGACCAAATAACAACTTCAGGTGTCTTACTCTATCTCTCTCCAACATATTTTTGAGACAGGGTCTAGCACTGAACCTGAGCTTGCCATTTTGAGACTAAACTGGTCGGCCAATGAGCCCTCAGCATCCTCTTTTCTCCATCTCTACTCCAGCACGGGGTTAGAGATGCATGCTGCCACGACCAGCCTTTATCATGGGGGTCCAGGGTCCGACTCAAGTCCATATGCTTTCATGGCAAGCTCTCCACCCACTGAGTCATTTCCCTGGGCTTCAGCTGAAAGTTCAAGGGTGATGAAGTTTGAACTATTCACAGCTTATTTTTCTCCCTTGTGGTTTTGGACAAATGACCTGAGTGGTCATAAAGGCTGTGTGATGATTTATAATAACCACAATTCTCATATAGTTATGTAGACAGTATTTTAGTGTATTTGGTTTTAGTATATTAACATGGGACAACATTCATATATGGGCTCTTTTATCTATGCTTCAAAAAGGATCTATATTATATTTTAATCAGTTATTCATCATGTGGTCAAAAATTAAGAATGAGTTAAACTATAGCCAAATTTTCTGAAAATTCACAATGTCATCTATTAGATTTTGGAGAACAAGACCAAAATATGAGTTAAAATTACTAAGCACAGACAAAGAATGTCTCAACATCAGTACATTTTCCACAATGACTAAAGTATTATAAAATGAAGCCTACCATAGCCAGAAATTACACAGAGAGTGAAAAACCTTGGACTACTCAGCCCTAAATAGTATGTGTTCATCAAATCTCTCTCCTCAGAGCTCAGGCAACCCTGCAGAAGAGGAGGTGGAAAGTGGGTGGGAGTAGAGTGGATCAGGGACACCAAGAAACCCCAAAACCTCCTAAATCAACATGATTGAAGTTCATAAAAGACTGAGCAGGATGCACAGAACCTGCACAGGCCTGCACCAGATCTTCTGTGCACACACTATGGCTTCCAGTTTAATGTTTTTATGGGATTCCTGAGTGTGCAAACGACTGAGTCTCTGATTCTTGTGCCTTTTCTTGGCTCTTTTTCTTCTGTTGGTTTGTCTTGTCCAACTTTGATGTGATAGTTTTTATTTTATCTTATTATATTTTATTTGCAATATTTTTAAAAACTGAATGAATGAATGAGTGAATGAATGATGAATGAATACTAGCCACTTGGATAAAGGTCAACAACTGAACTGTCACTTACACCTTCTGAAAGAGGATAATCATTTTCTCCAATAGAGAGACTGGAGAATAACTACTCCAGGAGAGGTCTCGTGTTCAGGAGGGGTTGACCAACATATAATGGACTCCACAGTTTTTTTGTGTGTGCATTTATTTGGTTACAGTGTGGTGTTTTGTTTTTCTTTCTGTCTTTCTTTTTATTGTTTTTCTTTTTGGATGTGGTTTTATCTTGTTTTCTTGTATTGGGTTTTTGTTTCAGTTTTGAGAAAGAACATAAACTTGGGTAGGTAAGGAGGGGGAGATGATCTGGAGGGGCTTGGAGGAGGGGACGAACATGACCAAAATATATTTAAATTTTGAAATTGTTTTAAATAATGAAAACTAATTAAAGAAAAAGCAATAAAATTGGGTCTGGAGTAACCTAAATTTTAATAGATGTTTCAAATGTAGTGATTGGTAGTACTGCTAAAACATTAAGAATGTGACCCTCTAATTCTATATTCCAGTTTTGTATGTCAAGAATGTTTATCCAACAATAGCTGAATTTTATATGTTCAAGTACACTTTAGAATATTAGTTATTTTATTTAAATAGACTCGAAGTAATGCTGTTCATACATGAAGGCATTATTATGTTATCATTGTAATGAACATAGTTATTATAAATTTAATTAATGGAGACAATTGAATTATCAGTTGAGTAGGCATGAGAAAGACATATAAACTCAGTTTTATAGAAAAAAATGAATGGGTTTATTAGTGATAAATAAAACTAGATGGTTGTATTTCTTAATCTTTAATTATTTTTTAATGGAAAACTTTAAACTGTGGAGATGTAAGCCTAATTTTACAACTGAAATTTATTTTTACACACAAACCAGTCAAGGGATCTCTTGAGACTTAAATAATTTTAAGTGTCGGGGACAGTTACTGAATTTTTATTTTATTAATATATTAAAATTGAAAATATTGCCATTCTTTATTCAATGAGCTGAACTTAGCTGTAGTTTGTTTCTGACAGAAAGATCACACATTTTTTAAAAATCTATTTGTAAGTTTGTGTGTGTGCATCTGTGTGTGTGTGTGTGTGTGTGTGTGTGTGTGTGTGTCTTTGTGTCTGTTTCTGTTTGTCTGTGCATTTGTCTGTCTGTGTATCTGTGTGTGTGGGTGTGTTTGCTTGTCTTTCTATGAGTGGATATGTGCACATATATGTAGGTGTAAGCAGAGGTCAGAAGAGAGCATTGGATCCTCTGGAGCTGGAACTACAAATGGTTGTGAGCCATCTGATGTGTGGGCTAGAGACTGAATGCAGGTCCTCTGCAAGAGCAGTATAACTTCTTGAGCCATCTTCCCAGCCCCAAGGAGATTGTTTAATATAAATCTGTTTCTATACATTCATTCATACAAATTTTAAGTAAAACCTACATATACATTATATAGTACTGTTTCACTATGTTCAGAACAAATGATAGATGAAACACAATATCTGATTCATATAGAGCTTTTTTCATAAATATGCAGTGCTTCATTACATAGTTTATTACCCTAAAGAGCCAAATATCTTAGCTCCGAAGAGTAATTTTATCATTTAAAAAACATTGTTATTATTAAGTTTCTCACTCACTTTTATATTTTAGTCATTAAAAATTTATGAGGAAGCTGGGTGGTGGGGACACATGCCTTTAATCCCAGCACTTGGGAGACAGAGACAGACAGATCTCTGTGAGTTGAGGCCAGTCTGGTCTACAGAGCAAGTTCAAGGACAGGCTCCAAATCTACACAGAGAAACCCTGACCCCCCCAAAAAATTATAAGAAAATCATTCCATAGACTCATATCTGAAACAATTGCTTCCTAAATCAAGAAAACAAGTATTCCAACCTATGAAAGAAAAAATTTTGGCATCTTTGCTTCTGTAGATCAGGTGAGTCATGAAACTACATTCCCAAATAACAAGCATTTCTAGGGGGATGGGAGCACTCACTCATAAGCTTGTAGTAGTGTCTGTCAGTATGTGTGTTTAGTTTTCTTCAATGATTCAGTAAAGATGCCGTCCTAGACAGCTCGTCAAACATTCTCATGAAAGTCAAGTTGGAACAGCATATATTCCATGTTAGGGCTGCATGATTTGGAGTATTCTCTCTTTAGCTGGAAGCAATTAAATTGTTATTGACTTGGGTGACAACGGTTTTTAAATTACAATGAAAGGTGACTGAAATTAAAGTCTGGCATGAGTTTCCTTTGTAACTTACAGACATCTACCCTGAAGCCCCCTTCTCAATGGATATTGGTAGTGTTGGACAAGCATGAAAGAGTGACAGATATCCAACCGGAGAGGATTGCTGGTAAAGTTCCTGAACACTCTTACGGCATCACATTATGGGTCTGCAAAGACTGGAAGAGATCTCATGGTGTCACTCTTAGTCAATTTCCAAATTAGTTTTAATTTTTGAAACTTTAACTAACCAAGATTGACATGGTACTAAAATAAAGCAGAAGATATGTGTAGACACCTGTTTGTTTTCCGTTCTTAGCCTTAGCTCTCCATCCTGTTGTTTACTCGCTGTCTTTCCACATAATGGCTAAAGGCTGTTTAGTCTGGCCCCATCTGGCCAGTGCTAAACATATCAGCAATACTAAAATTTTCTTTTACATCAAGGAATATAACAGTGTTTTGAATGATCGTGGCAAATACCATGAGTTCTACACTCATTTTGTTTTCAAAATGCTCCCATTTTACAAAAATTTATATTGTTTACACTTTGAATTTCTACTATTGCCTTTGAAATTTTACTGCACACTCAGTTTTAAAATTCAGATCCAATCATATTTATTTTCAAAGGAGAAATGCGAAAGTGCAACTTCCGCATTCCTCCTCATCACAGAGACGTGAAGTCACTAGATATGTCTCACTTGTAAGAGACACACCCTAAAATCATGTTTTCAAGACTAATTTTTTCAAGAGAGTTTTGCTATGCATCCCTGCCTATCCTGGTAATCACTGCATAGTTCATGCTGGTCTTGAACTGAAGGTAGTCCTCCTGCTTCAGCCTCCTGATTGCTGAGTTATAGGCATGTCCCACCCCAACTGGCTATGCTATTTCAGTGTAAGGAATTTAAGTATATCTAAACATTATAGGTGCCTACTGAGGCAACAAATCATGGCAACAGAAGCAAAATTATGCGTGCACACTGCCCCAGGAGCTCAATAACAACCAAAGTAATGGGAGAGAAAATAAAACAGAGAACATGATTCCTGTTGATAAAATGAGTGGATGAATAATGTAAGCAGCTGTTTTAAGTCTGTAGAATTTAAGGGCATTTCTAGCAGACAAAGCTCTCCCAGGAATGAGTTCATAGGAAGGAGCAGTGTGAAAGGCTCTGAAGAGAATAGACCTAATCGTGTCTAAGCTTACAAGTCTGATGAATATTCCTATGTAATAATATCAGACAGATTGAATTCTTATTATAGCACATCATATTGTTTCAGGAAAATAAAAGAACTGCAAAGTCATTGATTAGACTGAAATTTCAGAGGAGCAAGAAAGATTTTTGGCCACCCTGAATGACTTCTCCAGAAGTATTTGTGTTGTCAATTCTCAGACATTACCAATGGATGTAAGTCACTCCACTTTGAATGACTTCTCCAGAAGTATTGGTGTTGTCAATTCTCAGACATCACCAATGGATGTAAGTAACTCCAGTTTGCTTAGAGGAAACTTCAAGAACTTAGTCTAATAATAGGCATTGTACAATCCACCATATGTGCGTATTGCATATGTTTTCACTTTTAAATGGATTAGAAAGACATACTTTAAAAACATCTTTCTACATGCCACAGTATTTTAATTGTGATGCTGCTAACCTTAAGAGACCTAGCTAATGTCAACTAGTCTTTCTCTGCCTCAGTTTTAACATTAAAGCAAAGGCTCCATTAAAAACTCTTCATAGACTGATACACATTCCACTAAACCATCCTTCCTTCTTTTTTTTTCTTTTTCCTTTCTTTCTCTTCTCTCTTCCTTCCTTCCTTCCTTTCTTTCTCTTTTTTCAGGATCTTGCTATAGTTCAGACTGGCCTTGATCTCACAATCCTCCTGCCTCAGCTTTCTAAGTCCTTGCAGTCACTCACAGACACATATACATATGCCTTAAAATTGCACATGCTGGGAAATGACAGAAAAATAGATTTTTGATGTTTGAAGAAAGATTGTGAGTCATATCATTTTTCTACTTTTAAGAAGATACTAGAGAGTGACTGAAATAGCACATTAGAAATCATAAAACAGATGTATGTGACAACCCATAGTTTTGATTCTGTATTTTAAATCTAAGATTATCAAGGTGAAATGGTCATTTCTATTTATAACTATTTATTTTTATTTTTATTGAAAATATAGATTCTTCTCTCATACAATACATCCCAAACACAGTTTTCCCTTCCTCCATTCCTCCTAGTTCCCACCACCTCCCCTTTTCCCCCAGATTCACTCCCCCTATAACTACTTCATTTAACTATATTAAAAAAAGATGGACTCATAATTAAAATATGTTCTGTTTTCATAAATGGTACCCAAATAGCTGAAAGAAGTAATGGAGATTTTAAATGCATATAAGTAATCTACCTTTCACAATATGTCCTCATTTTGTGGAAAGGAACTTGAAAAAGCTTTAATCACTCACAGACACATATACATATGCCTTAAAATTGCACATGCTGGGAAATGACAGAAAAATAGATTTTTGATGTTTGAAGAAAGATTGTGAGTCATATCATTTTTCTACTTTTAAGAAGATACTAGAGAGTGACTGAAATAGCACATTAGAAATCATAAAACAGATGTATCTGGATTCAGTTCTTGCGATGATGTGGGGAAAGGAAGCCAGTTACTATTTTACTTATGGTTATAAGAACAAAACAATAGTAGGAACCAACAACATGCAGTGGAATGCCAAGAGAATTCTACAAAAGACTTAAAGCTCACAATCCCATATCTGCAACAATGCATAGTGTTCTCAGTGTGTAGTTCAGCCCATGGGATAGCACCATTGCATGAAAGAGCCTGCTTGCGATGGACAAAAGTTAGCTACAGCTCAATTTACAAAGACCAGGTGACCACTTACAATTAAATGTTTGAAGAGCTACCAGATTCTTCCCACATATATTTTATTTCCTTTTAATGGGACTGAAACTCCTGCTCTAGTAGAAGCAGTTAAATTGTGAGTTTCCCATACTAAAAATTTAATTCTGAAATCCTATGTCCCAACCAATCTTCTCCCAGACTTTAGAAAGGTATTTTTATCCATTTTCCTCAGCCTACTCCATAAACTTGATAGCTTTTACTATTTTTTTCTTTATAGTAATCAACATGTGAAGTTACTCATTTTTTATTTCTTCAAATAAAGTGGGAAAATGTTCAATTCTTCATCTCTGTCCAGTTCTCCTGACACCTCACCTCTTCACAATTAAACATCTTCCCTCCTCCATACACAGTGACTCTGTTTCCTCCATCATTCACTTCCCATGTGTTTACCTTAGTAAAAACTACTGAAGCTATTCCTTCCTTAACTTCTTCCAGATAACTGTGTGATAAATATTCATATGTCTACAACATCTACGATGTTAGTTATGTCAAAGATGTGACACTTTTGTGTACTTTCCACTTACACAATGAATACAAGATTACCAAAAATGCTCCCTTGTTCCAAATGCAACAATAGATAAATTTTCTTAGGAATTTGTTTCTAAGTACTTAATGTGTGTATTAGCTCATCTCATTCTCATAGCAAACCTACAAATATAGATACTATCATCACGTTTACACAGGAGGCAAAACTAAGGTACATGGAGGTAAAATAATTTGTCCCAGCTGAAGATATAGCTCAGTTCATACAGTGATTGCCTAGCATGCATGAAGTCCTGGGTCTGATCCCCAGTACTGCATCATGGTGGTGCATCCTTGTAAACCATGCATTCAAGACATCTAGGCAGGGAAAACAGATGTTCAAAGCCATCCTGGGCTACATAAACCCCCGGCTGGAGCTCTGGGAGTCCAATTAGCAAGAAAGAGGAGGGTTTATATGAGCAAGAATTGTTGAGATCAAGGTTGGATAAAGCACAGGGACAAATAGCCAAACAAATGGAAACACATGAACTATAAACCAATGGCTGAGGGGCCCCCAACTGAATGAGGCCCTCTGAATGGGTGAGATAGTCGATTGGCTTGATCTGTTTGGGAGGCATCCAGGCAGTGGGACCGGGTCCTGTGCTCATTGCATGAGTTGGCTGTTTAAAACCTGGGGCTTATACAGGGTCACTTGGCTCGGCCTGGGAGGAGGGGACTGGACCTGCCTAGACTGAGTCTACCAGGTTGATCTCAGTCCGCAGAGGAGGCTTTGCCCTGGATGAGGTGGGAATAGGGGGTAGGCTGGGGGAAGGGGAAGGGACGGGAGGGGGGAGAACAAAGGAATCCGTCGCTAATATGTAGAACTGAATTGTATTGTAAAATAAAATAAAACAAAATTTAAAAAAAAGAAAAAATACTATAAAGTGAATCTCTTGTGTAAGAAAAAAAATTGTCTAAAGTAATGGAGTTCATGCATGTAGGGGTCAGTCTTTGACCTTAAGCAATCTCTGTTCAGGGTACAGGAGTGTGTCACAATGCAGTATTAGTCACTGAAGCTTCCTTGCCTGATGTCTTTTAGGATAATACTCTCAGTCTTTATACAACTGAGTTCATCACTTCTTCTGAAGCTTACTTCTTTTCCCAAGTTGTCTAAACACTGGTTTATTTCACATTTTTGTTGTCATCTCTGACCTTAACCTCCTGTTGACTGTCATGAGTCAAGATGAGTAATGAGACTTTCCACTGAATGTAAGCACTGTAAACTGCGGACTTTTCTTTTTCTGTTGCTCCTTGTTCCATACGTAATGTAGCCCATGGAGACCATGACTGGAAAAAGTACAGAGACAACTAGCCAAACTAGTGGAAATGCATGAACTGTGTGGACCAATAGCTGAGGATCCTCTATGGTACTGAACTAGTCCCTCTGGATAAGCGAAACAGTTGTTTTGCTTGAACTGTATAGGGAGTCCCCAGGCAGTGGGATCAGGGCCTGTCCCTGGTGCATGAGCCTGCTTTTTGGAACCTAGTGTCTATGGTGAGACACTTCGTGCAGCCTTGGTGCAGGGAGGAGGGGCTTGGATCTGCCTCAACTGAATGTACCAGGCTCTGGTGACTCCTCATGGGAAAACTTGCCTTGAAGAAGGTGGGAATGGGAGAGTGTGTTGTGGGGGGAATGTTAGGGGGTGGGAGGAGGGAGGATAGGGGAATCTGTGGTTGGTATGTAAAATGAATAGAAAATCTCTTAATAAAAAAAAATAAAAAAAAGATAATTCCATTCAGTTACATTGTGCATTAATGTAAAATCTTATCACTGAAACTTCTGAATTATACTTATTTTCAGGCTGTTAGTACAATGTATTTGGAGGAAAGACCTGATTGGAGCACAGCACTTTATCTGTTATTACATTGATATAATTATATTTTACACTTACAAAAAAAAAACCACTAGATCCCACTTAGCAAAATGAAATCAAGGTGAGACATGTGTTTTAAACAAACCAATAATCCTAGTAAAATAGCATAATCACTAAAAGTCTCCCCATCAAAATAAGCCCAGGATCAGAGAGTTTGAGGGAATCAGTATCTGCCACTCTGACCCCAAACCCACATGGAGAGTAGTCATGGATGTTACTAGTTAGTCACCTGCCAAAGGATCCTAAGATGAAACAAAAATGTAGGCATCAAAACCAGTTGGTTGATGTATTCTGTATTGAGGGATGAACAGCCCTGGAGTCAGACTAGCAGGAAAGCTAGGCTGGGAATTGCTGAGTTGATTGAATCACTGAGATATCTTCATGTCTTCTAGGCTTAGTGAGTCTCTCCAGACGTGATGAAGTGGAGAGAGATGATAGATGTGGGGAGCTTTTAACAGATCACATTCTAAGGGGACAGTCTCAAAACCCCTCCTTTCGTAACTGTTCAATATTTTCTGCACACTTTGGAAACCAGAATATGGTCTCCCTTTTTAAAAAATGGTTTGCTTATTTATTTAAAGTATTTTTTTTTTCATTTTACATACCACCCACTGACCTCACATCTCTCTTTGAAGGCCTGGCAGAGTAAGCTTGGAAGTTCAAAGTTTAAAGAGGACAGAACTCACCAGTGGAGGATGAAAAGCATGATGGAGTTGAGAAGCACTTAGGATCTTCTCATAGCACATCATTCTGGGAATCTGGAAGAGTGTTTCCAAGGAGGATTACCTGAGCAGGGAGGGGAGAGACCACTAATGAAAGTTGGTGGAGCCATCCTGGGGACTGTGAGTCTGGATGAATTAAAGGCAGAAAAAAAGACTGTCACTTTCAAAGGATCCTGCCTGGCTCTGCTTCTTACCCACCATATATGAATCCTTACCCCCTGACCTCCATGTTGTGAACACTGAGACCCCTGACAGGGTAAGGAAAACACCTCTCCTGGATCACGTTAGTGGCAAGAATTAGTGTAAAACCCCTAGAAAAGTAAATAAAAGCTCTGTAGGAATGTACACAAACCCTTGTTTTACAGAATATAAACAACAGAAAGCAAAATACACTTTTGGTGGTTATTCTTGATTCTCAACTTAACTAGACATGGAATTAACTAAAATCTTAATATGAAGGGCATAAGTCTGAGAAATGTTTTGCTTAAGTTTAAGTAGGTAGATACACTTCAAATACAGATTTTGAAAGAAAAAGAAAGAAAGAAAGAAAGAAAGAAAGAAAGGAAGGAAGGAAGGAAGGAAGGAAGGAAGAAAGAAAGAAAGAAAGAAAGAAAGAAAGAAAGAAAGAAAGAAAGAGAGAGAGAAACATTTAATCCGGATCTCAGTGCCTGAAGACACACACCTTTAATCCAGATCTGAGGCTGGAAGACACATCCTAAACTGGGCCACACCCTCTGCTGGAAGCCTATAAAAGGACAAAAGGACATGGAAAAAGGAAGCTCTTGCTCTTTGCCTGCTTGCCCTCATCTGGCGGCAAGTCCATTCTTTCCCTAGCATTAGAGAATTTTTCTTCGGAATTCAGCACATACTGAAGACCGGGGGACATGTCCAACCTCCTGGACTGAAGTGAAAAGAAAACAATTCCTAGTTATTCATTTTCGATCCAGTTTAACCTTCAAACTACCCCCAGGAGAAATGTCAGGGGACCAGACAACCTAGAGATGGGACTACACACAAATCAGCGTCCAGAATTTCTTCTACAGGTGGACCATCAGCAACTTCCGTTTCATTCTGGAGGGAATTCAGGAAAGCATTAGAAGCCCAACTTTCTCAATAGGAGCCAATGACAAATGGTGTTTGAGAGTACTCCTGAACGGAGCTGATGAAGAAAGCATAGATTATCTGTCAGTTTACCTAGTGTTGCTCAGCTGTCCAAAGAGTCATGTTTGGGCAAAGTTCCAGTTCTGGATCCTAAGCGCTGAAGGAGAGACAGCCCACGGTGTGTGATATCAAATAGTCTTTAGGTTCATGCCAGGTATCAAACTGGGATTTAAAAAGTTCATCCTTAGAAATTTCCTCTTGTCCTTTGTGCCTTGGCGTCTCCCAAATGACAGGCTCACCCTCCTCTGCAAAGAAAGCAGGACTCCTTCAGCATCTCTGATCAGAACAGAAAACAAGGGATCCAGGTTCCCAGGTACGCTTTGGCAGATGAGCTAGGAGAGCTGTGGGCAAATTCCCATTTCACAAACTGCTGCCTGGTAGTAGCTGGACAGGAATTCCAGGCTCACAAGGCCATCTTATCCATGTTTTCAGAGCCATGTTTGAACATGACATGGAGGAGAGCAAAAGGAATCGCGGTGAGATCTATGACCTGGAGCCGCAAGTCTTCAAGGCAATGATGGACTTCATTTACACCGGAATGGCACCACACCTGGACAGCATGGCAGCTGCTGTGCTGGCAGCTGCTGACAAGTATGGCCTGGAGCGTTTGAAGGTCATGTGTGAGGATGCCCTCTGCAGAGACCTCTCTGTGGAGAATGCTGCCCACACTCTCTTCCTGGCTGACCTCAACAATGCAGGGCATCTGAAAACCCAGACACTGGATTTCATTACAGCTCATGCTTCTGAGGTCTCTGAGACCTCAAGCTGGAAGACAATAGTGGGGACATATCTCCAGTTGGTAGCTGAAGCATACCGTTCCCTGGCTTCTGCTCACTGCCCTTTCCTGGAGGCCCCCTCAAATGCCTAAATAAACCCTAGTGCCTAGTCAGCTGTGACCTACATATGTCTCCCAGAAACAGCAGCCAGTGTTGTTACCAATGACACCTAGGTAGACTATGGGTTCTATGGAGAATTGACAGTGAATCTGGGGAAAGACATCATGGTGAATGAAACTAATACAGCTGTAAAAGGCAAGCTAGGGAGGGGGAGGTCTGGAACTCTACGCAACCCCTACCCTGTTGCTGTATTGGTTTGATTTTTTGTGTAATGAGTTGGAAACTGGGATTCAGTTTAGTTGCCGGCCCCAAGCACGTTACAACAGGGTTTCTTTGGAGAAACCTCTCTGGATTGGACTGAGCAGAACATATGGTCAAGAGCTAAGCAAAAGAGAAAACCAACAAACATGTTGCTTACAAGAGAAGGGGAAGAGAATGAACACATTTTTCTCCTAACTCAGTGTGTGGGACTGGAGAGGTGACTCAGTTGGCAAAAGCAATTGTTGCTCTTGCAGAGGACCCTTGTTCAGTCCTCCTCTTGTCTCCAAGGGCACATCCACCTCTGTAGACAATGCCTATCCAAATAAAAAATAAAATGAATAAAAATTTTAAAATAAAAAAAGAGAAGGTCCACAGCGTAGTGAAACTTACTTTAGGACATTTACTAGGGATATTTACTAGGAATGAAATAAATTCACACATGAACTGTTTGGGTCATGCGCTTTATTCTTTTGCTCCAGCTCTAATTCTCTTTACAGCTCTAATTCTTCCTAAATTCTAATTCTTTCTAAGTTCTAATTCTTTCTAGTTCTTTTTTGTTCTACACACACACATACACACACACACACATATATGTATATATATATACATACATACATACATATTTTACAGGAGGCTTTTTTCAATCATAAGAAGAGATACAAAGCTACCTCTGAAGCTCATAGTACATTCCTTGAGTAAACAATAAAGGTAGAGCCATTTATCATGGCAATGCAAGGTTTTAAGTTTCTTGGTATTAAGACTGTGACCAGGCCAGTGGCACAGTGCCCAATGAGATAAGGTGCAGAGAGATCTGCACAGAAAGTCAGGTCTTTATCAGTCCAATTTAGCAAGTGAAGAATTGGCATAATATCTTAGGTTGCTTTGTGCTAATAACCTTGGTTAGACATCTGCAACTCTGTCCTTGTGCATATCTGTAAAGTTTTAGCTTATGATCCAATTACAGAGACACTCAGTCCAGTTTGAACTTGTGCTGAGGTAAAAATGAACTAATTATGTGTAGTTTGTCTTAGACTGGAGAGAAATGGTTGTTTTCTTACGTTAGTCTGAGTTAAAGAAATAAAGCAGGCTTCTAAGTGTCTAATAGTCTTTGTGGAATAATAGATCTAGTTATAAAGCATATTCTAGTACATTCTATTCATCAAAATTATACAGCTTAAGTAGAAATCATCTTCCTGACTATCCACAGCTATACATGTGCCCAGTAGATAGAATATATTCACTAGATAAACTACAAGCAGTGGGGAGAATACCCATAGCTGTTTTCAGGGAAGAAATATAGTGACACATGAGAAAAATTACAGATAGAAGCAACCAGTCATTTACAGTCAGTGACTCCACAGCCTTGCCAAGTGGGGCTCTCCATCAGAGAGTCACTTATCTGGTGGGTCAACCTGCTGAACACTATTTGTCACCTGCTGTATACTCCCATGGCCTCCAACAATACTGTGAGGAGTTTTAGGTACCCAGTAAACGTTGGATAAGGGGTTCTCCTCTGAGTTTGCCTTTTATGTATTTCACTTGCCTTTCAGCTGGCTTTTCCATGCCCCAGTCAGATTCTTGCCCTGCAACGCCTTGGTGCATTCTGAGCATTACCTTCAAACAGTCAGGAGCTCCCACTGGGAGCTAGAAGCAGCCTTTTCTGTTTCCCAATTAAGCTCCAGCACATAGCACAAGCCTGCATAGTAGCATCAATGTGTATTTACTACGCAAACTCATAAATGGACCCATGAAAATCATTGCCAACTTCCTCTGTGTTCTGTCTCAAGCCACTCCACTGTTCGCCCAAATCACTGCAAACTCCTTCTACCTGGATGGACTGTGTCCAGTATTGCCCTCCTTCCTTGGTGCTTCTGCCAAACTCGGCCTTATAAAACCAAACTTGACAATGTCTCTGTCCTGTTTAAAACCCTTGAACAGCTCACTAATGGTCTTTGGATAAAATTGCTTCCCTGTTACAATTTACAAAGCCACTTGTAGTCTGGGTCCTATACAACCTAACACCTGGCCTGTTTTCACTGGTTGCCTACTCTCCAACCACCCGCCATATTGTCTGTTACCATGAGCAAATTATGGCCTCTCTCATCCGAGTATGTGCACTCCCTTCAGACTGGAATACTGATTTTTCTTCTGTGCCTTTCTCTTGAATAAGACATTGTTCCTTCCAGGAAGCCATGCCTGAATCAGTCAGGTGTGCATCAGGTACACAGCCTGTATTTTTCCACTGCCACAGAAATTATCACCACACGGCATTTTAATTGTCAATTTACTTTACTCTCTTCCATTCTAGGCTTTAATATTTATGCAGATTATTTATACCTAGTTCACTGATGACATCCATGAAGCCTCCTACAATGCCCAACACTTAGTAAGTTAAGTCCTTGTAATATATTGGTGGTATGAATAATATGCTCTAACTTTTTCATGTCTTTTCATAACAGTTTACCAAAGTAGTTCATTTTTTTATGTTAAATAGCACAAGAACCTGAACCTGAAACATGGAAAATATAATTGTAGGAGACTGTTAGAGTACAAGCAAAATGTTCTAGGTTGAAATTAGAGTGAATTATGTGTAACTGAGGAAGACAAGCTTAGGGAGTCTATGGTCATGAGACATGAGCCCAGTATTCACAGCAGAACAAGGGACCATGAGCGTTGTTAAGCAGGATGCTTCTGAGGCAGGCCCGGCTGTCAGTTCTGAGCGGAAGTCCAACACACAGAGGTCAAAGAAAGGACAGACATAGCTATTAATAGGTATTTGTGGTATGCATGAGTAAATAAGTGGGTAGATGAATGAGTGAAGATGTCTTCCAGCTCCCTGGATAACACGCTCAGCTTCCGGGAGGTTCATGAGACACCATAGCAAAGTCTCCTGCAGGAAAAGCGAACATGGCATTGGAGAAACGAAGGAGGTGATATAATACAGTGTGGACTGGTTGGTTGATTCTTTTCCGGAATTAAGACCTGACCTCTTATTTTACTAAGTCCTCCTCAAAACAGGTATTATTACAGATGAGAAAATTAAATCTCTGAAGAAAAATGACTTGCTAGTGATGACTCCCACCAGGATCCAAATATTTTCCTTCTTGCCTCCCAAGCCCAAGCTCCTGCTCATATACTCCCCAGCCTCCCAATGTGATCTACATCATGTATCAGAGCTTGCTCTCTGACAGATCCTATGGCTCTTAGAAATAGAATCCTTATAAAGAAGAGGTATTTTGGATAGTGTCAAATAGGAAATAAGAATTGAAGCTGAATTTTAAACCTAGGTCTTCTTGTTTTCAAAATTTCTTATCCTCTGTTGCTTATCCTGCTTTGTAAAATTTATCATCATCAGAAGAGAGGTCCAGGAATAGAGCCACATGACCACAACACAGTCCCCCATGTACTGAGCTATAAAAGAGCTGAAGTCGTGTGTGTGTGTGTGTGTGTGTGTGTGTGTGTGTGTGTGTGTGTGTGTGTGGCCATCTTTGACTAATGACTAATCCTAGAGCCTCATTGTTCTGGGATGAAGGATGTGAAGATAGAAAGGAAGAACGGGTGTAGGCAAACTGGATTTAACCTGTCCAGAGATCCACATGGTTCCAGTGATGTATAACTGAGAGCAAATCAAGTTAAACAGCAAGCTGAGAATGAGGGACTCCTACTGGAAGTAATGAGAGAGAAAGCGAGAGAAGAAAAGTAGAGAAAGCAACATAAAATCAGCTTAACTACTCATGTCAATCAACTTTCCACAGCTATGGAAAAAAATCCCTGAGCTAAACAGTTTAAAGAAGAAAATTATTATTTTGACTCACAACTTCAGAGACTGGCATCCATGATGTATTGACTCTGAGTTTTCTGGGCCTTCATGAGGCAGAACATCATGTCAGGGAGCACCTGGTAGAGCAAATCTGTGCACCCTATGGCAGTCTGGAAACAGAGAGAAAAGAAATAGGCATGTGACAGATTACATTTCCCAAAGGGGCAATCTGTAGACCCCCTTCCTGGAGACAGGAGGACCTAGGTTCAAAATCCAGCTTTAGTTCTCATTTCCTCTTTGATATCAGGCAAAACATTTTTTCTTCCCAAGTCTAATTTTTCTGCTTCTCAATTTTTATAACTCCCAACATCCAATCAAGTTAGGAACTCATCAGTTGATTAATCCATTGATGAGGGAAGACCTCATGATCTAATAATTTCCTTAATGCTCCATCTATGAACATTGCTCCATTAGGGACCAACCATTAAACAAAGGGGCCACTGAGCAACATTTAAGATGAAAACAAAAACATGACTTAGTTTGTTCAGCAAAACCACTAGCTATAAAAGCAGACAGTGGTGGTGGCACGCTCCTTTAATCCCAGCACTCGGGAGGCAGAGCCAGGTGGATCTTTGTGAGTTCGAGGCCAACCTGGGCTACCAAGTGAGTTGCAGGAAAGGCGCAAAGCTACACAGAGAAACCCTGTCTCAAAAAAAAAAAAAAAAAGAACACAAACACATTTCCATGCCTGCGTGTGCTTTCTTGTCTGCTCATCCTATGTCCTGTCATGTGGTCTTTCTGCGTTGTTCTGATGAGGCAGGATTTTTACCCATGTAATATTTAATGGACTTTCTTTACATTGACATGTACATGGCCATAGGCCACACAACTAGATGATAGGGAGAATTTTTGACTACAGGAAAAATATGGAATAATCTAGAAGAAATTAGTATGTTGTGATTGTAACAAGTTCTTTCTCAGCATGCTTTAATTGTTTTCTCCAGTGTTTGTAATGCAATCAGATTATATTAAAAATAATGACTGTTAATTAAAAGATTTAAATTAGGCTGAAAATAGTTTTCATTTTTGATATGCTATCTGCCAAAGGGAAAAAAATATACCTGGGAATACAAGTAGAGGATCTTCTAATGTTCGGTTTCAGTTCAAAAGTACCAACAACTGGACAATGAAATGGCTCAGTGAGAAAGGCGCTTGATTACTTGAGTTGAATCCCCAGAAACCGTGATAGAAAGAAAGAACCAACTCCAGGAAGTTGTCCTCTGATGTCTACACTGTCTGGCAAATATGACCCTGCATATACACACATACATGCATGCACACACAATAATAATAATAATTAAATACAAATTTTTTTTTTTTTTGGTTTTTCGAGACAGGGTTTCTCTGTGTAGCTTTGCGCCTTTCCTGGAACTCACTTGGTAGTCCAGGCTGGCCTCGAACTCACAGAGATCCACCTGGCTCTGCCTCCCAAAATTCCCTTTGGGAAAAAGTGCCAACAGGCAGTAAATTGCTTTGCTTGTTTCACAAGTACCTACAGTGGAAAAAATAAGCCAAGAGAGTGTTTCGATTTGTTTGTTTTCGGAGAGAAAGAATTTATTTCAACACATAATTTCAGGCTATACAGTCCATTATTTTGTCAAAGTAACAGGAACTTGGAGCAGCTAGTTATATCCTATTTACAGTCAAGAGCAGAGAGTAATAAATGCAGGCATAAATAGTATTTAGATCATTTTCTACTATTACACAGTCCCAAAATCTCTGACTAGGGAATGATGCTGCCCATAGTGACAGAATCTTCCCGTATCAACTGTTATTATTAAGGAAATGCTCAACAGACATACCCACAGGCCAACCTGATCTAAATAATATCTCATTCAGCTTTTCTTCCCAGGTGTTTCTACATTTTGTCAAGTCGACAGACAAAAGTAACCATCACAATCTGAATAACTTATTTTGGTTTCTGTTGTTTGAGAAATTCTTACATGCTTGTAGTACATTTTGGTTGAATCCACTCCACATTCCCTCTCATCCATGTTTTCCCTATCACCTCCCACCATTTCCCCTTCACAGCTTTATACATTTTCTTTTAACTCACTGTGTCCACTTAGTATACCAACACAGAATAATCTTATTGTCCTTTTTATTAAGATTTTTAACAATACAGTGTAATGATGACAGTGACAGTGACGAATTCAAAGTCAAGAATAAAGAGTAATGTTGGGGCTTGGGCTGTAGTCTAGTGGGTGGAGAGCTTGGCAAGCGTGCATGAAGCCCAGGGTTCAATTCCCAGCATCACAAACCAGTTTGGTTGCACAAATCTGTAACCACAGAACTCAAAAGGTGAAGGCAAGATCAGAAGTTCAAGGCCATTCTCAGCTATACAGTGAGTTGGAGATCAGGCAGGGCCAAATAAGACCCTGTCTCAAACAACAAAAACAAAATAAATAAATAATATAGAAGTAGATATGAATTGAAGTTATAACCCTAAGTAGCCACGGGATTAGTAGTAACTCTCTCTACCTGTGAAAATAAGGTACTATAGGACAGAGGATTACTAGTATCCCCTTCAGTTCTGAGATGTAATGCTAAGTGAATTGATCCTAATAGATCTAATACGCAAAGCATCTGAGTATTGAAATCTTGATTTTTTTTACCTTTGCTGAGCCTTAGTTACGGTAGCAATTTTTATCTCCGGAATTCTCAATGAGGAAAAGATTTTCACTTTTCCTTCCATCCCTAGTCCTTATCTGTTTTTCAAAACAGAGACTAAATGCTAGATTGCAAATGCAAGTCAAAAATCCCTGCAACACCTGACACAGCTCATGGAGCACCTGCTTCTCTCTTCTGTTCATTAAAATAAAAACCAACATCTCCCGTGTCCATCTGGCACCACTCAAAGGTTGCCAACCTGGCGTCGCTCACGAGTACTAAATTCACTGACTCTTATCTAAAACAAATTTCATACTTACTGGTCATAAGCTCAGCATGAATGAAATCAGCAGATTTTGCTGTAACTAGTTAGTGACACTTAATTCCAATAAGCAAACTTCAAATTTTGCAGAGCTAATTTTTTTGAATATGCTTTAAAACAAATTATGAAAATAACAATTTAAATTTTTGGACCAAGATGAAATAATCCTAAGAGTATTCAAAGTTTATTTTTGAATGACTAATAACTTGAAATATAATATAATGTTACGTGATTATCAGAAAATAAAGCTTCAAAAAGAAAACAGAATTTAGTATTCAATTGGTTGCATAAAAATAAATTATGCAATATCAAATATATAAGATAATAGCCAATTACCCTTTGAAAAATATAAAAACTGAATATAGCTAGGTACATATCCTTGAAAACCTTCATAATTAGAGACAATCAGGAAACAGAAACACTACATATTCATTCAAATACAAATAGTTCAAATGAGCACATACAATCAACCTAATGAGCTGGTGACATTTTTCTAGAACTATTTTAACCCAAAATAAAAATCTGTGCTCATTATTAAAACATTATCAAATTCTCATTTTGATTCTTTCCTTTAATATTTTTTGAAAAGTAACAGAAAAGAAAAGAAAACTCCCTAAATATCTTGATGTGTCATAACAAATCTATGAAGCTAAAATCTAAACAGTCAACTGGGCAAAATACTTACCCTTTGCTGTTTCCCTTCTTGGTTCATATAGGGTTTCATTTAAGGACTAGTAGTTATACAAATATTATAAAGCCATATCACATTTCTTGGGACAAGAACATGACATTTTAATGGCAATTTTTATATTGATCCCTCTTAATTGTTTAAACAAAGGCTAAAAGCACCCCTGGACAAGGTATTATTATCTCATCACTCTGTTTGTCCAAGAGTTCATTTTGCTATGTCTGAATTCTTGAAGCAGTTTAGGCAATTGAACAATGATGTTAATGAGAAGCAAGTATGAACAATAAATACCTCTAGAAAAGTGGTAGAAATTTGGACCAGACAGCAGAAACCTCATGGGATGAGATACCTGCTCAAGGTCTCAGGAGGCTAATCATGAGCTCTAGATTCTGGCCTCAGCATCATCTCACCTCTAGAAGGTTCAAACTTTTGAAAACCTCTGTACTCTTAATCTTTTGCAGGGTTTGATCTGGCACCCAACCATTCACCTCTGCATGTACAATTCTTCCCTCTTAGGCTGTCATTCACAACCTTAGCTTCTCCCTGCTTCTGAACCTACCTCAAGTGTGTTGATAGTTATTCTACGTAGATCGGTCTTTCTCAACACTGGCTGCCTGACTAAACACAAAAGGAAGTAGTCAGCTGAAAAGATGGCTCATTCCTTAAGTGCACTTGGTGCTCTTTTGGAGGACCTGATTTCAATTCCCAGCATCCTTATCAGAGGTCTCACAATAAACTGTAACTACAATTTCATGGGATCTGTCTCCTTCTCCTGACATCCATAGGCACTGCAACACACACACACACACACACACACACACACACACACACACACACACACACACCTGCGTGCATAAAAAAATAAAATGAAGCTTTAAAAATCCAAATCTGGAAGTCTCTTTCTAAGGTAGCCTTCATACCTATGTGGTCTTTGTGACTTCCACCATGTTGTACCACAGCCAGGACCAGAAGGTGTAGAAAATGATGGTGCAGCCCATCAACCTCATCTTCAGATAACTTGCAAAATAGATCTCAGATTCAGGTGTGGCTATATGAGCAAGTGAATATGTGGGTAGAGGGTTGTATTATTGGTTTTGATGAGTACATAAATCTTGTAGTATATGGTACAGAGAAGATTCATTCTAAAACAAAGTCAAGGAAACAACTAGGTCAGATCATGGTAAAAGGAGATAATATTACTCTGCTCCAAAGTGTTTCCAACTAGAAATGGTAAAGCACTCAAGAAGTTGAAAAAGTACAGTGCTTTTAACCATGTCTTCTCCTGGGAGCACAGTCTGAAACATTTATTCATATTGTTTAAGTGGCCCTTATGTTATTCTCAGGTAACAATGAATGCTGTGAGATTGTATTTTTAAAAAAAAAAAATCCAAATCTGGGGTGAGAGCCAAGAACCTGTGTGTGTGTGTGTGTGTGTGTGTGTGTGTGTGTGTGTGTGTGTTCTAGATTTTGTACAAGGTAGATTTTTATTTTAATTATGAATTTCTAACTTGATTGCAAATTTGTTGTCAGTAACTGGGTTTCTGACATTTCTGAAGGCTTTGCCCAGATCGCTTGCAATGACTAGTTGCAGACGCTAGCCTGTCTTGGCTGAGGAAGTAAAGCAAACTCACAGAGCAAATGACTTGTAGAAGAGTGTGGAACTAATGAAATAAAGACGTGAAGAAAGAAACAGCAGGCACAAGAGAGAAAAAAAAATAGAGGAATAATCAAAGAGGAAGTATGCTTGTGCCAACAGGACAAAAACCATAAGTTCTTGTTTAAAGTGAAAAATAGTAAGAAATACTTGGAGGAGATAGGAAGGCATTTGCAAGTCACAGAGAAATAGATGGATAATGGGTAAGGAGATGAAGCAACAGGATATGGCAGGTGTGGAAAGATGTGGAATTGAATGACATTAATTCTATAAAAAGGAAGAGGGAATAGATACTGTGTGTCACAGACAGAAGGAACATTGTTCCAAGAAGGGAGCTGTGATGTTAGTAACTTTTTCTCAGTAAGTATTTGGAGACTTGACTACTCCTGGTGGGCCAACTGAGGCACTGAAACACAGCCATGACAGAGGACCACAAACTGGGTGTAGTAGGCAGTAGAAATTTATGGTCTTTCAGTTCTAGAGTCATGGTACCAGTGGGTTAATTCCTCCTGAAGACTATGGAGAACTGGACCCATGCTTTTGCCTGGCTTCTGAAGATTTATGGGCATCCTTGGAGTACCATGGTCTGTAAACACATCACTTCCCCTTTGCCTTCATTTTCACAGGGTGTTTTCTGGGGGGAGTAGGTGTGGTGTGGTTATGTCTCTGTATGTGTATGTGTGTGTACATATCTCTGTGTGTGCATGTTTCTAAATGTATTCATTTTGTAAGAATACGGGTCACATCAGGCAACCCGGTGTACTCTGTCATGAACTCATTTTAACTGTATCCACAATAATGGTTTCTTCAAGTAAGGCTGCATTTTGAGGTACTGAGGCTAAGACTTCAAGACATACATTGAGGAAGGGACAGGATAAAATGCAAACCACAGCAGTTAGTTTAGCAAAACAGGACAGAATTAGAGTTAAGTGGGGCAGTGTCCCTAGGCAGTGAATTTCATCTTGATACCCTGTCATTTTCATGCATAGGTGGAAAGCAGATGAAGGCGAACGTCTGTATGTGCTGCTTCATTCCATCAAAACTTTTGGGTAATTGATTGCAGTTTCTCCATTTTGTCTGGAGGCTTAGACATTCAAAGAGTCGTAAATATACTCTATGAGCATATAACTATCTGGTAAAGTAACTGTATGCCCACCACTTACACACAGAATGCAGAAATAGGAATCATGCAAAGGGTGGCAATTTAGCAGTCACAGTAATCCACACAACAACCATTGCCAGTCTATACTAAATTCCTGTGACACTTCACTGTGCAACACTGAGGGAGGAGTCAGCCTGAGAGAACAGTCAATATCAGGCTGACGAACCACAATTAAGACATGTCAAGATGCCAAATCTACTGTTGACAAATGGTCACTCATTGACAGTGTCGCTCAAAGATGAAAAAAAAAAGGTCATCCCAGGAGAGCAGAATTCAGTCCCAGAGAAATCTTAGTTGAATAATGGCTTAGAAAATGGCTGACAACATTAAAAATGCCAACGTTGTTAGGAAAATACTCACCTTTATACTTTTGATTTTATGGAACTTCCCAAAATAATACTTAAAAACTTAATGATAAGGAGAATTGCTCTATGGCATTCCAAAAATAATAATAATAATACTAAAGTGAAAATTACATAAAATGCCATGACCTTTGAAGCTATTGTTGCTGGGGTGTGAAACATGGCATATTACTTTGAGTTTTTATTTTCATTGTGGAAATGACTACTCTTTTCTTATCTCTGCAGTAATTCAAGATTCCTATAAGAGAAAGGCTCTAAAATACTCTCGTTCACCCTCTTCACCTGACTGGCTAGCGCAGACCCACTTTCATGTCTGAACTGACTTCTACAAACCCCTTTGCCTTCATGAAAGGAAGTTTTCTTTCGCTTTTCTTTCTAAGTATTGACATTTTGACTTTCAGGCATGATTGTGAAAATTCTTTAATTCCTGCTCTTTCACACTGAGTCCTAAATATTTCCCAAGTTAAAAAAAAAAATCTTTTACATTTACCACTTCATCCTCTGCTCAAATGGGTAAGTCAGATTTTGTTGAATACATGAATGAAAATTTCCAGACTGAAAGACCCAGTGTTACAGAAAGTATACTCTTAATTGCTTGGCTAATATTGATAACCCAGGAAAGATAATAGTAAACATGTTATATTTTTCTAATGACCTACATTTGTCCATTTCCCATCATTCCCGGGCCTTACATTCCCTGAGGGAATGGAAGGTCCACAATAGGCCTACAGAGGTTTCTTAGCATCTCACCATCCCTCAATCTGAGCCAAGAACTTCATGCAAACAGCCATGGCAGACTTTCCACATACAATCCCCCAAACATTGTGATTTCCCAGGAATGAGCAAAACAGAAGAGTAAGTTTCTAGATCTTGGTGCCTAATAGGTTGCAGACAGGCTGTCCACTAGATCTAGAAAGCACACAATGTTTACTAACAGCTAGCCTAATGGGAAACAAGCTTTTGTTCCCCTATTTAGAACTATAAACTAAACAGATTCATGTCATTCATGTCTGGATAGGTATTTATTGACTGACATGAATTGCCATTTTCTATAATTGAAGTGAATCATAAATTTACTGTGGAAGCATCCTACACTTCAGAATGAATTCACAGTGACTCTCAAAAGGTTAATATTCTATAAGTGCACAGATTTAAAATTCATTTGTAACATGCATCTGCCCCCCGCAAGTCCCCACACAGTTTTTTCTTGTGCAACAAAATTTGGAAATTGAAGAAAGTAATATTTTGGTTTTGGGAATATTTTAATTTTGTTTTGTTTTGCAGAACAATTTTCCCCAGTGATTTGTCCCTGAGAAGAAAACCAAATGTTTAAGGAAAATAATTCTTCTAGGATGAGCAGTCTGCATTCAATGGAGGCAAGGCTTCTGTAGTCCAAGCAAATTAATCTATGTGTGTTCATGTATGGGGTATGCATATGCAGGGAAAATAATCTAATATGTAAAACTAAAATGTGCTAGCAACCCATATTAATGCCTTTGTATAATGAACACATGCTTGTTAAAATCATAAATCAGTTGATAAAGAATTTATAGGCTATGACAAAAATATCATTCATTATGTATAATTTTTTAATTGTCAAATGATGTTAGATATCTTGTAATAAAAATCCCACAGGTCATTAAGTATGAAAACAGAGATCATCAATCATGAAAAGAAAGTATATTTGAAAAACTGAAATTAAAAATAAGATAAGTGCTTAAAACAGATACAATTTTGGGGAGTCTGTGGACAATATAAAAACAGCAGTGTAATTGGTTATTTAGCTCTCCTTGTTAAAAACCTCATGCCAGTTACATTGGAGAGCATCTTCTTTCTTACATATAGCTCTTGGGAGAGATTTCTCATGCTTTCTTATACAAGAGGACTATCGAGAATAACAAAATGGTCTTTTCCAAGAGGTTTTGAAAATTACAAACATGGTTTTCACTGACTTTTCTTCAGATTTTACCTCGTATAAACTAAATACTAAAGTGCAATTCACTTAAAGCATTTCCTAAGAGCAGATAAGCCAAAGCAGTCCAAATACTTCTGAGTGATCTAAGTTACTCCAAGAGATAGAACTAAAAGGACGTGGGAAATGAGCATTTAAACTGTTTCCAACCGAAGGAAAATGTTCAAATGTCCTCAGAACTAGAAATGGAAAGCACTGAAACACAGTCACTCTAAAAAAGAAGGACCTGCAGATGCCCAAGGCCCTATATCCCAGTCATGTCTTGTGGGAAGTACAGAGGTCCTTTTGCTCATATATAAGCACTAAGGGAACCAGGAATGTTAAAAACATAGGGTTATCCCTTCAAAGGGAGGAATATATAACCTGTTATCAGCCCAGAGACCTGAGAGGTGACATGGTTAATAGCCTGGTAAGCTTTGCACTATCTGTGTGACTGAGACCACACTGGATCTTTCCCCAGACCCTTATTGTGAGCTTGTCAATCTACAGAACCTATCTTTTTGGGAGGCGTCACATGTGCTTTACAAAGAGTTTCAATGTAGTTATGTATTGAGCTTTATTGTGCACACAGGATTGAGTATTTATCACAAGGAAAATTTTCACCAAATTTGCCGTGCTTAAATATGCCTAACATAAACTACTTGGAACCAGGCTCTCAAATTTTGAACGAACACCTTCTACTTAGTTATATTGAACTGAACTCCTTCTTGCCTCCATGCTGGTCAGGGTGGCTGCGGAGACCCTCCACAGCCCCAGCATTTCTTTGCTTCACTCCACCATCCTGCCTTTCCTCAGCTCCAAGTGGGTGGCGGAGAGTAGACCTCCACAATCACTGCCCTAGAAATTTTGGTTAAGTTATCCTGTGGCTATTACTCAAAAAGAGGACCGCTATCCTTAGGTAAATTCTAAAAATGAAGTGGTCATTTAATCCTAAGATCCTTGACAAAAGACTGTAGTTTACATACACAAAAGAACAAACTCTCATGCATGGTAGGGAGTAGGATGTTCACTGCTTAGAAGTTGTTTTAAATAGGATGCTAAACATAAGTGTGTTTCTGGAGAGTCCCCCCTAGTGGAGCAAAATAGATCAAAGCAGTGTTCTTGTTAGAGGTCACACTCAAATTTCTTTTTATTCTAGTCTTCAAAGAATAAAAATTAAGCTATTTCTAATGTCATAACACATTTTCAATTATGCTAAATTTTTAGAAAATTCAGAGAACACAAAGAAAAATTGACAGTGATTTTTAAGTTCAATTCTCAGAGAAAAACAGTAACAAGTAATTAATTTTCCCTTTCTTGTCTGTAATGATGCATGTATAAAAACAAAATGTAATGCTGAGCACATTTCCTAGAAATCTGTCCTTTTATATGGCATATTATGAATATTTTAAAGTTTTACAAAATACCTTGCCACAGTATCATTTTCATGGATCCATTTGCACAGCTTTTTGCTAACTACACACTTGAAACAGTTTGCCAATACTAACAGATGCCAAATAGGTTATCTATATAGTTTTTGCATCATCAAGACTTCTGCTAACGAACATTGCTAGATAAGCATTTTTCTTCTATTCGTGGCTATCTATTTCATTTCTTTATAGAAATTTCTTTATAGAAATGAAATCGCCAAGTGAAATGGCAAGCTATATTTAAGTCTATTGATGCCCATAAGCGATTTTCTCTTGAAAAGTCTAGAAATTAAGACTAGCAGATCTGATTCCCCCTGAGCAGAAAACTCAGAATTCAGGGTTTAATTTACTGAATGTTCAAGGACTGCTCTTGGGATCAGTTTGTACAGAAGGGAAAATTGGGCAGAAGCAGCAATAATCTCCAGTGTGACCAGGAGTGATGCTTAGTTTATTCCCAGGGGCTCAGAGGCTAGAATGACTCTTAGTTGAGCTGAAGTGACTAAGTACTTTTACCTCCACATTGGCCAATCATTGGATGTGGGCCATACGAGGAACAGATGTGTGCTTGGATAAAGGCTTTCTGCTACTACTTTACTTCTGAGTCTCTGTAGGTGGGACAGCCCCAGCACCTGGATCACTAAATGTCCACTAGAGGAAGACTCCACACTCATGTCACCAGTACTTTATGAGTATGCCTGGCTTCCCTCATTTTGACACCTCTTCTTATCATTAGTTGTTTCACTTTTGCAATTTAAAACATGAATAATGTGTCTTCTTTCCTAGTAATTTGCATTTTTAATAAATTACCTATTCATGATATTGTCCTATTTTCTTATTATGGTGATTTGCCAGAGGGGATGTTGGGCTAGCTATTTTTTTGAGAGCTATTTAGAGAGTAAGATAAAAGACTTCTTGTAAACCATGCCAAGGTTCCTAGTCTGAAATACTTTCATTCACATTCTTTATGACATGTAGCAGCAGAAACGTTTAGTTAGTATGCTTAAAACTTTTCATCCTTCCTTTATGGCTTCTGGCTACAAAGGCAGAGGAAACATGCTTAAAACAACCTTCTTCTCCCCAAGATTCTATCAATATTGATTGAACTTATCTAGTATTTGCATGTACAAAATTTAATTTATTGGTAAATTTGAGGTATAACTAAGATAGGGTGATAACTTTTCTGTAAATAATAAATTTTCCAAAACCATTTATTGAATTCTCTATTTTCCCATGTTTTAGAGTTCAACTTATATTGTGTCATAAATTCTTATTTTACTAATGGCCAAAGGAATTTAATCCATTTCTAGGGTTCCTACTAGAAAATATTTCATTAACAACTTTTTTCTGGTATATCACACTGCATATGCAAAGGATAGTGCTATGTATAAATATCCTAGCCAGTTTCCTGTCCTTTCTGAAAAAGAATGGTTTGACACAAAATAATTAAATTAAATATTAAATATGAACATAATTTCCAGTTTTGAATGATGAGTTTTAATTATGTCCAGGGACCACCCTACCTATTGAATGCTAATAATATTTAGAATCCTTCTACACCACTCAGGCACATTCTATTGAAATAGCTAAGATGATTCTCTCTATTACTCTAAACCCAGGGGATTTAATCCTATTAAAAGTAATTCACATTAGCATCATTAAGAGGATAATCCTATTTGGCCTACATACAGTTCATTCCTTTCTCTTTTCTTCTTCACAATGCAACTTAGCTGTGCACTTCCTTTGACTAAAAAAGAAATAAACAGAAGGGCAGAATCCAGTCTGGACAATACAGTTTCTGCCTTTCACCAAGCATTCTGAAGTGGGTTTTCATGGGCACAATAAATCAATAATAAACTAGCAGTGACTTATCACTTAGTAAAAATCTAGCTTCTCAAATTCTACTCAGTGAAGAAGGTACATATTGCCTGCTACATAAATAAGAATGCTCATTCCTCTTCTACATCTGGGTGCCTCAACTAGGGGAAGGAATGAGTTTGGTTTGACTTCAGGCCTATGATCAGCTAGAAGTTTCTGGAAGGAGATACCAGTCTTTCAAATGCTTCATGGGTTTCTCAGTAAAACCAGAAATTACTGTGGCCTACTTTACTAAAATGCAATTTCCTAGTAAATTCAATACTAGTGCCCTTGCTCGAAAATAAAATTTTCTTCTCAATGTAATAATGTTTCAAAGTGAAATAAAGATGGTCTGACTATACTTGCCTACAACCTTCCCGTCTGTGCCAATGTGCAGAATAACCATGCTTGTGTTCTTTTGTTTATTATGCCGGCTTTCTGACTGTCTTCACATGTTAACACCATGAAGCTAAAATTGCACAGAAAAACTCTCCAAAATGATACATAGTTATCTTGGGGTGGTTGGGATAAAGAGTAGAAATTGCAATTAATTGTTTTGAAATAAATTGTTTTTATTACCATCATAGGAGATATGATGCACAGATAACATCAACAAAACCAAAAACAAACAAAAATACAAAATGAAATGATTAGCTGTGAATATAGGAATCTTCTCTCTCCAGTCCATCCAACACATATTTGTTTTCATTGTTTTTGTCTCAAAAGGAAGATGCTTTCTCCTATGGATGGTTGCCTTTTCTCCCATGTTCCCAGAATACTTCAGCATGGGCTTTGCTGAACAGTTAGCTTCTGTGGCTGCCTTTCCATGCCTTGGGCTCTCTGTGATTGGTATACAATACCCACACTTTACATTAATAACTTCTCTTCTCTTGTTTACCACACATTTGTCTTTCTCAAACTTCTAGAAAGAGTTGTCTGTATCCCAACTTTACTTCCTGACCAGTTTGTTCCTGAGTTCATTGAAACTGTCTCATCTTTAGCAAGCCAGTGACACCATCTTGTTAAAGACCTGATACCAAATAGAATAAGTTATTTTCAGCCCTCGTATTGCTCCAAATTTCCCTGAAACAATTTGCATTGTTGATTCTACATTTCTTAACATCATCTTCTGCCTAATTCGATTGATCCTCATCAATTAATTCTTTTACTTCATTGACCACTCAGACATTTCAAAGGACTCCACTACAGCAGGCACAATTTCTCATTTTTAATTATAGTTTCTTTCACTTTTTATGGATTATTTTATAATTTTTGTTTATGATTTGAAATTTTCATATGTGTATACAATGCAGCTTGAAAATTTGCACCCAGAACCTAATAACACATCTATCTCCCAAATTCAGGTCATCTTTTAAAATTGTATTTATTTAGTTTTAACCCACAGATTCCAATTAGTACTGCCCATATGTGCAAGGGATGGGGTCTTTCACTGGGGCTTGGGCAGCCTGTTTGTTACTACTGCCCTCAAATGTGATTCTATCCCTAAGTAGCCTTCAACTGCCAATAGTTCCTCAGCTAAGGGTGAGACCTCAGTAGTCCCTCTCTGATCCACAGGCTCCACTTTTCTCTCTACACATTCCCAGAATTTCTTTATGTTCCGTGACTTTAAAGGAAACTTTAAATTTACAAATCTCAAATTTCAGTGTCCATTCCAAATTTATCTCCAGGTCTTAGACTTTATAAGGCTATGTTCATATACAGCAAAATTTCCCATCTCATTCTGCAAATACAATTTATTAATCTTAAATTGACAACTCCCAAGTTTTCTTCAGCTTAGTGTACTTCCAATAACTGCCTTTAACTTCAGTTCCTAGAACTAGACAATGGTGTTGATAAGTAAAAGAAATGTTATCACATAAATCTAAACCCTAATTCTAAAGTAGATTTTACATGATTTTTCCTTTTACTTTTGAGATTATAATTACATCATTTCCCCCTTCCCTTTCCTCCCTCTAAATTTTACAGTATATCCCTCCTTGCTCACTTTCAAATTCATGATCTTTTTTATTAATTGTTGTTACATATTATGCATATATATGGATATATTATGTCCTTATATGTAACAGTTTTAATTAAAGAAGAAGAAGCTATGAATTGGAGGAGCAGAAGAGGCACTAGAGGAATTGAAGAAAGGAGAGGGTAATTATGTAAATGCAGTACTTACACGTGAAATTCTAAAGATAAATTTGAGAAAAGAAGAGAAATTAGATGAGAGGACATAGTCTTTTTTTCTTATTTCTTACATTTTTTATTAAGGAATTTTTTATGCATCTTACATACCAACCACAGATCCCCCTCTTCTCTCCTCCCACCCCTCCAGCCTTCCCCTCCCAACCTATCTTTCCAACTTTATCTTGTTGGAGAGGACATAGTCTTAAAAGAGAAAGCAGGATGAAGCCTGAAACAAGATTCTGTGTCATGCACCCCATCATCCTAAATGTCATTTGATTCACAAACATTGGATTCCAAGAATCTTCTACTCATAAGGATAATGACAGAGGTTAACATAGCTTTGATTATCCAATATTTCTTTTACTTTCTTCTGTTAAAAAGTAGTCTGTTTCTTCTCTGCTGTCAGACTTACATCTTTGACAAAATAATAAAACTAGATTGGAGGGGGAAAGATCTGTTTTGTCTCATGTCTTCAGAGATTCCAGCCCATGGCCCCATACCCCATGGTACTGTGCAGAAAATGAGACAGAAAATCATGGCAAGAAGCAAAGAATGCTTACCTCGTAGTAGATGGGAAGGGGAGAGAAATAGGACAAGATGGAGTCTCTAGGGCTCACCTCCATGGAATTACTTTCTTCAATTAGATCCCACTCCTGAAGTGTCCATCCCCTCTCAACAACCAATCAAATTAAGAATTCACCAGTGGATTAACCATTGATGAAATGACAGTGTTCATGATCCAATCACTTAACAAAAATCTCATACCTGAGCACTGCTGCATCAAGGACTAAGGTTTCCAAACATGAGCTTTAGTAAACCCTTTCTGACACTAACCAAACCATCACATGTCCCATTGGGAACCTTCTTTTTCCCAGTTCCAGATCTGATAGATAATTCCAGAGAGAGCTGCCATATTTTTTTATTTTTTTATTAAGAAATTTTTTATTCATTTTACATACCAATCACAGATCACCCTCTTCCCTCCTCCCGCCCCTCCAGCCTTCCCCCACAACCCACTCCCATTCCCTCCTACAAGAAGGTAAGTTTTCCCATGGGGAGTCAGCAGAGCCTGGTACATTCAGTAGAGGCAGATCCAAGCCCCTCCCCCTGCCTCAAGGCTGTGCAAGGTGTCCCACTACAGGTAGTGAGCTCATGTACCAGGGACAGATCCTAATCCTATTGCCAGGGCTCTCCTTAAGCAGATCAAGCTGCACAACAGTCTTGCTTATGCAGAGGGCCTAGTCCAGTCCCATGGAGGCTCCACAGGTGTTGATCTAAACTTCATGAGCTGTCATATTTTTTGACAGCCTCTTATCACACCTAACATATAGTAGGTGTGATACTTGACCACAGTGAATCAAATATTCCTCCACTACCACTTTAGAACAAGCCACAATAACTTCCCTCTCTGACCTATAAAATTGCAGCACCCTGTAAATAGTTCTTCTGTTTGCATCTTTGCTGCCTTTACAATGTAGTCTCTGAAGTGTCTTTGAAAAATTTAATTAAGTAATGCCACTTTCTGCCCAGAGTCCTCCCTTAGACTAAACTATAAAGACCTTCAAACAGCCTTAATGGCTCTATACAACCTGTGTCCTTCCCAAGCTCCATCAATGCTGCTTCCCAGGCTCTGCCACCTCCCACCCATTTCCTATAATCCTGTTCCAGCATTTTCTAGAAAAAAATCCCTAAATATAGGTAAGTTGTATTCCTGTAACTCTCTTCAAACAATGGATCAAATCCAGCTGATTGCTTATCAGTTCCATGACTGTCATGGTTGCCTACCCATTCTTCTTCCCCAATCTCTTTTTCTATAGAAATGGATATAAGACCACACACTCAGGCTTTTACTCTTGGTGTTTCCTTTGCCCAGTTACCACTGCCCACATCTTTCTGCTTAGATCTACTTCATTTCTTTCAAGTCTATACTGATGCCATCTCCCTATACCATCCTCAGAATCTCTGTGAACCTATCTCCATGACGTAGAACACGTAACACCCACTGTGCTCCCCACTCCCTTTAACCTACATTAATTTTCTTTGGTAAAAAACTATTTACATGTGTATGTGTGTACCTAGGTCTATGCATGTGTACCATGTGCATTCAGTACCCCAAAGAGGTCAGAATAAATTAAAGTTACAGATGGCTGTAAGCTATCATGTAGGTGCTAGGAACTGAACACATGTCCTTGGCAAGAGAAGCTATCTCTGTTAACCATGGAGCTATCTCTTCAGTGTCTCATTTTATTTAAAAAAAAAAAAAAAACTCTGCAAGTGCTCTTAACTGCTGAGCCATCCTCCAGCCTCCTCTTTATTTTTCTAAGTATGTTTTACCATCTACTTTATATTTCACGTTTTTGTTATGACATACATTCATATTTTAGTTATTCTTTTAACCCAGAACCTACAATTATAAAAACTTATCAAAGCTTAGTAAGTATTTACTTGTTAAATAAATTAAAAAACAGTCTTATACTCAAGATAAATTTACTTTGAAAATTAATTTTTTAAAAAGGTACTTCTGGCTGGGCAGTGGTGGCACACACCTTTAATTCCAGCACTCAGGAGGCAAAGCCAGAAGGACCTCTGTGAGTTCGAGGTCAGCCTGGTCTACAGAGCAAGATCCAGGACAGGCACCAAAAGGTACTTCTGGCTACTATGTGCATTTCAATGTTGTGGTGGTTTTAAGGAGATGTTCTCCCTAATCTCAGACATTTGAGTGCTTGGTCCTCAGTTGAAATATCATCTAGCTAGTTTGGGAGGTATGGACTTGCTGGAGGGAGTTCGTCTTAGGGATAAGAGAGGCAGGCTTTGAGGTTTCAAAGTCTCACACCATTCCCAGTTAGCCCTCTTCTGCCTCCTGCTTGCAGTTTGAGGTGTGAGCTCTTAGCCCTTCCAGTTGCCAAGTCTGCATGACATCATGCTTCCCTACTTGGATGGTAATGGATTCTTATCCCTGTAGAACTATAAGCCCAAACAAACCCTACCTTTCATAAGTTGCTTTGGTTATGGCTATCTATCCAAGAAAAAGAAAATAACTAATACAAATAAGAACCAAGCTTTGCCTATTTCATACACTATACATCTGGAGAATGGCAGCCTTTAGTTTAGCATGATTCCAGTTGTGCGTGCTCACAAGGTAAGCTGAAGACATAATAAAATAAACAGAAATGTAGATAATTGCAGGCCTCCAAGTAATACAGAGCAGTATAGAAATAATAGTAAAATTATCTAGTCACCTTCCAAAAACCCTCTTCCTTTTATGTGTGTGAAGAGTTTGGGGGCAATAAATTCAAACTGAAGGATATTTGATATGATTAGAATACCCAATCAGGTTTGATGGATCTGAAATTATTGGCCCATAAATAAAATGACCACACTAAGATCAGTTTAATTTCCTATCAGCAAGTCTACCCTTTGTTTTATATGAAGAAGCTGTTCGGAGGTTGCATGGCTGTAAGTAACAGATTTATTTTAGTGATCCTTTTCCATATTTAAAATGTCCCTATTATATATCTTTACTACACAGAGTAAATTATGCTTAATCATTTACAAGATTATTTGAAGTTTTTGTGTTGGAGGTACTATGTTATATCAGAAATATCTTTTTTTTTAACTAGAAGATGAAAACCAAGACCTCCCTTTTTCTGAAGAAGATTTCCTTGGTTAAAACAATATATATTCCCTAGCTGCCTTCTCCAGTAGAAAATCTATAAAGTTCAAATTCAATCATATAGAAAAAAACAATTTGATCTGATTGCTAAAATAAGATAATGTTAAAAAAAAGTGTGCTGCCCATCTTCCCCCGGACTTCCCTTCTGAAGCACAGGTGAGTGCCCTAGCTTGCCCCCGACCCCATCCCTGGGCACCAGCCACTCCGGGGAAGACCTGCCCAACTTGGGCCCAGGTTCTGGACCCCGGGCAGGTGCCCTTCTACCCCAACCGGGAAGGATCCCCTTCTCCAAGACCCCTGGCAGACCCTGCAGTCTCCACGCCCTGCCCCCACGCCCATCTGCCTGAGCCCCAAGCCTCTTCCTGAGACTTAGAGGCCGGCCCCCAGCTCCCATCTTGCCCAGGACTTCCCTTCTGAAGCACAGGTGAGTGCCCTAGCTTGCCCCCGACCCCATCCCTGGGCACCAGCCACTCCGGGGAAGACCTGCCCAACTTGGGCCCAGGTTCTGCTCCCCGGGCAGGTGCCCTTCTAGCCCCACTGGGAAGGATCCCCCTCTCCAAGACCCCTGGCAGACCCTGCAGTCTCCACGCCCTGCCCCCACGCCCATCCGCCTGAGCCCCAAGCCTCTGCCTGAGACTTAGAGGCCAGGCCCCCCAGCTCCCATCTTGCCCAGGACTTCCCTTCTGAAGCACAGGTGAGTGCCCTAGCTTGCCCCCTACCCCATCCCTGGGCACCAGCCACTCCGGGGAAGACCTGCCCAACTTGGGCCCAGGTTCTGCTCCCCGGGCAGGTGCCCTTCTAGCCCCACCGGGAAGGATCTCCTTCTCCAAGACCCCTGGCAGACCCTGCAGTCTCCACGCCCTGCCCCCACGCCCATCCGCATGAGCCCCAAGCCTCTTCTTGAGACTTAGAGGCTGGCCCCCAGCTCCCATCTTGCCGTGGATTTCCCATCTGGAGGAGAGAGAGAGAGAGAGAGAGAGAGAGAGAGAGAGAGAGAGAGAGAGAGAGAGAGGAGAGCACCCATCCTCCCCCGGACTTCCCTTCTGAACAAGAGCTTCCATCCTGCCCCGGACTTCCAATTTGGACAAGAGAGCTCCCATCTGGACAAGAGAGAGAGACTTCCTGAATCTGTCAGCTCTGAACCAAGTGTGCGGATAAGGCCAGGAACGAACCACAAGGAGATGGGCAGACGTCAAGGCAGAAACACATACAACAAAATGAATAGTAATACACCATCACCAGGCCCTAGCCCTCCTCCAACACCTAGACCTGAACATCAGAAATTGGAAGAAGCAGAAGAAAATAGCCTTATGAATGTCATCATGAAGAAGCTAGAGGCTCGTGTAGAGGAAAAGACAAAAAAATGTGAAGAACGCTGTAAACAACTAGAGGAAAGGGCAAACAAATTAGAAGAAATCAATAAAGTCCTGGAAGAGAACAATAAAATACTGAAAGAAAATCAAGAAAAATCAATGAAACAAATGAAGGAAACAGTCCAAGACCTGAAAAAGGAAATAGAAAAAATGAAGAAGACACAAACAGAGGGAATGCTGGAAATAGAAAATCTGAGAAAACGATTGGGAACTTCAGATGCAAGTATAATCAACAGAATGCAAGAGATGGAAGAGAGGATCTCTAGCGTTGAAGATACAATAGAAGAAATAGATTCATCAGTCAAAGAAAACACTAAAGTCAACAAAGTCATGAACCAAAATGTCCAAGAAATTTGGGACACCATGAAAAGACCAAACCTACGAATAATAGGGGTAGAAGAAGGAGAAGAATACCAACTCAAGGGCACAGAAAATATATTCAACAAGATCATAGAAGAAAACTTTCCCAACTTAAAGAAGGAAATGCCTATGAAGATACAGGAAGACTATAGAACACCAAACAGACTAGACCCCCAGAAAAAGTCCCCTCGCCACATAATAATTAAACAATTAAACGTACAGAATAAAGAAAGAATATTAAGAGCAGCAAAGGAAAAAGGCCAAGTGACATATAAAGGCAAACCTATCAGAATAACACCCGATTTCTCAATGGAGACTTTGAAAGCCAGAAGGTCCTGGACAGATGTAATGCAGACATTAAGAGACCATGGATGTCAGCCTAGACTAATATACCCAGCAAAACTTTCAATCGTCATAGATGGAGTGAACAAGACATTCCATGACAAAGCCAGATTTAAACAATATTTATCCACAAACCCAGCCCTACAGAAAGCACTAGAAGGAAAATTCCAACCTAAGGAAGTCAGATACAACCTCGAAAACACAGGCAATAGATAAAGCCACAGCAGTAGACCCCAACGAAGAAAAGTACACACACATCACCACCAAAAAATAACAGGAATGAACAATCACTGGACATTAATATCCCTCAATATCAATGGACTTAATTCACCTATAAAAAGACATAGGCTTACAGAATGGATACGAAAGCAGGACCCATCTTTCTGCTGCATACAAGAAACACATCTCAAATTCAAAGATAGACACTACCTAAAAATAAAAGGCTGGGAAAAGACTTTCCAATCAAACGGTCTTAAGAAACAAGCGGGTGTAGCCATCCTGATATCCAGCAAAATAGACTTCAAACTAAAATCAATCAAAAGAGATCAAGAAGGGCATTACATACTCATCACAGGAAAGATCCACCAAGATGAAGTCTCAATTCTGAACATTTATGCCCCAAACACAAGGGCACCCACATATGTAAAAGAAACATTATTAAAGCTTAAATCACATATAAAACCCCACACATTAATAGTGGGAGACCTCAACACCCCGCTTTCACCACTGGACAGATCCCCCAAATCGAAACTTAACAGAGAAATAAAGGACTTAATTGATGTCATGACTCAAATGGACTTAATCGACATCTACAGAACATTCCATCCTAACAAAAAAGAATATACCTTCTTCTCAGCACCCCATGGAACCTTCTCTAAAATTGACCACATACTTGGTCACAAAGCAAATCTAAACAGATACAAAACAATTAGAATAACCTCCTGTGTTCTATCAGACCACCATGGTCTAAAGTTGGATTTCAACAACAACAAAAACTACAGAAAACCTACAATCTCATGGAAACTGAACAATACCCACCTGAATCACCAATGGGTTAAGGAAGAAATAAAGAAAGAAATTAAAGACTTCCTAGAGATCAACGAAAATGAAGACACCACATATCCAAACCTATGGGACACTATGAAAGCAGTACTAAGAGGGAAATTCATAGCACTAAACGCCCACATAAATAAGCTGGAGAAATCTCACACTAGTGACTTAACAGCACACCTGAAAGTTCTAGAACAGGAAGAAGCAAAGTCTCCCAGGAAAAATAGATGCCAGGAAATTATCAAAGTGAGAGCTGAAATCAATAAAATAGAAACAAAGAGAACAATACAAAAAATTAATGAAACAAAGAGTTGGTTCTTTGAGAAAATCAACAAGATAGACAAGCCCTTATCCAAACTAACCAAAAGACAGAGAGAGAGCATCCAAATCAACAAAATCAGAAATGAAAAGGGGGACATAACAACAGACATTGAGGAAATCCAGAGAATCATCAGGTCATACTTCAAAAACCTCTATTCCACAAAACTGGAAAACCTAAAAGAAATGGATAATTTTCTGGATAGGTACCACATACCTAAATTAAATCAAGACCAGATAAACTATTTAAATAGTCCAATAACCCCTAACGAAATAGAAACAGTCATTAAAAGTCTCCCAACCAAAAAAAGCCCAGGACCAGATGGTTTCAGTGCAGAATTCTACCAGATCTTCAAAGAAGAGTTAATACCAATACTCTCTAAATTGTTCCATACAATAGAAACAGAATGAACATTACCAAACTCCTTCTATGAGGCTACAATTACCCTGATTCCCAAACCAAACAAGGATACAACAAAGAAAGAGAACTACAGACCGATCTCCCTCATGAACATTGATGCAAAAATACTCAATAAAATACTGGCAAACAGACTCCAAGACCACATCAAAACAATTATCCACCATGATCAAGTAGGATTCATTCCAGGGATGCAAGGATGGTTCAACATACGAAAGTCTGTCAATGTGATACACCATATAAACAAACTCAAAGAAAAAAACCACATGATCATCTCACTAGATGCTGAAAAGGCATTTGACAAAATCCAACACCCCTTCATGATAAAGGTCTTGGAGCGATCAGGAATACAGGGAACATACCTAAACATAATAAAGGCAATTTACAGCAAGCCAACAGCCAACATCAAATTAAATGGAGAGAAACTCAAAGCAATTCCACTAAAATCAGGAACGAGGCAAGGCTGTCCGCTCTCCCCATACTTATTCAATATAGTACTTGAAGTTCTAGCCAGAGCAATAAGACAACATAAGGAGATTAAGGGGATACAAATTGGAAAGGAAGAAGTCAAGCTTTCCCTATTTGCAGATGACATGATAGTATACTTGAGCAACCCCAAAGATTCCACCAAGGAACTGATACAGCTTATAAACACCTTCAGCAACATAGCAGGATACAAGATCAACTCCAAAAAATCAGTAGCCCTCCTATATACAATGGACAAAAAAGCGGAGAAGGAAATCAGAGATACATCACCCTTTACTATAGCCACAAATGACATAAAATACCTTGGGGTAATACTAACCAAGCAAGTGAAGGACCTATATGACAAGAACTTTAAGTCCCTGAAAAAAGAAATTGAAGAAGATGTCAGAAAATGGAAAGATCTCCCATGCTCATGGATAGGCAGAACTAACATAGTAAAAATGGCAATCTTACCAAAAGCAATCTACAGATTCAATGCAATCCCCATCAAAATACCAACACAATTCTTCACAGACCTGGAAAGAATAATACTCAACTTCATATGGAAAAACAAAAAACCCAGGATAGCCAAAAGAATCCTGTACAATAAAACAACCTCTGGAGGCATCACGATCCCTGACTTCAAGCTGTACTATAGAGCTACAGTAATAAAAACAGCTTGGTACTGGCATAAAAACCGACATGTGGACCAATGGAATCGAATTGAAGACCCTGATATTAATCCGCACACCTATGAACAAATAATTTTTGACAAAGAAGCCAAAAGTGCACAATGGAAAAAAGAAAGCATCTTCAACAAATGGTGCTGGCAAAACTGGATATCAACATGTAGAAGGCTGCAAATAGATCCATATCTATCACCGTGCACAAAACTTAAGTCCAAATGGATCAAGGACCTCAACATAAATCCAGCTACTCTGAACCTGCTAGAAGAGAAAGTAGGAAGTAGTCTTGAACACATTGGCATAGGAGACCACTTTCTAAATAGAACACCAGTAGCACAGACACTGAGAGAAACAATCAATCAGTGGGACCTCTTGAAACTGAGAAGCTTTTGTAGGGCAAAGAAAACGGTCAACAAAGCAAAGCGACAGCCTACAGAATGGGAAAAGATCTTCACCAATCCCACATCTGACAGAGGACTGATATCCAGAATATATAAGGAACTCAAGAAATTAGACATCAAAATGCCCAACAGTCCAATTAAGAAATGGGCTATAGAACTAAACAGAGAATTCTCAACAGAGGAAACTCAAATGGCTGAAAGACATTTAAGGAATTGCTCAACATCCCTAATCATCAGGGAAATGCAAATCAAAACAACTCTGAGATACCACCTTACGCCTGTCAGAATGGCTAAGATCAAAAACACTGAAGACACCTTATGCTGGAGAGGATGTGGAGCTAGGGGAACTCTCCTCCACTGCTGGTGGGAATGCAAGCTTGTACAACCACTTTGGAAATCAATATGGCGATTTCTTAGAAAATTGGGAATCCATCTCCCCCAAGATCCAGCTATACCACTCTTGGGCATATACCCAAGGAATGCTCAACCACACCACAAGAGCACTTGTTCAGCTATGTTCATATCAGCGTTGTTTGTAATAGCCAGAACATGGAAACAACCTAGATGCCCTTCAACTGAAGAATGGATAAACAAAATGTGGTACATATACACAATGGAATACTACTCAGCAGAGAAAAACAATGACATCATGAGGTTTGCAGACAAATGGATGGATCTAGAAAAAATCATCCTGAGTGAGGTATCCCAGACTCAGAAAGACAAACATGGTATGTACTCACTCATAACAGGATACTAGATGTGGAACAAGGATGACTGGACTGCTACTCACATCACCAGGCAGGCTACCTGGAAAACAGGACCCCAAGAAAGACACAGGGATCGCCCAACGACAGAGAAATGGAATGAGATCTACATGAACAGCCTGGACAGGAGTGGGGGTAGTGAAGGGCGAGGGTCGAGGGAAAGAGAGCTTGGGTGAGTGGGAGATCCCAGCTGGATCAAAAACAGAGAGGGAGAACAAGGAATAGGAGACCATGGTAAATGAAGACCACATGAGAATAGGAAGAAACAAAGTGCTAGAGAGGCCCACAGAAATCCACAAAGATACCCCCACAACAGACTGCTGGCAATGGTCGAGCGACAATCCGAACTGACCTACTCTGGTGATGGGATGGCCAAACACCCTAATTGTCGTGCTAGAAACCTCATCCAACTACTGATGGACCTGGAGGCAGAGATCCATGACTAGGCCCCAGGTGGATCTCTGGGAGTCCAATTAGCGAGAATGAGGAGGGTTTATATGAGAGAGAATTGTTGAGACCAAGGTCGGATAAAGCACAGAGACAAATAGCCAAACAAACGGAAACACATGAAATATGAACCAATGGCTGAGGGGTCACCAACTGGATCAGGCCCTCTGAGTGGGTGAGACAGTTGATTGGCCTGATCTGTTTGGGAGGCATCCAGGCAGTGGGACCGGGTCCTGTGCTCATTGCATGAGTTGGCTGTTTGAAAGCTGGGGCCTATGCAGGGTCCCTTGGCTCAGCATGGGAGGAGGGGACTGGACCTACCTGGACTGAGTCCACCAGGTTGATCTCAGTCTGTGGGGAAGGCTTTGCCCTGGAGGAGATTGGAATGGGGGGCGGGCTGGGGGGAAGGTGAGGGGGGCGGGAGGGGGGAGAACAAGGGAATCTGTGGCTGATATGTAGAACTGAATTGTATTGCAAAATAAAAATTAAAAAAAAAAAAAAAAAGTGTGCTTTCTGAAAAATGCTAAAAGTCCTGTGATGTTCAAAATAAACACATTGAAAATTAGCAAATATATTTACTGCCATATATTCAATTTTTGTAACCTTATGTTTTCTACCCACACATAGCATGTAATTATCCAAATAAACTAAATATTTATAAGGCTTTGCAAGATTCTGAAAAGGATTAGCTTGGTGTCTGGAATTTTATGGTAGTTATAATGTCTAAAAGGAAATATAAGAAAGAAAATGTTTTCCATGTTCATCTAAATGGAACAGATGACTACTAGTTGCAACTGTATATAATTAATATGTGCAGTGTTTTCTGACGGCTATGACTGTGTACGAATCTGGCTTTTTGCAATGTGAGTCCATTGTCAAACAAGTCACTTTCTTGCCAATAATGGCATAGAAAATGAATCAAGTCCAAATGAAATGAAACATACCCCATGCTTTCCCTTCAGGAGTATCAGAGTGTGTTTACCTATCCCTTCATCTTAATGCAATCTTGTGTTGTAGGCACAGTGCAGGGGAGCTGAGAAGCATGCCCAATTTAGTCTGCTCTCGTAGACCTACACAGGCTACCAGAGCGCTACTGAAGGCTCAGACATGAGGATCGAGACCCATCTCCTCGGTCAGTTCTGTAGGTTGTTCTATTTCTTTGTGTGGAAAACACACAGTGTAACCAAGAGGCCTTCTAAGAGTACTTCCAAGGTAGGTTTTTTGTTGTTGTTCAGTTTTTTTGTTTTGGTTTGGCTTTTGGTTTTGGTTTTAAGACAAACACAGTTAATAATCAGGATCCACTAAGGGCTGGTTCCCAGACTTGGTCTGGAGATACCAAAATAGAATATACTCAAATTTCCTTATATAAATGGCATTGTGTTTGCACACAACCTGTGTGTGTGTTCCTGTATTGTAGCTGGAGACTTCTCCAGTCCTGCCCAGCCCCACAGACCCCACAACTGCTTATAAAATAATCACTCAGAAGATCATATTAATTAAACTGCTCCGACATTAGCTCAGGCCTACCACTGTCTACCTCTTACACTTAAACTCAGCCCATTTCTGTTAATCTATATGTTGCCACGTGTTCCGTGGCTTTACCTATTGCCTTTACATGTTGCTCCCTGGACGTCAGGCTGGCGTCTCCCCTTGGCTTCCACCTCCCAGCCTCTCTTCTCTGTTTGTCCCACCTATCCTATACTTCCTGCCTGGCTACTGGCCAATCAGCGTTTTATTTATCAATCAATCATAGCAACATATGTTCACAATATACAAGACATCCCACAGCACTGTATGCTTAAAATCCCACCTAGAACTAATGCTAAAGGTTGCTGGTTTTCTGTGTTTTCAAAGAATAAGGAGAAAAAAATCTGTACATTTTTCTTAGAAGAAAAAAAAATGTTTTTATCTGCAATTTTTTGGATCCATTGATGTAGAACCCTCAGATACCAAATACCAAGAGTTGACCCTTTCTCAAATACCCAAGAAGAGGCAGTCTGTTTTTTCAACAATTCCCTGACACTACAAAAAAGAATGTTAAAGCCAATGTGATATAGAGATGGTTAAAGCAGAAAATTGACCTTCTTGCCTGCCCTGTTTCTAGAAATTTATTTAAGATTTTATGAAATCTGATCATATTATAGTCTTTTCTCTGGTAAAATATTCAACTTTTGGGAAGCTGAGGAAGAATAACCACAAGTTCAAGGCAAACCTAGGCTGTATGATGATAAGTTATCTCAAAAGAAGAGGAAAGGAAGCCGGGCAGTGGTGGCACACACCTTTAATCCCAGCACTCGGCAGGCAGAGCCAGGTGCATCTCTGTGAGTTCGAGGCCAGCCTGGGCTACCAAGTGAGTTCCAGGAGAGGCACAAAGCTACACAGAAAAAAACCTGTCTCGAAAAACAAAACAAACAAAAAAAAAAAAAGAAGAGGAAAGGAAAGGAAAAGAAGGAAAGGGAGGAAGGAAGAAATTAAGGGAAAGCAGAGAAGAAGGGGGATAAAGGAGAAGAAGCTCAGATCTCATTATCAATTGCTGAGTCATGTTCCAACTGTACTGATATAATAATCTTGACCAGAAAATATCAATATGCTGGTATCTTATGGAAGGTCCTGTTCAAACACCACAAATTGAGACATCAGTGGTCAGAAATATGTCTTTAGGTTACAAATTTATGCTATGATTCCAAAAATGGTAACTCCTTAATATAGAAGGAAGCATTTTTTGTGTCCCCAAGGCAAGTAATTTTCCGGGTAGATTCCAGAACTGCATCATTGTTATAAGAAGGCATGGAACAAACTAGAGTAGGCTTAGAAAATCTCAAAGGCCAGGTGTGGTGTTCATGCCTATACACTCAGCATAGTAAGGCAGAGGCATGAAGATCTCAACAAGTTCAAGGCACTCAGGGCTACACAGTGAATTCTAGGCCAGTCCAGGGTAACAGTGAGACTTTGTCTGAAAGAAAGAAAAGAAGGGAGGGAGGGAGGGAAGGAGGGAAGGAATAAGGCAGGAGAAGAAAGGATGGAGTTGAGCTTAAAGCTTTTCCTGATTCTTGAAAAGATACATCTGTTTTTTATAAATATCTTGGGGGGAAAAAAGCAACTAATTCTACGACAAAAAGAGGCATTAGACATTCTAAATGCATCATTATCTTTTTCATTTAGATTATGTCTTGTGGTGATACATTGTGTCCTCCAATATATTGTGCATTCTAATAAACTTATCTGGGGTCAGAAGACAGAACAGCCACTAGATAGACATAGAGGCCAGAAAATGGTGGCACACACGCCTTTAATCCTAGCATTCCAGAGGCAGAGATCCATTCGGATCTCTGTAAGTTCAAAGCCACACTGGAAAGAGCCAGACATGGTGACGAATGCCTTGAATCCCAGGAAGTGATGGCAGAAAGCAGAAACGTATATAAGTCGTAAAAACCAGGAACTAGAGCTGGTTAAGCTTTTAGGCTTCTAGCAGCAGTTCAGCTGAGATCCATTTGGATGAGGACTCAGAGGCTTCTAGTTCGAGGAAACAGGATCAGCTGAGGAATTGGCAAGGTGAGGTGGCTGTGGCTTGTTCTGCTTCCCTGAACTTCCAGCATCCACCCCAATACCTGGCTCTAGGTTTATTTTTATTAATAAGACCTTTTAAGATTCATGCTATAATGTCTAAAAATCATGGAGGAATCTATGAATTTTTCTGCCTTTCATAGACTCATCTTCTATAAAATTCAGCCTCATCCTAGAATGCTACAGGGCAAAAAACACTTGAAAATTAAAATAAGAAATCTTAAATTTTAAATAGCTTCATACTTACCATGTAATCCATAGTGTAATGTTGATTATAAATTCATAACAGCCAGAACTTATCTTCAACATATCCTGAACAAATATAATAGACATATACATATATTATATGTATTTTAAAGTATCAAAATAAATACTTACATACATTGAGGACAATGACTGCCAGCCTGGTAACATTCATTATGTAGGTATAAGATAAAAAGTACATACTCAAATCAGATTTTATATTATTATCACTGAAGTTAAAATTAGACCACAGATTGGCTTATTATCGGAAATAGATTAAAACTGATAGCATATGATATGACATCCAGCAAAAGTCTCTCCACTTCCAAACTAAATTAGGATGAAGTCTATATAGGAATCTAATTAATTCATCCTTCCTTAAAAATGGAATTGTGGAATGCAGCAATAAATCTTATTTCTAGACCCTGTGTTTTAAAAATCAGAGTTCTAGTAGACCCTTTGATTAGTATCAGAGTAGACTGGAAGTCATGTGTGAGGGATTTCAGCTATTAGTCACTATTAGAACTGGTAGAACATGTGGGACAATTTTTGACATACTAAGGAAATCATTCCATGTGATTCTAATTAATACTTTTTGATTTATGTAGAATAAACAAACTAAGCTTTATCAACTATGGTGTTGTACAAGAATAATTAATTAGAGAATGTGTTCTGTTTTCACAGAGCCAATCTCTTCACTTTCCTCATCAATCCAGACAGGGAATTCCTTTCAATATTTACTCTAAAACACTTAAATAGAAATAAGTATTTTTAGATGTTTCTACCTTTGCCTTTAAATGTATTATAACCTGGTTCTAAAACATATGGACTCCATATTATTTCTGGCCCTGCTCTGGTTATGTTTTCTGGAGTTCATGTAAAACATTTCTTAATGAATGGATAATGAAAATGTGGTACATACAGAGTTTTATTCAACTGCAAAGAAAAATGAAACTATTAATGCTTCAAGTAAATGGGTGTAACTGGAGAAAATTATATTGAGTGAGGTGATTCAGACACAGAAAACAAACACATCATGTTCCTCTTATGTGTGAACTCTAAAATTTGATTGGTATGTTCAACATGAAGCACCAGTAGAAGGCAAAAAGACAGAAAAAGACCATTGGGTGGGTGACTGCCTTAAGGGGAGGGACTAGCAGAACACAAGTAAATGAAAACAGAAAGGGAGAATACCAGAGTGGGGTGTTAAAATAGAAACAGGGCAGTTAGGAGTTAGGATAGAGGACTTATGGGGTAAGTGAAGGCCGGGAGATTAACCTAAGCAAAGAAATAAGAAAAATCCCCATGGATATCTCCTACTTTGTACGCTGTCCCCATAAAAATGAGAGAAGGCTACACAGGAGATATCCTGCATAGATGGACTGTGTTGCTCGTGAAAGGCATGGCTTATTAAACAAAAAGTCCGGTAACATGTGTAAGACATCTCCATATCAGCTGTAACAATAAAAGCCCTTGCCATTCCCCAAGATGATTCAGCAGAACTAGTTAAGACCCTATTGCTGAAGATACCGCATACCTTGAATACAAATGCAAAGTAATTCTTGATTTAGGATGACACTAATATGTATGAAAATGTCATGTACTTCTCACAAGAAAATGATTTAAAATACATGTGATATATATGCTTAAAGTCTTTATCAACTTCCTGTCACATTTATAGTCAAATTAAAACTCACTTTACTCTCACAAATACTCCATACAATCTACACTCAGCCTCCCTCTGACTTTGGTTTATCCTTAATGTTCTCTGTGTATATCAGTCATATTGAGGTACATAATTGGATATTAGAAGATTTTTAAGGGTTATAATTAAATATGGCAGTAAAAGCAGAATTTTATCTGTCAAATGAGAAACAGATTTCATTTTTACAGATGAATGCTTTTACAACAACAAAAATGGCCTCCACTGACAACTATGTCTCTTCAATGAGGTGTCTTCTCCAGATCTCCTTTAATTACCAGTTCAGATGGCCCAGTATTGCTAGTGAAAGTAAAATGGTTTCCTCCTCCCCGGCATCCATTCATTGAGCATCTTTACTGAACATCTGTTACCTGTTACATCATTCCCAGAACACTATACTTTGAGAATATAAACACAAGCAGGAGGTGCAAGATCTCTACATTTATTGAGTTTTCATTTTATTTAAGAGGAAAGGAGACAAAAAGCAAGCAACCAACCAAAAGCAATGAAATTGCAGGTAGTGGTAGATGCTGTGAATACTATAAGAGGTCCTCTGTCACTGAAGAAAATTTCTATGATGACAGTTAGGGTATTCACCGGTCTGATCTCTGGGGTAAGCCAGTTTAGTTGAGGCACCCTCTGCACTATTGCTAGTAGCCCAGGCTGGGGTCATCCTGGGGGATTCCTGGCAACTTTCCCAGCACTGGGCTTCTCTCTATCCCCATGATGTCTCCCTCTATCATGGTATCTCTTTTATTGCTTTCCCCTTCCATCCCTGCTCCAGCTCAACCATCCCACTCCCTTATGCTTTCATCCCCTATCCCCTGCCCTCCATTACCCAACCCTCACCCCCAGTTTACTCATGGAGATCTTATCTATTTCCCCTTCCCACGGTGGTCCATGTACCCCTCTTTGGGTCTTCCCTGTTAGTTAGCTTCCCTGGAGTTGTGGGTTGTTGCCTGATTACCCTTTGCTTTATATCTTGTATCCACTTATGAGTGGGTACATACCATGTTTGTCCTTCTGAGTCTGGGTTACCTCACTCAGGATGATATTTCACAGAACTTTTCTCCAATGACTATTAGAAGCAGCTCCAGAGATCCACAGTCAGTCACTAGATAGAGTCAAAGAGACAGAAGAGGGATTCTATGAGCAAGTGCATCAGAATTGTGATGGGAAAACATGCAGGGACAACCAAACCGAACTAAAGGGAACTTATGAAAGTTGGATCAATTGCTGTGGAGCCTAATGGGACTGGACTAGGCCCTCTGCATGGCGAGACAGTTGTGCAGCTTGATCTGCTTGGGGGGCCTCCTGGCAGTAGAATCAGAATCCATCCCTGGTGCATGAGCCCACTACCTATGATGGGACACCACGTGCAGCCTTGAGGCAGGGGGAAGGGCTTGGACCTGCTTCTACTGAGTGTGCCTCCCATGGGAGGCCTTGCCTTCTTGTGGGTGGGAGTGGGGGGTGGGTTGGGCAGGGGAGGTTGGAGGGGGCGGGAGGAGGGATCTTTGATTAGTGTGTAAAATTAATGAAAAAAATTTCTTAATAATAAAAAAGAGGTCCTCTGGTAAGTTACTACTACAGGAGGAGGAAAGGTAGAGTGTGGTGTAACCTGAAACCTCAAAGGATGAGAAAGACTAGCAGTGAAAAGTGCTGAGCAGAGAGGACTAGCACAAGAATCATAAGACATAAAGAATGAGCGCTTGCTTGGAACACTCAAAGTACATCAATATGGCTGATCCTCACAGAGTATACCAAGACTATCACAAAGTTAAAGGGAGGCTGAGTGCAGGTTGTGAGAATAAAGTGAGTTTTGATTTTATTACAAATATGGTAGGAAGCTGATAGAGTTTAAGCACACACACACACACACACACACACACACACACATAATATATATTTATATGGAAACACCCACGTCTTTCAAATCATTTGTTTCTGTATGTATAAGTACCACAATACATGTGTAAAGGTCAAATGACAACTTGAGGGAATTGTCTCTCCTTCACCATGTGGGTTTTGGATAGAATACTGTAGCAGAAGTTTCTTTCTGGTCCTGCTTGCCCCACTGTCAGGACAAATCTCTCTCATCTGCAGTCCTACAGTCACTTATAAAAAAAAATTACTCAGAGACTTATATTAATTTCAAACTGTGTGGCGTATGGTTTAAGCTTGTTGCTAGCTAGCTCTTTCATCTTAAATTAACCAGTGGCATTACCAGTCTGCTGGCATCTTGCTGCTCCTTGGGCAGCAGTTGACGTCTCTCTCCTACTCTTCTACTCTCCTACTCTCCTTTCTCTTTCCTTTCTCTCTTAGATTTTCCCACCTGACTATAATCTGACTTACCATAGACCAGAGCAGCTTTTTTATTAACCAATCATAGCAACATATATTCACAATATACAGAAAGATATCCCCTAGCAGAATACAGATCTTCAGGTTTCACAGCAAGCAACATAAACTGCTGAGCAATTTTGTCAGTCACTAGTGCATACTTTAAAAAGACTATTTAGTCTGTTGAGGCCTTAATCAAATAGTCACAACTGAACACAAGTAACTTCCATTCAGGTCAAATGTGTGTAAATTTATTCTGCTAGTACTCAACAAAGCAATATGCACATAATTTTTTATAAATGTGAGACTTCATAAAGCTTTGATTCTGTAATTACCTCCAGAAGTTCTACCTGCTACATTGGTCTACACTCAATGCATCATGACTCATCAACTTCTCTGTAGCAGACATTCCTCTACCAAGCACTTTTCAAACAGTCTTAGATAAAGAACCATTTTTTGCTTTTTCTTCAATTAATTTTTGTTAATGTTTTCATACAATACAAATTAATAGAAAAAATAGTTTTAAGCAAAAGATATAGTTTTAATTTGTTAGTTTTAAAACTAATCATATTAAAATAAAATTATTAAAATACTTAAAATTAAAAGAAACATAAAGAAAGGAGATATAGTAAATTACAAAACAGTACAAGTTGTTTGCTAAGTTGTGTACACAGGCAGTTGACACAGACATTTCCTAAATATTTGTATCATGTACAACTCCATAATTTTAGATAAAGTGTATGAAGAGAAATAGTAACTTACTATCGTAATTACATGTTCACTTTCTTTGCTTGTCTAGGCAATTGAGATATGGTCTCTTTGTATATAGAACTCTAGCCTAGAACTTTCTATGTAGACAAAGCTAGCCTGAACTATCTGGCATGCCTCCTTCATCTTCTTCCTGCATGTTAGTAATACAGGTGTGCATCACCATTTCCATTCAGGTCAAATTCATGGATGTTCACCTACTTTAAACAAACACAGATATACTTACATTTCAAGTTTTTAGTCCAATAAATTAATTGTTTCTTGCTTATTGAGTGATCTAACTAAGGTAAGATTGGTAATAATGCTACATATAAGAGATTATGTGTTTCTAAATGGTCTCTGTTTTACTTTATAATAGTCTAGGTAGATCTATTGAGTGGAATAATGGAAAGACTTTAAAACAATTTTGACACATTCAGGTTATTAAGTTTTGCTTACCATATGAAATAGAATCAATTATATTTTTAAGATTCATCTTTAGTCCTTTTTCATAACCACTTCTAATAATTAAGTTAAAATAGTGTTTTTAAAACTCAAACCAGTCCTGTTTGCTTCTTGATTATAGGATACAAGTGTAGATCCATGAAAGGAATCTGCTGATCATGACCTTGGATGCTATCTTAAGATCTGAGCAACTTATAAAAGAAAATATTTGATTTGGGGATCATGGTTTCAGAGCATATTAGAGTCTTTGACATCATGGCATGAAGCATGGCAGCAGGCAGGCAGGCATGGCTCTGGAGCAGTAGCTGAGAGCTTACATCTGACCCATAAGCATGAGGCAGAGAGAACTAACTGGAAATGGCATAGGTTTTTGTGACACACCTCCTCCAACAAGACCAAACCTCCTCCCAGTCCTTCTCAAACAGTTCTACCAAATGGGCACCAAACATTCAATTATGTGAACCTAAGGAGGCCATTCTCATCCAAACCACCACAGATGCTAATAGCAATGCTGAACTGGAGAAAATGCTTGAAAACCCTTATTTCTGTTTCGGCTGCTTTCTCATCACAGAATGAGAACCATAGATTCTTACATCTACACCAATATGTGAAATATAGGCTTGAGTATGATTCTAGACTGTACTTTCTATGAATGAAGTAAATGTGCATATTTTCAAAATTTTAAATCCACTGTAAAGGTTTGTTCCCTACTCACCACTATAGACCCAGATATTAGAAGTAGCAACATAAACGTTAAATTGAAAAGATTGCTCTGTGGATGAAAGAGGAGTTTTTGGAAATTTTTGTCTTTTCCAACATGAATATTTCCAATAGACAAGATTTGGTCTAACACTGGGTTTTCTACTGCAATTATTTATTTGTAAACACTCTCTTAGTCATACCTATCAAGCAAGAAGATGGATTAAAGTAATTTTCTGACTAACGGTCTATTAGAATTGTTTTTTAAAGAACTTCATTTAAAACAATCTAATCATTTGCCTCTATTAAATCAAATGACTGCTGATACAGGGAATTAAAGCCAGTGGTAGGCTGGTGCTGCTTTCTACTGGTCTGAGAGGATTAATTATGTTTATCTCACCTCACTCACCATTTAATGATAAGAGGTAGGTAGTTGAAATCAGTTTTGGTGGCAGTATTAATGCTATCAAAGTCAGAAAGCATTACTAGTCATAGGGAGTTATAAATATGTATTAGTATATCACCAATTGTAATTATTTCTAATTTTTAAAATTATCAGAATAAGACAAATTAAAAGAATGGGGTTATTAAATGTGAAATTATTTTAGGTTCTGTTTCCTAATAGACCTTAGTCATGGCATTTTAGCTCTACGCTGAACACAATAAAAACATCCTCTTAACTATGCTACAATACACATACCCAGAGAGACCAGGGAACAAGGCGGGGGTCGCTCCCTGATCTCCTTGGGAAGGAGAAATAGAAGAGATTTTGTGAGTGGACTGCAGGAGGGTGGGGATGGAAACATGAGTAATCAGGTTCAGGGGTTGGGAAACGGAGGGGGAGAGTACTAAAGAGACTACTGGAAAGGGGAGGAGTGCACTTCAGGGCCAGGTAGAAACCTGATGCAAAGGAATCTCCCAGGAATCTACAAAGATGACCCCAGCTAAGACTCCTAGCAATAAAGGATATGTAGCCTGACTGGCCATCCCCAGTGACCAGGCAAGACTTCAAGTGGAGGGATTGGCTCACCAACCCAGTCATATAACCTTCGACTTACAATCTGTCCTGCCTATGTGATGTGCTGGGGTAAGGGTGCTTAGAGGTTGAGAGAGAGTGGCCAACCAACCAATAATTTGTCTAGCCTAAAATCCATGCCATGAGAGTAGTCCCTCCACTGACACTGCCTGGACCACCAGGACCCACAGGCTGGATGACCCAGAGATAAATCAAACATGACTGGAGGAAAAAATGTCAATGTAATGTTGCTTAACAGTATTCTGCTACACTCATAGATTGGTGCCTAGCCTGATTGTCATCAGATAGGCTTCATCCATCAACTGATGGAAACAGATGTGGAGACCCACAGACAAATAAGGAGGACCTCAGGGGATCCTGCAGAAGACAGGGAGAAAGGATTGTAGGAACCAGAGGAGTCAAGGACACTGCAAGAAAATCCACAGACTCAACTAACCTGGGCTCATAGGGACTCACAGAGACTGAAATGACAACCAGACAGCCTTCATGGAACTGACCTAGGTTACAGTTGTGTGTCCTGATCTTCTTGTAGGTCTCCTAAAAGTGGGAGCAGGGGATGTCTCTAACTCTTTTGCTGGCTTTCAGGACCATATTCTGCATACTGGGTCACCTTGCCCAGCCTTAATACATGGGGAGGTGCTTAGTTTTTCTACAACTTGATACACGATATTTTGTTGTTATCTATGCGAAACTTGTCCTTTCCTGAACAGCAACGGAGGAAGAGTGGATTGGGATGTGAGGATAGAGGGAGGGTAGGGATGAGGAACTGGGAGGAGAAGAGGGAGGAGAAACTGTGACCAAAATGTAAAATGAATAAATAAATTAATGAATTAATTTTAAAAATATCTTCCTTGATTATTTGAAATAATCAATTCAGTATGACTTTATATGATTCTTTCTATGTTTATCTATAAAAGGACATATATCTATGTACATATATGTGTTTGTATATGTACATATATACATCAAGTCACAAGTCATAACAGTGGGATGTAATAGGTATAAAAGAATAATATACATGCCTATTTATATATATATAAGTTCCTTTTCACATGTGACTTAATAATTATCTTTATATTTGCCAGCATGCAGTATCAAAACTCTACTTACTTATTATAAATATGAAAACAAAAGCTAGAGATAGTTATAAATGGTAGCATAATAAACAGAAGTCACTGTTCTAGCTGAAAGAGAGATTAGAAGTAAAATTCGGGGCTTGCCTCTATAACCAAATAGCCAATCATACTAAAAGAATCCAATACATTACTGAGAAACCATAATTACTTATTAAGGGAAACTGGCAGAGAATAGATGCAGTTACATAATGAATGTCTTGATAAAGCATATACAAGCAGAACAAAGCGAACGTCATAGAGAATTGAAATAATTGTCTTTCTGTTCTGTCATGTTCTGTGGCTCTCATCTGTGACCCTAGTTTGAACACATGTGTCTATGACCATGGAGAAAGCCAGTACATCCTAATGTTATCCATTAAAGGCATCCTAATTCAATGTGCGTCAAACTGGGCAGCAAACCCAATTGCTGATCTTAGAGATTTCATACATCATTCATATCTATTTTCTCTAGTCATTTATTCCCCTAATTAAGGAAATGTGAAGTATAAATCAAACTGGAGATTTTGTCCAAACATTAGTAGAAGCTGTTTTCAAATACTATGAAAATGTTTATAGCAAAAATGTTATTCCATTAACCTCATCACTGTTTTTGCATCATTATGTATTCAAAAGAAATTGCAAAGATTGTTGTATTTTTCCTTGAATGATCATTTTTTAAAATATTTGAATTTGAACTGAAAAAAATATGAGGTCATAAGGAGAGAGAAATAATGTGATGATGTAACAGGGTTAGATTAGGCATGTCTTACCTCCATCAATAAACAACCAATTATACTAAAAGAACTTACTACATCACTAAGAAGCCATATTATGTGATGGTCAGTTTCAACTCTCAACCTGATGAGATTTAGAACTCTGGGAGATGAGACTCGAGCTTGCCTGTAAAGAATTATCTTGGTTAGATTAGGTTAGGAAGACCTCCCCACTGTGGGTGGCACTATTCCCCTGGCTAGGTTCCTAGATTATATAAAAAGGAGAAGATGAGTTGGAAGCAAGCTTGCATTGTGCTCTGCTTCCTGAGTTTAGATACAGTGTGATCAGCTGCTTCAAGCTCCTGATGTCAGTGCTTCCTTACCATGATGGACTATAAATGAAAATTAAGAGCCAAAATAAACCATTTCTACCTTCATTTGCTTGCTTGTGACAAATAGTATATTTTTATTAGTTATTTGAGAATTTCACAGGTGATTGCAGTGTGTTCAGGTCACATTCACTTCCATTCCTTTCCCAAACTCCTCCATGGTCCACTCAACACCCCATAAACCCCTTTCCTAACTTCATATCCTTTTCTTCTTTTTTTATAACCCACTAAATCCAGTTTATGCCGTCCATACATTCCTGGTGTGATGCCAGCACTGGAGAATATCAACCTAACAGTGGTCACACCTTTGAAAAAGAGTGACTGTCCCTCACCCAGAATCTATCAACTATAGATTGCTCCTCAGTTAGGGGTGGGGGCTTCTGAACCCCTTCCCACTCCATAGTAGAATGATGCTGATTTGCTCTTTGGTGGGTCTTGTGAAGGCAACCACAGCTGCTCTAAAGGAACAAGTCTTGTCATGTCCAGAAGACACTGTTACAACCCAGTCCTTCCTGATGTCTACCTCTTAGACCCTTTCTGTCCACTCCTTTGTGTATGTCCCTCAATCTTGTCGACAGAATGTGATATAGATATGTTATTTGGGGATAAACACTTTACAGACACTTGCTATTTGCTCTTCAACTAGGTGTGCGTTTCTGCTAACCATCATCCATTGTACAAAGTAACTTATCTGATAAGGGTTTTAAGCTGCACTAACCTAGGAGTATAGAGATATTAATTTAGAAGGCACTGTTTTTCTATATACATTTAGCAAAATAATAGTAACAGGCTCACCCTTGAAGCCTAAGAGATCCGCAGACATTGGGTCTTAGCCAAATTTACCACACCAGGCACACATGTCCTCCTGTGGAGCAGGCTTTAAGTCCAAACCAAAAAAAAATGGTTCATTACCCCTGTAACATTGCTGTCACTATTACACCTGTCCTCATGTCTTCTCAGATCAGTTGTCACTGTAGCTTAAGGCAGTTGATGCATAAGACAGTTGATGACTCTTTTCCCACAGCGTCTCATATAGCACCTTCCAGTACCATAAAACCTAGACATCAAAAAAAGACACTCCCCAATCAGTTCCAACTTTATTTTTCCATGCACCACCCCCAAAAGTGATGTCTTTAGCAATAGGTTCTTACCATCAGGTTCTGTTGGGCGGCTAAGAGCAATGGCAGTTACCTATATTGTTTTGGGCTCCCTGAGACACACCTGTCTGACAGCTATAGGTAAGGGATCCTATACCTGGCACTGGGCTTTATATTTGCCAGCCTATCACTTCTAAAAGGAAAAATATTCCATGTGTCAGGTAACTCCAATTAAACTATTTTATACAAATATATGTATATATAAATATTTAGAAGATTATTAAACAGTATACTTCCATATTTTTTCAAATATCCTTATGTTAATTATCCCTTTTCTTACCTCCCCAGCCCTAGCCTCCCATTCCTCTCCTCACTTAAGTCTCCCTTGCCATTATTCTTCTTTACCTCTTCAGAAGCTGCTTTTATCAAGGTATATTACCACAGCAGCAGGAAAAGAAACTAAGACACTACTTAAAATAATGAAATACAGAATCAAGAAGATATTATGATAGCATATCAACTCTTCTCATTTTACAGGGGTTTTCTTATATCAAAGTATATGTTTTTAGTAACGAGAAAGCAAAAGTTCTCTGTTCAAATTATATGAAAAGATAACCTCTCTATTCTCAGATTTTTTTCTTTTCTTATTAAGGGAAAGGGAGGGAGGCTACATCATAATGATCCTCACTAGCTTCTTATTGTTATTCTTTTCTTAAGCAAGCTGTTGATTACCTGATACCTGCAGCCCTTAATCACTGTCAGGTATAACTTAGCAAGATAAGGTTCCTATTTGCTGTAAATATCTCCCTTGTACAATTTTCAATTTCCCAGCTTAAATAAGACTTAGATCAATACAAACTTCAACCATAGTCATTTATTAGCTATCAAAATATATTTCTTAAGATTAGAATATAAAGAAACTGGCATAATTCTAATCATTGTAAAATAAAAAGAAAAGAAGGCACAACACCTCATTTACCTATTATATCCATTATTGATTCACAAATCTTCAAATTTAATGGCAAATATGACAGTATTGTTGAGATCCCTTAAAAAAGCAGCATATTACAGTCAGTTGAATCATAACTTTTCAGTGCTGGAATATGTTTGTTTCACCACAAGATTAGAAGATACTTGCCACTAAGCAATAATAGTAATTAAGATGAAACTGTAATAAAAATCCTTTGTGCTCAAAAGCTGTCCCCCTAGGTATAATTATATTTTTTCATAAGTGATTAAATTAACTTTGTCTATTTCTTTTCATTGGGAGTAATAACAAAAGAAGTCTCAGCACACTTAGTAAGCCACAACTGTATCATTCTTACAAGGTCACTTACATTCTCCATATGAAGAGGGAATCATTGCTCCTCCCATTTTCCTGGCAGAGGCAGCAGAAGTGGAGAACAGAGGAAATCAAACAGCAATTATCCAATGCCAATGCGTTATACATTGTAGATATTCCGAGCAAACATGGCTCAGAAAACCATGTGTGTCACTGCCAGAATATACAGCATCTGTCAGGAAGCTGTTGAGAGTTTGGAAACTTTTCCTTGGATGCTACAAGAGCTCACATGAAAAGTCAGAGCTCCCACAAATAACAATTTACACATGTACTATCATTTACAAAGCTTTTGAACATTATTACATGAAATTCTGAATTTCCAATTTGAATTTTAATTTTTAAACTTCCTTGAAAGTCACATGCCTAGAAAAATGCTTCCATTAAATCCTACACATAAGGCCAGGGCTTCTCTCTAGGAATGTACATGGCCCTCACAGTATCCACTCTTTTTAACCAGTCAGTTAGTATGCACAAACAAGAAGATCAAAGAGTTCAGATTTCTATAAATTCATAATTGCCAACTCAATATGTTGCTTTATATCATATGAAATTGGCAATTTCAAAAACAGAAAAAAAATAGAATTTTCATTATGTCACACAGAAAAGTTCAGCAGTCTTGAGAATACTTCCAGCCACTCTATCTTCCATAAAGCTGTACACAACTTTGCTTATCCTTGCTTACAGTGAAAAACAATTCATCTTCACAGTTTCCTTTCTGCATAAAGAAAGGGAAATAAGTCAAGTGAGTTATTTGTTTCATGTGCCAATCTAATCAAAGAGCATCCACTAAATCTTTGCAGTCATATTTTATTTTATTTTCTACTTTCATGTGTGTGCCTGTGCGGTATGCATATGGGTTTCCACGTTTTGTGGGGAGGCATGCCTGTGAGAGAGCACATGGAGACCTGAAATTGATGTCTGGAATCATCCTATGATGTTCTGATGCCTTATTCAGTCAGATGGGGTGTCTCAATCAAACCCAGGGCTCACTAATATAGCTAGTTTTGCTAACCAGCTTACACTGGGAAATCCAATCTCTGACTTCTGAGGTTGAAATTACAGGCCACCCACCGTATCCACCTAGCATTAGCATCAGTTCTGAGGATTTGAACTCTGGCTTTCTCACTTGCATGGCAGGTGCATAACAAGGGAGCCATCTTCCCAGCCTGTCTTTGCAGTATAACTTTGTTGTTGTTGTTGTTATTATTATTATTATTATTATTATTATTATTATTATTTGGCTTTTATGTTCTGTACTGTTAAGATCCAAGCCCATCTCCAAGGTTAGTTTTACCTGATTAGTGACACCTGCTACATATGTGTAGGCCAGCCACAAAGAATGTGTCAAAACATCTACTTAAAATCTAATTGACTGCACTATGCCTAACAATATCTGAAATAGCTAACATGGTGCAAACTAATATAAGCATTTTAGTACTTACTGAATAAACCAAAATAATACCAGGTTTGTTGAAGGTCACGTCCACGTTATTTGCTTGCCACTGGTAATCAATCTGCCAGTGACTAACATAACCCAGACTCTACCCTCATTCACATATAGGCAGCACTAAATGAGCTCAGTGGGTATGAAAGTTAGAAGAGAAATGTATTAGAGGAGGCACCAAGGGGAGCTGGAGGGAGGGAGTGGGGATGGATATCATCAAGATACATTCTCTACACACATGAAATTTCAAAGAATAAGTAAAAAATAAGCTTAAGACACTTTTTGTTCAACAAAAATGTTTTTCCTTACACCCAGGGAGACATTTCAGTTGTTAAGGTACTTGCATTGCAAGGATGAAGACCCTAGAGCCACATAAAAATCTAGGCATGATGGTGTACGCTTTTTATCCCAGCATTAGGGAGGCAGAAATAGAAGGATCAATAGGTTAGACCTCAGCTAGTCTAACCTAGTTGATGAAGTCCATCAGAGAGCCTGGCTGACAAGAAGCAGACTGTGCTCCTGTGTGTGGCATCTGAAGTTTTCCTAAAGACTCCACATATGTGCACATCCAGTGTTGTATACCAGCTTCCTGCAGAGTTGATACATTCAGTCCTGCAGAGATGCTCCTTAAGTCTCAGAATATTCTGAAGGGAGGTAAAATAGTCCATCCTGTAGAAAAGTGCCTTAAGACTCAGAAAATAAACAGCATAGAATCCAAAGGAAGTCTCTGAAACTGACCAGATGCTTTAGGTCCTTTTCTCCTAAAACTTACATAAGTAATAAGGACTGATAAGAGCCTTATTCAGACCACCTAAGCTTCCTGGAAGACACAGATCAGCTGAGCTGCCTAGGAAAGAAAGTCACCGACCTGCTGAGCTTCCTAAAAGTGGTGTGCTGAGGTCTAGGGTTCCAGTTTTCATGAATTGTCATCAATATTAGGATGAACTTTTGGTGATGCAGCTGTCTTTGAGTTAATCCAGCTTCTATAAGTGACTTCTCATATATATATGCTGTAAGGAGCCCCAATAAATTTATTGGTTCATCATGTTGAACTTTAGTGATATTTTTACTTTACTCTGTCATTGATTCTCTGTCTAGGATGAATGTTAGAAAGGTTCACATCTTCCCAAGAATAGTGTCACACAACACCTCCACTGTGACCACACATATACACATACACACTTATACATATAAATATACATGTATGTCTTCCTCTGTGAAGAGGCAGTGCAAGCATGTAGGTAAAAGTTCAGATAACAAAACACACACAAAATATAAAGTCAACATCACCCTGCAATACTATCTTAGTTAGGGTTATTATTGCTGAGATGAAACACCATGATTGACAGAAACTTGGGGAGAAAAGGACTTATTTGGCTTATACTTGCACATCACTGTTTACCATCAAAGGAACTCAAACAGCACAGGAATCTGGAAGCAGGAGCTGATACAGAAGCCATGGAGGAGTGCTACTTACTGGTTTGTTTGCCATGGCTTGTTCAGCTTGGTTTCTTGTGGAACCCAAGACCATCTGCCCAAAGGTGACCCTACCCACAATGGGCTGGGCCTTCCCACATAAATCACAAATTAAGAAAATGTCCCACATGCTTACCTACAGATTGATGTTATGGAGGCATTTTCTTTTTTATGGGGAGGGATTGAGACAGGGTTTTTCTGTGTAACAGCCCTGGATGTCCTGGAACTCACTCTGTAGACAAGGCTGGCTTCGAACTCACAGAGATCTGCTTGTCTCTGCCTTGTGGGTACTGGAGTTAAAGGCATGCACCAACACCACCTGGTTGCAAAGTAGCAATTTTTGGATGACTTTTTTCATGATCACTCGTTCATCCTTTAAATATATTTAAGATTTTGTTCGTTAAGTATAATAATGCATAAAAAAACAAAGGCACTCATTCTAATTTGTACTTTATTAGACTTGGCTTCAAGAGACTATCATTCTAATTGGTTCTTAGGCCCTAATCTTACACCATACTCTCCCAGAGCCTATAAAAACAGAGAAGCCTGGTCCTCATCCCTTCACTCTCCCAATCAGTAGTGTCAGAGTTCAATTTAAGCATTTATATTTGGAACAAGTTTCCAGGCAACCGTGGTGAAGCTGGCCAGCTGACACTCGTGAAAACCCTAAATCTTTATGAAGCATTCTAAGTAGCATTTCAGAACTCACCTTCTTAAGATCGTTGTTACATCTTGAGCTTAATGATAACTTAACGCTATGCACATAGTAGGTTTCAGAAAATGGTTTTGCTCCTTTAGTTCTAAAAATGAGAATAAAACAAACTGCATTTTAAATTTTTTAGTTATTTGATTTCTTTCCCCCCTCATTTACCAGTTCAGAACAGTCTCAGACAGGCTCTCAGAGAGCTTTGGGTTACGGTTATGAAGTTTCTTTTCAATTCACTTTGATTTTATTTGGTATTATATTTGCTACAAATAATCATAGTCATCCTGACAAAGGTAATATCATGTTAAAGAATACTTAATGAGACATCAATATAATTACTGATTTCAGAATTTTTAAGCATCATTTTGATACTAGTAGACAATGATGTTTGTAATAAATAGATCAAGGCTCAATATTTTTTGGTTTCAGAATATTGTGAAATTCATGTTGAAATCTTGAATGCATCATTTTTAAAAATAAGTTTGGGTATGGGTATGTGCAAATGGTATGTTTAGTGAGGGCATAGGCATACCAATAGCATGTGTGCGGAGTCACAGAACAACATGGGTGTCATCACCTTCTGCCTTGTTTGAGACCAGGTCCCTTGTTGTTTGCTACTATGTATATCATGCTAGCTAGCATGCAAACTTCCAAAGATTCTCCTGCCTTCATCTCCAGTGTTGTAGTAGGGGGGTTGCTGTGCAGACATCTGCTACCCATTCAGCTATAATGGGCTCTGTGGATCTGAACTCAAGTCTTCAAGCTTGTGTGATATCTTAGTTACTTTACTTTTCTAACTCCATGAAAAGGCATCATGATCGAGGCAACGTATGGAAGAAAGAATTAACTTGAAGTTTACAGGTTCATAGGGTTAGAATCCATGACCATCATGGTTAGGAGCATGGCAGGCAGGCCTAGTACAGAGCCTGAGGGCTCACATCTTGATCCACAAGGTAAGGATAGCTAACTGGGGATGGCTTGGGCTTTGGAAACCTCAAAGCCAGCCTTCAGTGACACACATCCTCAAGAAGTCAACATCTAATCCTTCCCCCACAAAAAAACAAACAAACAAACAAAACCAGCAACTCGGGACTGAGTATTCAAATGATGAGCCTAAGAGGACCATTCTCCCAGGTCTTAAGTTTGTTGTGGTCCTTACCTCTTTACATATTATTAACTTAAGTTACTTCTGTCTTCTGTTTTTTACATCAACAATGCAAAATCAATTTAATTAATCGATGAAGTAAAGTGAGGTATTGAATTCTTTCCAAGAAACACATCAGCTCTACCGAAGTTTGAAGGCTAGTTAAAAAATGAGTAGGCCAAGAAAAAAGGAGTACATTATCTCCATCAATCCATTATGGTATTCACATGACTCCCTCTGGTGGCAAATGCAGCATTAATACCAATTTATTTTTAGAGAATTATGAGTGTGTACATTTCTATTAATGTAAGGCTAATAAATTTTTTCTTTTTTGTGGGAAATTGTCTTTTCTTTCTTAATGATGCAATCCAATATGACCACTGTAAGCTGTTAAAAATTATCACCTGAGTCAATATAGGAATAAACTAAATTTCTTTGTCAAAAATCATTATGGAAAATGTCCAATTGTTTATGCTACCTTTTAACAATCAAACAAGAGTTAAAGCAATTAACTAAAGAAAATAATTTCCCCAAACCCCATCTCAAACCATCTTAACAAAGCCTATTTACAATCAAATGTAACGTTGTCTAAGGCTTGTATCAGCATTCAGAAAACATCTTGGAAGTTTAATACATGCAAGTCACTCAGAGATTAATGTAAATTCTACCTCTGCCACCTAGTGGAGGAGTAACCCAAGTCAGGTTACCTAACTGTGTGAAATGTGATTATTTTACCCAAAAACCAAAACACTACCTTTGAGAACCACTGATAGTTAAACAAGACAATTTAAAGCCTGACACTGTGTTAATAAAAGTGTCATCTATAGTTATGGACTTTATTCCTAATTAACAATTTGAATAAAAGAGAATTATAAAGTTGATTCTACCATGCTTGCCTCAGTAAAAGGCTGCCTCAACTTACTCAGGGTCTAAGACCACATTGGGCCTCTTAGACTTGGGTTCTAAGACATCTGTCAACACAGGCCTCTGACCCACTCTACAGAGTCAAGTACCCAAGTCTATAGACATGAAAAGTGGGATTATCCTGGTGGATCCCAGTGCCAGGCCAGGAACCACTGATCCTTCATCTAGGCCAGCTTTAAGAGATGCAAGTTGCAGATTCATCCAGATGAACTCAAGACTCCAACTGCCCTTGTGGACTTTAGGTTAATAATATGTAGAGAGCCTACTTAGAGTGTTTGCCTGAAAGCTTGCCCACCAACCTCAGTAGACACCCTGCCTAGAACCTCTAAATGGTGAGACAGAACAAAGCCAGTCTCTGAAAATTCAAATTGGTACATACTTTCTCAAATGTTTAGATACAGCTTCATGGTTGAAATGATTGCTAATAATAAGAGAAATAAGACACCACTGAAAGCACAAAGTAAGATACCAATAACAGACTAGAAAGAAATAGAAATCTATAAACTTCCAGACAAAGAATTCAAATAATTGTCAACAAGAAGCTTAATGGTTTACAAGATCACACAGATCAAAAAATTAATTTAATAGAGTAAAAATATCAAACAAAATTAGAAGTTTAACAAAAAGGTAGAACTTATTAAAACTTTAGAACTGAAAATACGTTGATTAAAATAATATATACTGTGATGGGTTTAAACAACAAATTCAAAAAGGCAAAAGAAAGAATCAGTGAACCCAAAGACAAGTTCTTTGAAATTTCTCAGTCAAAGGAAAAAAGAAAAAGATGATCTACAGGATATGTGTGGTACCATGAAGCAAAACAATGTACACATTATGAGTGTCCAAAAAGGAGCAGAGAAAGAAAAAGGAACATAAAGCTTATTTAAAGAACTATTGACAGAAAACATCTCAAATTGTGAAAAAGAAATGAGCATGCAGATGCAGGAAGTATAACAAAACCACAAATCAAAAAATATGAATAGATCGTCACTGCACACATTAAAATTAAAAGTTTAAGAGCCAAAGAGAAAGGATTTTGGAAGCAGGAGGAGGAACTATACTTAACATCTACAAAGGAACCTCCATAAGGCCACTAGTGGATTTCTCAGCAAAAACATCACAGGAGAAAATATATCCAAAGTGCTGAAAGAAAAAAAAGGGGGGGGGAGAAGGGACTACTATACTAATCTAGAATAATTACCTGGCAAGATTCATAAATGAAGATTTCCAGACAAACAAAACCTAAAGGAGACCATTAGTAATAACCTGACATTTGTGAAATAAAAAAAAAATAGTAGAAAACAATAAGGAAATGTACAAAAGTATAAACCTGTTCAGGTATGAACATAATCAAATGCAGAATCCTCCAGTAGTTTAGTGATAGTAATAAATAATTTAACTCTATAAGATGAAATAAAAAGTATTAAAAGATAAAATTACTAAAATTATATGCATGTTATATATAAATTAGCTAACTTGTGACATTATACTATAAAAGTAGGAGGAAAATGTTCAATTTAGGTTTATGACAGAAGCTATCAGTTTAAATAGACTTATAAGATGTTTTATGTGAGCTTATGGTAACATTAAAAATCTCCAGTAGATAAATAAAAGAGAAAGAAATTAAAGCATATATTATAAAAAATAATCACATTTAAAAGGATAACATCAGAAGAGGAATACTGAAACAAAATAACTATAAACCTGTCAGAAAACAATTAACAAAAATGCAATGCTGAGACTTTATTTATCAGTTACTACATATAAATAAATTAAATTCTCAAATCAAGGATGACTGAATAGGAGTCTTTTAAAAGTATAACAATATGCTACTTGCATGCACAGGGCCTGCACAAGTCTGCACCAGGTCCTTTGCGTATATATTATGGCTTCCAGTTTAGTGTTTTTATGGGATTCCTGAGTGTGCAAACAAGTGGGCCTCTGGTTCTTGTGCCCTCTCTTGGACTCTTATCCTTCTGTTTGTTTTGTCCAATTCTAAGGTGTTAATTTTTTTATCTTATTTTATTTTATTCCCTTAGAAGCCTGTTTGTTTTCTAATAAGAGATAGAAGTAGATGAGAGAGGAGGTGGGGGAGACACTGGAAGTGACAGAGGGCAAGGAAACCATAATCAGGATGTATTATGTGAAAAAAAAAAAACCTATTTTCAACAAAAGAAAAGATCAAACTATATGCTACTTACAAGGGATTCCTTTAAGGCCACATGTGGGATGAAAATAAAAGGATCTGTTCTCATTTTATTTATGTTGCTGTAATAAAAGAAATACTGTGACAAAAAGCAACATAAGGAAAAAGAGTATATTTTAGCTAACAATTCCAGGTTCTAGTTCATCATCATGGGGATTCACAGTGGCACGATCTTGAAACAGACATTCAAATCACAGCCACAGTCAAAAGCAGAGGAACATTATGTATACAAGCTCACTTCTTTCCCTGCTTGTGCTCAGTTTTTCAACTCTTACACAGTTCAGCACATCCTGTCTAGGGAAGGGTTCCATCAACAGTGAGCTAGATCTTCCTACATCCATTAACTGGATTAAGAACTCTTCGCTGCCCAAGACATGCCCACAGGTCAAGACAATGTATGTAATGCCTCATTGAGACTCTCTTCCAAGGTGATTCTAGGTTGTATCAAGCTGACGATTGTAGCTAACTATTTCAGGCTCCAAATAACTGTTCCATACAAATGGGAACCAAGGAGAGGTAGAGTAGCTATAGTTATATCAACAAAACAGACCATAAAACTATAGCAAAATAGACAAAGAATCATTACATAACGACAAAGAGTAAATTTAGCAAGAGCATATAACTACAATAAGTATCTACTGCTGTGGGATAGTCTGTATGTCAAATATGTGCTCTGATTGGTCAATAAATAAAACACTGATTGCCCAGTAGCCAGGCAGGAAGTATAGGTGGGACTAACAGAGAGGAGAATTGAGAGAACACGAAGGTGGGAGGAGACACTGCCAGCCGCTGCCATGACAAGCCGCATGTAAAGATGCCGGTAAGCCACGAGCCACGTAGCAAGGTATAGATTTATAGAAATGGATTAATTTAAGATATAAGAACAGTTAGCAAGAAGCCTGCCACAGCCATACAGTTTGTAACCAATATAAGTCTCTGTGTTTACTTGGTTGGGTCTGAGTGGCTGTGGGAGTGGCAAGTGACAGATTTGTCCTGACTGTGGGCCAGGCAGGAAAACTCTAGCTACAATCTATGTATCCCAAAGTGGAGAAAATAAAAATATAAAGTAAACATTAACAGGACAAAGGAGACAAATAAACAACAATACTTCAAGAGAAAGTAGTTTTAATACCCAACTCTCATCTGAACAGAAAATCAATAAAGTAACAAAGGATTTAAATGCCACCAAATGTATCTAAGAGACATGCCAGAGAGGGGAAGAAATACACATTCTTCTCAAGCACACATGGGACAGTCTCTGGGCAGATTATACATTAGTCTACAAAACAAGTCTTAAAGAGTTCAATAAAATTGAAATCATGTTAAGTATTTTTTTTTTCAAATCAATACAGTAGGGAAGCTAGAAATCAACAATCACTGGAAAGTTAAGCTGCCTCTGGTGGAGCATGCCATTAGTCCTAGCACTCAGGAAAGATCCTATTTAAAAATCAAAAGAGAAAGTGAGGGGGCAGGACAGAAGGAGGAAGGGAGGGAGAGAGATTCAAAAACTAGCAAATAGGTGGGAATTATATAAAACTCTCTTAACATCTAGTGGACCAGAAAATTAAATTCAGAGACAACAGAAAATATGTTGAGATAAATAAAGAAGGAAATGTAGTACATAAAATTTATTAAATGCACTGGAAACACTTCAAGAAGAAAGTATTTTTTTATATTGACCACTACTCATATTAAGAAAGGAAAAAAGATCTCAGATAAATAGTATAACGTTACAATTAAGCTGTCTAGGAAAAGAATAATGCCCAAAGTCAGAAGAAAAAATAAAGCTAATCAAAAGCAGAGCAGAAATAAATGAAATGGAGATTAGGAAAACAATAGCTCAATAAAACTGAATTGAATTTCTAGACATAAAAACATATTGGCAAACTTTTATTCAAACTAAGAGAAGAAAAAAAACACTCAATTATACGTGGAGAAGGAGACATTATAGTTGATACTACTGAAATAGACAGGTTCAGAAGAGAATCTATGGAAAATGGCATGTACAAATTAGATAATCTAGAAGTGGATAAATTCATAGAAATGTCCAACCGCTAAACACTGAATCAAGAAAATAGAAAAGAGAGAGAAGGTGAAAATAAGCAAGCACATTAAGTAATCAGAACCCTTCCCACAAAATAAAGCCCAAAAGCACATGGCTTCACTTGAGAATTCTACCAATTTGCTAAAGAAGCATTAATAACAGGCCTGCTCAAAGTCCTCCCAAAAAATGAAGTAAAAATACTTTTAATCTCATTTTCTATAACAAGCATTGCCTTGATCACGAAGGCACAAGAAAGGAAATTGTAGGTCACTGTTCCCAAAGGATATAAATGCAAAGCTTCTTGAAAAATGCCTGTAAACCAAACTCAGCAGCACAATAAAATGCTATACACTATCACCAAGTGAATATATCCCTGGGGTGTAAAAATAATTCATCATAAGGGAACCAATATATGAGACATGCTACATCAGCAGAGTAAGAGCTAAAAATCACATAATTACTTCAATAGATTTAGAGAGCTAATTTGGTTAAATTCAACATCATTCATGATTAAAATAAAACAGAACAGCTCTTAAAAGTTAGGTATAGAAGACATTCCTTAACACAATAAAGATTATAAATGGCAAGAGCATAGCAAGCATTTGTGGTAAATAAATAAATAAATAAATAAATAAATAAATAGTAAACATTTTCCTCTAAGATCAGAAACAAAACAAGGATGTCAATTCTTGCCACTTTTATAGACTAGACTACTGAGAATGTTAGCTGAAGAAATTGGGTAAGGAAAATAAATAAAAGTCATCCACATTATAAAGAATGTGGTTAATTGTACATTTCCACCAGACACTCTGGAACTTAGAAATGTTTTGACAGAATGGTTTTTCCCGTAAAGTTGTGTGATAAAAATTAAGGCACAAAAGTCAATGGTTTTGAAATATACTAACGAATACAAGAAAATTTAAAGATTATGATAGCTAAAAGAAAAATTAAGTAAGAATATGTTTAATCAATCAAGTTAAAGAGCCATGCACTGAAACTTCATAAAACATGATGAAAGAAATTAAAGGAGACACACAAAAATGGAAGGCTATAACATGTTCCGGGGTGGAAAGAATTAATATTGTTACAATGCCCACACTAACAAAAGCAAAGTACTGACTCAATGCTATGTTTATGAATAGTCCAATGACAATTTACACTGAAGGAAAAAAATCTTTAAAATATTTTAAAACAAAGGAGGCACAGAATAAATAGTTAAAGCAATCTTGAGTAAATAGAATAAAATAGAAGATACATTATCTGATTTCCAAATTCAACGCAAAAACTCTTACAATCAAAATAGCAGGGACTTGCCCTTATTCCCTAAAAATAGACAAATAGAACAAAGAAGCAAATGGAAACTTAGAAATAAATCTACTTCCTTACAGTCAATTGACTTCTACAAAGGTGGCAAAAAAACACACAGCAGGGAAAGGACAGTCTCTTCAATAAATGATGTGGAAAAAATAGTAAAACCTGTGCATCTATATGTGGAAGATTAAACTCTGCCTGATGCCATATGCATAAAGGAACTCCAGGAAAATTAAAAATTAAACATGAAATCTGAACCTATAAATTGCTAGAAGAAACTATAGGAATTTGGCATGGTAATGATTTTCACATGACTCCAAAGGCACATACAACAAAAGAAAACACAGGCAACGTGAGATTGTATCAAACTAAAACCCTATTGTACAACAGAATGAGGACATACCCACATGAAATGGGAACAAGTATTTGCAAGCCACACTTCACATAAGAGGTTAATATGCAAAATAGAAAGGGGACCCCAAGAGCTCAGTGGCAAGAACATGTACAATCCAAATTAAAAATGGACAAAGGAATTGAATAGACATTCCTGTAAACACACAGCAATGACCAATAGGCATATGGGAAAAATTAGTTCAGTGTCACTATTATTAAAGAATTACAAGAAAAACCTACAGAGATATTATTTCCAATATGTTAAAATATCTATTAGCAAAAAGAGAAAGGAAAACCAGTGTGGAGGAAACCAAACCCTTGTTCATGGTTGGCAGGAATGTAAACTAGTACAATAGTAGTAGAAATCAATATGGATCATTCCCAAAAAATTAACAGAGTTTTCAAAGTATCTGGCAATCTCACTTTACAACAGGCATCTAAAGTAAATGAAATCAATATGCCAAATGTATACCTTTCACACTCAGGCTTGTCATAGCATTTTTCATAACAGCTAATATATGTAATTAATCTAAGTCTCTTCTGGTGAATGCATGGAAAAAGAAAACTTGTGAAGCACAAACACAGCAACTCAGAGGGGATGAGTGTGATATGGAGATCTAATGTTTAGCATGGTAAATTGTAATTCAGAATATATATATATATATATATATATATATATATATATATATATATATATATATATATATAGAGAGAGAGAGAGAGAGAGAGAGAGAGAGAGAGAGAGAGAGGTGGTGGCGGCTCACACCTGTAGTAATCCCAGCACTCAGGAGGTAAAGTCAGGCAGATCTCTGTGAGTTGCAGACAAGACCAGTGTACAAAGCAAATTCCAGAACACCCAGAGCTGTTATAAAGAGAAACCCTGTCTTGAAAAACAAAAATACAAAACAAAACAAAAAAATGCATATATATTTTCAAATTTCTTAGAGAATTCATTTAGACTATAAATATTCTCATCATAAAACACTAGTTTATTAGATTGAGGACATGTTAAATTAGCTTGACTTAATCATTTTTACAAAGTATATTAATCAAAATTGCATGCTGAAAATATAAAGAATTCTATTTCTCAATATTTCTCAATTAAAGATACAATATTTCAACAAAAGGAAAATTGAGGTTTTTGCCTTATAATTTACTTGAACTTTTCAGATCACCTGATTCAGATGAAGTGGAGGGATATTTAGCTTGACATTACAATGCTCATCTTGAGTTATAACTACCACAATTAATCCTAAGTACTGCTAGCCTGATTTCTCCAAATAGTTTCCCAGCATACCATAGATGAATTAAACTATTTATCTAGTAAGTGAAGTTTGGGATTAGCCTCTGACAGCATCAACATCAGGAACACACCTGATATCTAGTATTTTAGGTTGAGCACAATCAGGTGCAATTTGACTTAGGTGAAAGCCGAGTGTAATGTAACCACCACGTGGCTTTCTCTTTGCTTAAGAGTTTGTTCAATTTGTCTGTATTCTGTGGCTCCAGTCGATGTGGTTCTTGCTTTTCTAAATGAAGAAATAACGTAGAATCTCTGGGAAACAAAGTCTTTATTCCCTGAAAAGAAAAGATTTTTAGTAACTTCTTAGACTACTTACTTACAGTAAAGTGAGTGTAGTAAAGCTATTCATATGTCTCCTGTTAGAAGCTTATTATATTTGTTGAATAGAATTAATTGGCCACATAACATTAAAATTTGACTCTGGTTTAAATGAGGAGCATCTGTATAAACAGTTATGATGGGTCAGTTAAAACAAGTTGTTTGGCCTCAGTCCTCTGATGTTTTGTTTTTTTTTTTTTTTCTTATTGTGGTTGTGGAGCAAGTGTATGAAGCAACAAGATTATGTCAGGGTCCTTCGGATGAGAGTTTATAATATACATCATAAAAACCGCTGCTTTCTTTTGTGCAAAGCCACCTCTAGTTCAGATTAACTAAATACATTGATCACGGTTTGGAGAGTTTATCAATCTTGCAGAAGTGCAGAGAGAATGGAGAAAGCAGGACCAAGAGCAAAGATGCTATCTTTTGATCAACATTCATTAGGTCATACAACTGAAAAACCTGGGATCCTGCTATCACACCCATGTCTGGCAGCTAGCAGAGACCAGCAACAGTCTCCACAATGCCTAGGCTAAAGACCACAAGGGGCATGGATTCCTGTTTGGAAGACCAGCATCCCGTTTCAATAGTACGTTTTAATTGGGTAGTGCAGCTACAGTGTGTACCATCTAGCTGAATTTGTAGTCTTAGCTTCCTAGAATTGATTTCTTCCCAAAGGAAGTATTTATAATTTTCTTAAGTGATAGATTTAACCTAATAACATCAGTGGTTAAAATCTTGATAGTTAAAAATTAAAAGTTAATGGCTTTCTAACAAGCCAATTCCCAGCATATGCATAATTTGTTTTCCCCCCATGGTTAGTGCCAGGTTGAATAGATGAAATAAAAATGCAAATATCTCCTTTAGATTTTGTTTCCCAGATAATTTCAAGGACCAGAGCAGAAAGATTTCCATTTTTGCTGAAACAAGAGAGCTTCCATTTACATTGAAAAATGCTACCATCTTCTAATTGTGAGGGTTAAGTGTACTGTATTAAAATTCCATTACATATTAACTATGTGAGCCTGAGCAAGTTACTCAATTTCTTTGTCTGTAAATAACAGATAAACAATAGTTGTGACTACTAAGCTATAAAATGTATAATATTTAGCACTTGTTTGATAACTTCAAATATTTCTTCCACTTTTATCATTACTGAATGTGGCTTTATTGTTGTTAGACATTGTGAGTATTGCCTTATCCTCCTATTTAATAATTATGTGTATATGGTTTGTGACTGTGTATGTGTGTGTGTGTGTGTGTGTGTGTGTGTGTGTGCATCTGTGTCTGTGTATGTCTGATGCTAGATATCAAATCTGAGGTTTTGCATATACTAGTCAACCACTCTAAAACTGAGTGATACCACAGCCCTGAGTGTGCATACTTAATTTACAGGACCAGACTTGAACACCAAAACTTAAGCAAAGGCATACTTTTTAAATGATTTTTCTAGGTTGTTCTCTGTAACCTCTGGGTGTCAAAGATGACTCTAATTTATCTGACAATCCCATGAAATGAAGGGACAATTAACTTATGTCTTCAACTATCAAATCTTTTAAAGATCCTATGGGAGTGTGTTAATTGTTGTAATCTTTTGATTTTTTTTTAAAGACTTGTAATTGGTTAAAGTATGGCTCGTTTGGTGAGATACTTCTTTATATTTTCATAAGAAAAGAGTATATAATGCAGTGCTGTTGTATTGACTGAGATAAACTGTATAAAATACAGATTTCACAGGTAAGACAGTCTTCAAGAGTGATGCATTTATATGGAGCTTCAGTGTTTAACCTATGATCCACAACTCTGCTGTTGTGTGGAAGGCACTAAGGCTTCGTGATTAGTCTCCAGGAAACCAGAGATGCAGTTGTGTTTTCCTGCGCAGCTTGTCTGTGCCAAAAGCTGGAACATCTGCAGAGAAAGTAGTTTCAACATAAACAGATTTCTCAAGGTCTACATTAAACCATATAATAGAAAAGTGAATGTGTACAAATATACAAGATCTCACAAGAAAAGCTAATATGCATATATACATACATACATATATTCAAAGTTAATACTAAGCTTTTTAAAAGGCACAAAGTACAGGCTTTATTTGCATGTTTGACACTTAAAGTTGAGTTAGGCTCGACCTTTGACTACACTTCACCAGGACTAAGGCATTCTCTACTGTGGGATAAACATCAGGAATGATGTTGAAACAGTGCACTCCTGGCAACAGGGCAAATTCAAAGGATCTACTGGATCAAGAGGAAAATTCATTGTCTTGTCCTTTAAGTCACTGCACACATTTAAAATCTGAGGGTTTTTTTTTCCTTCTACAAAATACAGGAATGGAAAACAATAAACCACATTTAAAGCAGTAGAATTATTTGCATGAAACAGAATCATTATATTGAAAGCATTTTTTACATGGCAAAAAAATCAATATTCTCACTTCATTTTCAACCTTTATTTAAAAGACTGGTTGGAAATTTAACAGAATTTTCTAAGTTATATGCCTAATTCAACATAGTATTTCTGTGTTGAAATTTATTTTCTAATTATTTTTCTTTTATGTGCATTGGTGGTTTGCCTGAATGTATGTCTGGGTGAGGGTGTTGGATCTCCTGGACTTGGAGTTATAGACAGTTGTGAGCTGCCATGTGGGTGCTGGGAATTGAACCTGGGTCCTTTGGAAGAGCTGTCAGTGCTCTTACCACTGAGCCATCTCTCCAGCCTATTTTATTATTTTCTAACTATGGTATATTGGACTGGGAGCATAACTCTGGGAGTATAACTCTGCTTTCAATTCCTAGTACACACACACACACACACACACACACACACACACACACACACATTAACTATACAAATTAATGAGATTCAGTGTGGTATTTGAATATATACATACAGCAATCAGTGAGTAAAACATTTCCCCCTGGTTTGCATTTCAAACAAGTTTGCATTTGGAGCCTTTAAGCTCTTCTCCTCCAGACCTTCATAAAATATACAATAGGTTATTACAAATAATAGCCTCCCCACTGTGCTACCAAACACCAGAACTTGTCCCTTCTCTACAATTGTGCCTAGAAATATTTACCCTCCCTAATGTACCCCTACCCCACATCTACTAGTCACTACCTAATGTTCTTGTTGGCTTTTATTTTTAGTTTCCACATGTGAGAGAAAAATTGTGGTCCATGACTGTCTGCGTCTGGCTTATTACAACAATGGCCCATTTTGCTACAAATGACAAGATTCTTTAAGGATGAATAATGAACTATTGTATATCTGTACACACTTGTTTTTATTTATCAATTCAAATGAATCTAGTTAGATTTCATATATTTGTTATTGGGACTCGTGGTACAATAAATGCAAGAGACCAGTTTTCTTTTTGTTAAGCTGGCATCGTTTTTCCCTAGATCTTTGTAAGTGTGCTAACTACATCAAATTAGGCAGAGCTATTTTTAATTCTTGGAGGAACTTCCAAACTGTTTCCCATGCCTGCACTAATTTATATTATTTTATCCTAACCTCCTCACTAGCATTTGCTTTTTTGTTTTGTTAATAATAGCCATTCTAACTAGGAAGAGAGTCTATCTCCTCAAAGTTTTAATGAGCATTTCTTTGGTAGCTAGAGACTATAGGCTCTCCCCCCTCCCATATTTGTTGGCCTTTTGTAGTTTGTTGGAAACATATCTATTCAGTATTCAGGACAATACTCTGATTTTAAGTTGGATTATTTGGATTTTTGTTGTTGTTGCTGTTAAGGTTTTTTAGTCTTCTGAACCTATTTTTTTGAAAATGACTGTTTTTCTTTTCACAAAAATCTTGTTACCTATGCCAAATAAATTAGGACTTAAGTGAACAAACTATTTTTCATAAAGGAATAAGTGTTATAATGTAGTAAAGGCCTATATCACAATCAGAATCAAAATGGGCTGCGTTTATTAAAAAGCAATAAACTAATCTTCATGTTAACAAGTTACCCTGCCGCACTCTAGTGGATCATGGTAGAAGACAAAAGTTTATTGCTCAGAAAAATAGCACTAGCAGCAGATTATTTACACTTGAACTCAGAGCCCCAGTTCCCAAAGGGTTATTATGAAGAGCAGCTGAGTGTGTTTGCCCATTCCCAGGTGTGGTGACTACTCAGTCTCTATTTTCCAGGGCTATTGGCACCCCTATCTACTTCTCAGAGGGAGACAGCATCTTCCAAATCTCCTCTCCTCAAACATCCTTGCAATGATAACTATGAACAAAAGACAGTCTGTGCCTTGCACGCAAGACATGCAGGTCTGCAGGAGCTCCACAGAGGGCTCTGGGCCTACACTATCACCCAGGGATATCTGGAAGAGTTTGGAGGGAGAGTGCAAGTCCCTCCTGGTGACTTGCCAGTGTGAGAGAAGAGAACCTCTTCACCCTCAACAGTTGATAAAAGAATTGAATTTGCAAGCATTTCCTATCACTTACAGACTGATAAGAAAATTCCACTTCCATGTCCTTCCTTTTTTCTATTCCAGTCTCCCAGTTTCCTGGAACACCTCATAGTTAAGGTCTTGGCATCCTGGTTCCTGACTTGAAAAATCAATTGTCTCCAAACAATTTATATAGTAGCAATCAGATTCCCAGGCTATTCCTCTCACTACCTCCAAACTTAGTCTCCCCAAAGGCCCTCTTACTCCATAATGCATTTGATTTATAGAACATCCAGTTTCAACTGCATTGTGAATTAAATAACTTCAGCAGGCTAGACGGAGACCATACTACCATTTATGAAGTCTCTGGGGTGAGGGAAATGTGTTTTTATTAATGAATGCATTTAACAAATGTTTTTCTGGACCATGCCTCTTATTAGATTACATTTTTTTAATTTAATAATCCAGTTTCTAGAATGTTATTGGAGTAAGTTTACTTTTGCAACTGTGTGTGAAACATGGTATTATTTTCTATGGCTGCAAAAATGGTATCCCCAGCCAAAAGCCTGGGGAAAAAATGAGCTTGATTTCTAGTAGAGGATTAACATTAAGAGTGGATGTGCCAACATGCTCTGTCAGCTTATCATATATCGTCTCCCAAGAGAAGTGTGATGTCCAAGAAACAGATAGTAAAAGTAAAGATATTAATGACATTTCACAAAACTCTTGCAAAAATAGGAGAATGTGATATGCCAGGAAGCCCAGGGAACAATCTCTCTCCTGTTGGAAATGCTGTACCCTTGAGAAGCTTTCTGGATATTCTTAGTTTACTTTCATATTCTGTTCTGTTCCAGGGCTCTTGCTATGCAATAAGATATTTCCATTTGTTATCAAAATGTTCTCTGGGATATTTTGCTTTCCAGTTTGCTTTTTGCTTAATTTCATCCTATTACACAGAGCTAAAAAAGAAATTGACTATGTATTTTCATATCTGCATTCCATTTAGAACATATTGAGCATCTTTATGTGTCTTCCAACAACTTATTCTTTTTGGATTTATGCTTTCTTCTGATTGAAAATTATCCAGTTACTTATATTTTTCCCATATGGAAAGACAGGAGGAGACTAGCAGAGCTACGTACGATCTTTCGAGTTGTGAGAAGAGCCACCGCCATTTCTGTAGTCTAACAGATTGCTAACATTTTTTGTTTATGAAAGTGACAAGATTTTGTATCTTTGCCACCTTTAGCTGTCCCTTATACTTTCTATATTCATAGATTTTATTATATGGTGATCTTGGGGAAGGAAATTTCTTGGTTGTAATAATGATTTCTCCATCATTTAATATTTTTAAACCTGTTTCTAATATTTCAAAAGTGTGATTTTAAATTATGAAATTGTGTTATTTTAAAGTGCCAAGTTACTGAAGTACTCTAGAAAATAATCTTGAATATTTCAGAAAAACTTGTATGAAAGGGCTCCTCAAACTACACAAATCTAAATAAAAATTATCTCAGCACAGCTCCCTCTGAAGTTTCTACTTTCACTGATATTATTACTGTTTTAAAACAGTTTTTAGAATACATGGATTTGCATCTAGAACCTGGTGCTTTGTTTTAAATATACTCTTAGTAAACCAACATTCTTACAGCATAGGACCTAATCAACAGCTAGAGAAAACAGTCTGTATGATCTGATGAGCAAGTTTGATTATCTGATGGAAGACTAGGAAGACTATTTAAGAGAAGACTGACTATAGATAATCATTGCAATGTATTTGTATGCCCAAATTGGCTCTAAAAACAACTTTAATAATAACTCCCAGAAAGTTCTGAGCTTTCTCAGAGGCAATTTGTTGGCCCACATGTCTGTGAATCCTTTACTGATCACCATTTAAGACAGAGGTAAAGATGTATGACATAGGTTCTGATATACTATTGTAATGTGCTCTCCTTGTAGGCCACTTTATTTCAAAGGAAATAAGAAGTCATAGGATGATTGTAAACAGATGAATAACATAAATTATATGTTTTGAATGTATAATTATGGATGATATATTAGGAAAAGACTGAAAAGATAAAAGTAGAAGGTGGGCAGATAGAATCTATCATAAAATACAAGAAAGAAGTGATTATGGTTGGAACAAAGATAGAAAATGGAAATTGTGACCAGTGAATGGAGAATGAAATCTGAATATATTTCAAACAACAGGAATTCTCAGTTTTCATCTAGATCCAAGATTGGATCACAACTAAGGGCCATTTTAACTCTCTAGGCTACTGGACTATATCTGGAGATATTTGGGGTAGCCATAGAAGTATGCTGTGGGTGTAGTGGATAGAGATGAAACCTGATGACTAGCATCCCACATTGCACAGGGCAATCCCCATAAACTGTCAGTCATTCTGAGGTTGAAAATCCACTTTCATGATACCCTATGACATCATCCTATGAGTTTCCACCTATAACTTGTAAAAGAAACAACTATGAGAATTGTGACACTAAGGTTAAACTACAATTCAAACGGCTATGGGAAAGGAAAAACTAGCAAAATCGCTCTTTCTGGAAGACTCAAAGCCTAAGTTAGATGGAAACCTCTCCCGTGGATCTACTCAAGGAATAATGAACAAAAATGTTCAGATCTGGCTTTACCTACCAAAGAGTCCAGAAGGAAGGCAATTAAAGACTTTGGCTTATACATCAGATGTCTAGCCACTATAGGAGTCACTGGAGACTATATTCATGAAAATTACTCCTGGTTCTTCTGGCTATGAGAATAACCCAAGAAGATATAAGAAATAAAGTGGAAATTTTGTTGTTTATTATATCAGGGCAACAAATGGACATGTTTGTAATTTTATGGGATAGATTTAGAGTGTGCCAATTCAAAATTTCTCTGGTCTCACATCCAGAAGATATTTCAAGCTCTGGATATATGCCAAGGAATTACAACTAGAAGCTCTACCTAGGTAGGCATCTTTTTGTTTTAGAAGCATTTTGTCTGAGAAAGTGATTGTGAAACTTAATTTTAGAAGACAGAACTACAGGGGTGAGGCTAGTATGCAAACAATATGGATATTTTTATTGACAATATGATAGACATGACTTCTATCCTATCTGAATATGCAATGAAATCATAGTGCTTGTTACTCATGTATTTACTATTGTTCCAGTTAGGTTTTGTAAATTTGACACCAATTAGAGTCACCTTGGAAGAATTAACCTCAAATGGGAGGATTTTCTTCCTCAGGTTGGCCTGTAGACAAGTCTACCGGGGCATTTTCTTCATTAATGATTGATGTGGGAGGGCCCAGCACACTGTAGGAAGTGCTACCCCTGGGCAGGTTGTCCTGTATAAGTGAGCAAACTGAGCAAGACATGGAGAGCAAGACAGTAGGTGGCATTCCTCTTTGAACTCTACTTCAATTCCTGCCTCCAAGTCTCTGCTTTGAGTTCCTGCCTTGGCTTCCCTTCATGATGGGCCATAGCTTAAAAATGGGAAAAGAAACCCTTTCCTCCCTAAGTTGGTTTTGATCAGTCTTTTATCACGGCAGCAGAGAAACAAATCAGAACAGTTATTAGAGTTCCCATATTTACAAAGGTTCAAGTGGAACCTAGTAGACATAAAGCCACTACGAACCTGAAAAACTCCTTTTTTCACTTGGCACTGGCTTCTGTCCTGTACATTTGTGTTTGCCATTTTCTTAGAAGAAGTTTTGACATGCTATGATTAAGTTATAAATCTTTTTAAAGGCATAGTCTTTTGTGTTGTTCATGTAACTGAAACTGGATAACAGCTACAGCCATTCAGAAATAAATTAAATCCTTCAAAATAGACTTCCAAGGGGCACTTGACTATTTTGCCACATTAACCCTCTTTAAGTGCATGCTACAAAAGTCAAATGGTAAGTGATGGATACTGTAGACGAATTTCTAAACAGTCTTATTAAATAAGAAACACAGAGCCAAATACAGAGGTAATAGCCAAAGAGATCAGAGTGAATAGCCACGACTAGCCTTAGCTTACCACCATGCTCTTCATGACTGTCCAGGCTGCCAGCTATCTCTGTCTACTCTCGCAAGACTTCCAAAAGTTGCTTGCATCCTTCTCCAGTTTCTCAGGTAATATTATATCCTTCTAAGGTCTTTGATGTAGCTGAAGACTAGGTAGTTATAATTTCCTTAGTTATGATAAAAGATAAGTTAGATATGAAACCTTAAACTTACAAATATAGGATAGATAGGATATCTTCTTTAATTTTGCCAAATACAAATAGACTAGATATTATAACTATAATTCTTGCTTGATAATTGTTTTGTTATATGTAATTTCACTATGTTAAAGTTAAAACCTTCCTTTTTGAGTAGCCGGGCGGTGGTGGCGCACGCCTTTAATCCCAGCACTCGGGAGGCAGAGCCAGGCGGATCTCTGTGAGTTCGAGGCCAGCCTGGGCTACTAAGTGAGTTCCAGGAAAAGGCACAAAGCTACACAGAGAAACCCAGTCTCGAAAAACCAAAAACCAAAAAACAAAAAACAAAAACAAACAAACAAAAAAAAACCTTCCTTTTTGAAAAAAAAAGAGAAAAGGGGAAGTACTGTGGATATCGTTCTGTATGCTGTGAATGTGTTACTCTGATTGGTTAATAAATAAAATGCTGATTGGCCAGTAGCCAGGCAGGAAGTATAGTATAGGCAGGAAAAGCAAAGAGGAGAATTCTGGGGACAGGAAGGCTGAGTCAGGAGATGCCAGCCCCCTGTCCAGGGAGCAGCATGTAAAGCACACGGATAAAGCCACAGAATATGTGGCAATATATAGATTAACAGAAATGGGCTGAGTTTAAATGTAAGAGCTAGTCATCAGTAGGCCTGAGCTAATGGCTGAGCAGTTTTAATTAATATAAGCTTCAGAGTGATTATTTTATAAGCAGCTGCAGGGTCTGTGGGGCTGGGCAGGACCAGAGAAAACTTCAGCTACAGGATGCCCTATTGTTCTCATTTATAATTCTGCTAGTAAAGTTAATCCTTCAATAGCTTTGGTTATTTTTCTGTGCATCCTAAATCCCAAGAATTAGCACAATCATATGCAAACTCTAACCTAGATGTTTTTAATTAGGACATAAATTAAGCTTCCTCTAATAATTTAGACTGATATTTAAGTTTTTATTCTTCAATATAAAAATAAACAAGGAGGCTGTAGAGATGCTAAGTAGTTAAGAGCAAGCACTGCTCTTGTGGAAGACCTGGATTTAGTTCTCAGCACTCAAATAGGGATTCACAACTTTTGTAACTCCAGAACCTGGGCCTCTTATACCCTCTTCTGGATCTGTGGGCCCCAAGTCCACATATATTGCTATGTTGTACATACATGCAGGCAAAACATACATACACAAGAAAGAAAAATAAATAGATCTTTTAAAAAGTAAATAAACCAACAAAATTTTCCCTCAAATACCCTTGTAAGTTGACATTTTCACCATTCACACTAAAAACCTAGTCCTTACTCAAAGTTACAGTTACCCTCCATGTATTTTTAAGAGTCTAACCTGCAAAAACCACCCAAACTAGAACAACTTCTTTTTGTTGTTATTTGGTGGTTAAATATCAGCTGGGTCATTCATTTCCAATGGTTCATTGAGTAAAGAACACCGAATTGACTTCAAAATACTGCTATAAATTAAAAACTCCACTAATAAGTCCAATTAGCTTAGGTCAGAACCAAAGCTTGTTTGAGAAACTTGTTACCTAGACAGATGAATAGATTTTCAGTAGAATTGAAGGTCCTCAATTCAAAGAAGCTTCAAAGGGGCAAAATAGTTTGAGGCTACCTTTCCAACTAAGCATGTTCAGGCTTTAGCTAACTCAAACTTGTCTACATTTGAACCACTCTCTTGCTCTTTAAACTCCAACTGCTTTTCCAAAGAAGAGTCATCCTCTCTGGAACTTTACAGATGAATCTGGAACCAGAATCAATTTATGCTGGGTTTCTGGCTTTCCCATCAATCCAAGTCCAGCTACTGGGAATCCATCATTTATAGGTTAGTGAACTTGGGTTTAGAAAGGGTGAGTATTCTCAAGGTCAAAGCCTATCAGTGGCAGAGCTCAAGTTTGAACCACAAAAGCTTGATTTCAGAGCCCATTAAAGTCACTATTGTGCCATATTGACACTATCGGTAAAGGACTATCCAATAGGAATGTGATTAAGGTTAATATTCCAGACCACCAAAAGGGAGACTAAATAATGATGACAGTAGTGTGTTGAAACTGAATCATAGCAGAATGACTCATAACTGTCCCCTTATTCATAAGGATGGACTCATGCAAAGATGAGTTCATTGAAATTCCTTTATTTTGTAAAAAATGAATGCATCTATTTCATATTCAGTTTTTTTTGTACTAATTTAAATGGAATTTACAATAGACCTCATTGTGGGCAATTTAGGAATACTGATTAAACATGAAGAAAAAAATGAACTACAATGTTAATATTGATTATATACAAGTAAAGATTGTCCTATCCATTAAGACACATTTGAAAACATTTGTAACACTATTTTATCAATCTTATTTATGCTGGTTGGCATCTTTGAAAGACTTCAGAAAGTCCTGTTCTATAGTAAATAAGATATAGGTTTCAAACTCTATTCCAAGGAAAATGAGTAAGATCTAATCTGTTGATGAAAATAGTTATCATTAAAAGGCCAATGGATTTCAATTTCAGAATTACTAAATTGTAGCTGCATAATTAGTACTGCATTAATTAATAAGACCTTAAAACATAAAACTTCTTGTAAATCCAATGCTATTAAATATAATTTAAGAAAAATAATGTGGTGGCACACATCCATATCTCAGCACTGCTGTGGGATGTTCTGTATGGCAAATGTGTTGCTCTGATTGGTTGGTAAATAAAACACTGATTGGCCAGTAGTCAGGCAGGAGGAAGTGTAGGTGGGACAAGGAGGAGAATAAAGCTGGGAAGTGGCTGAGTCAGAGACACTGCCAGCTGCCACGATGACAAACAGCATGTGAAGATGCTGGTAAGCCACGAGCCACGTGGCAAGGTATAGATTTATGGAAATGAATTAATTTAAGCTGTAAGAACAGTTTACAAGAAGCCTGCCACGGCCATACAGTTTGTAACCAATATAAGTCTCTGTTTTCTTGATCAGGTGTGGGACTGGCAGGTGAGAGAGATTTGTCCTGACTGTGGGCCAGGCAGGAAAACTCTAGCTACACAGCACATGGGAAGCTGAGGCAGGAAGAGCAGGAATTTGTGGCCAGCCTGAGCTACACAGCAAGATGCTATCTCAGTAATGTTGCTCAGTGTTTAAAACTAAAAGAAATTTAAGACAAGCAAACCAACAACCCTGCCCTACTAACCTGTTCTGATTTGTACTGATTGAACATTTGTACTAAGAATTACTCTGTGAGAGACTTGGAATTCTTGTCCATCTTCATGTCCACTATCAATGTGAGCAATACAGGTAATAATGCCCGCCCACTCTCTTTTAATGAATGCTATCATTAAATACAAGTAAACACTTTAAGTGCAAGTAAATGACTTGTCTTTCTCAATATTTAATGAGACCTTCAGAAAAGTAAATGACTACAACACAACCTTTGACCTTTGACTTCCTTTCAGCCATTACTACTCATGATCATCCTTACTTCAGTTCTGTAAGTCACTGTTTGTCCTTGTCATTTTGTACATGCACAGTGACATAAAGAATCAGAGCCATTACTTCTTACATTAAAGTACTTTTACAGCCAAACAATTGAGAAGATTCCATCAAAAAGCCTATAGTGGAAAACCATATCACTTCGTTTGTTTGTTTGTTTGTTTGTTTGTTATAACATAATGCTTTATTGACTTTTCAGGAATTTCACATCATGCACCCAATCCCACTCACCTCCTAGTCCCTCCATATCCACCCCTCACCCTTACAGTGTCCCCCCTGCACAGAAAAGAAAATCACCTCCCAAAATTAATTAAAAACAAACAAAACAAAACGAAAATTCTTCGCTCCTCCGTCTTTCCCACTTTCCAACCTCTCCAACGCCTCTTTTTTTCTCCTACTGGCATTGGGAGCTGCAATTTGTCAAGCATACGCTTTGGTCCAATCAGCCCCACACGCAAGTGTTCACTGCAATGAGTCATTGGTCTGGTTCAAGGCCCCTGCACACCATCATCGCTAGACCATCACCGAAACACCTCTCAGGTATCCTGCTGTTGCTCTGAATCCTGGAGATCCTGAGGCTATTGTTCGGCAGGACCAGTTCCTTCACATGCTCCAGCAGGTCATAGATGGGTAGATGTCAGGGTGAGCCAATCCAAGGCCCAGGATGTGAGCCTGGGTGGTAGCTAAGCTGGTCAGTCTGTGCCGCTGGGACTGCTCCCCATCAGGCGAGGAGCAGAGACAGCTCTAGGACACTCATGCTGCAGGGGCCAGCTCTCCCGTGTTCGTGGTAGGAGGTTGGCCCTTCTCTTCCAAGTTCAGGGGGCAGAGCGGGGAGAGAGGTAGCTCTCCTATGAGGGACAGGACCAACTCTCCTGCTGTAGTGTCCCAGTGAGGGTCAGGCCGGCTATTTCAGGGCCAGTGGGGAGGTGGGCTGGGTTCAACACAGCTCTCAGATTTCAACTCGCATGGTTCCTATGACCCCCTGTAGTAATACAGACCGTAGACATCAACACAGATCTCAGCTGCGGCAGGACCACAGACCCAGGCATGAAGTCACTATGGCCCGGTGGTAGCATAGGCCATCCAGATCAGTATGGCCCCAGTGGTAGCAAGGCCCTCAGACACCAACATGTTCTCAGGTAGCTGACCAGACCCCAGTCATCTGCACAGCCCTCGCTGGTGGTAACAGGAGGCACGAAGATCAACTCAGACCCTGGCTGCTGCAAGCCATGGACCCAGACATGGCGTTAGGTAGCAGCTCAGCCTGGACATCACCAGAGCCCAAGAGACCATAGCATTTTTAAAAATCAAATAAAACTATTATTTTACAAAAGCTATAGCAATTATTTTTTCTTTATTACATTATTTTAAATGTCACCAAGAAGTCATATATAATCCTCTTGTACTGTAGATATTTCAGATGTGATGTGTATAATTTGCTTTTTTTTATTTCTGTCACATTTTTCTTACCAAATCTTTTTGTAACCGAACATGAAATAGCTTTTGTAATCCAAAAAAATGGTTTCATCCTTTCTCTGTCTCTCTGTCTCCCTTTGGCTCTGTCTCTCTTTTTCTTTCTCTCTCTCTTTCTCTTTCTCTCTCTTTCTCTCTAACTCCTGTATGTGTGTCTGTGTCTGTCTGTCTGTCTGTCTGTCTGTGTGAGCTGTGAAGCATAAGGTACTCCTTTAAATTTCTCTTGTAGGAACTGTTAACAAGACTATGTTTACATGATAGTCTAAACTTTCAACTTTTTTTTTCAAGTTATGACTTCAGACCTCCTTAGATTTATATTTCTAACACAATTTCACTAACTTGCTCAGCCTGGCCTGGAACTCATTCTGTAGCCTAGATAAGCCTTGAGCTTCCACCTTCTGAGGAGTTGGAATAATAGAAGTGTGTCACCAGGTCAGTTCAGTAAGCCCATTTTCACGGTTTGTACCCAAGAGGGTGCCTTTGGGAATGCTTTAAGTATACTTTCTGCTCCCATTCCCATAGCTGCCAAATCAGAATATGGGAGCAGACCTGAGCAGCCCAGCGTGCTTCCCCACACCCCCATAGAGTCCTGAATTTCATCAGCGTTAGAGCGCCATTGTGTCATAGCATCCTCAAAAGACTCTTGGCACAACTTCCATGAATTCCCTGTACCGTATCTGGCACATACCTAATAGATGTGGGTCCACTGAACAGTGAGTCATCCCTAAGATGAGCTTAGCATTATTTTCTCTGATGTGTGTACCCTTCCATAACATGAAGATGATACTGTGGTGAAACCCTAAGTGTGAACAAATGCAGCTCTCAATGGGCTGTGCCACTCACTGTCTCCTCAGCAGGCTAGTCTCACAGTGCCCAATTCTCTGCGAGGAGTGCTTCCTCAGGATGCTCTTAAGTAACTCACACAGTGATAAGAAGAGAACAGAGAACTGTAGGACATCCAGCTCTGCTGATCTCTCTCCCTCCGGCGATGTCATCACAGCATCTTGTTTCTCTCATTAATGAAAGGAAGGAAGTTGACTGTCAGATATGTGTTTAATTTAAAGAAGCCCAACACTGTGGCCAAAATATAAAACCAAGAATATTAGTCTCAGTAGCTAAAACCACAGGTGTAATGCCCCCAAAATTAATTGTTTGACCTGAGAATTCAATGAGGAACATAGCCCAATTTTTCTTTTCTCTAAGAAAAAACAAACAAACAAATAACTCTATAAAGCTATGAAAAACACTATATGCATTTCTGTTTTTCATGAAATATTCATGGAAAATGACAGGTTTGCCAAAATTATGTGATCAACCATGTTTAAATTGGTGCTGTATAATGAATGTTCATTTGAAGATCCTCAGAGAGAAAGAGAAGATACAGCTCCAGTTTTGTAATGATCTGAGGTTATTCTCCTGACTACTTTCCCAAACACCTGGGCTAACACCTATGTAAATCAGATTATGCTAATGTGTGCATATCAATGAAGGTCAAGCTTTACTGCTCCCACAGGTAATCTAAGAAAAAACTCATTTCCTGCTTTGGACACTATTATTACCAACAGAGTCCATTCTTATGTATCCAAACAATACTAAGGAATAGAAACCTCCCCTATCAATGCTTCTAAAACTTGATCTGTCTTATTTTAAGATCCTCTTGATTGCTGTTTCTAGTAGTTTTTCTTATATGCTGTAAATAATCTGTGACAGTAGAAGCTGCCTTATTATTTGGGCTCCAAAAACCTGTAGGAAATCACTTTCCTTTGAACTATAGTTTCTATATATGTAGAGGAAAGATGGCCCCCTTCTTCAAAGTGGCCTTTCAAAAAGCTAATTTTTGTAGCTGCTATCAAAAAAATACAAGGAAGAAGGAAAGAAAGGAAAAGAAAGAAAGAAAGAAAGAAAGAAAGAAAGAAAGAAAGAAAAAGAGAGAGAGAGAGAGAAAGAAAGAAAGAGAGAAAGAAAGAAAGACAAAAAGGAGGAAGAGAGAAAATAATTGTCAGCAAGGACTAGAGGACCTGTAGCCTTGATAGACTGTTGATAGGAATGTAAAATGGTGCAGCCATCATGGAAAACAGTGTGACAGTTACTCAGAAAATTAATGCAGTTACTGTACTAGTCAATGTTTCCAAGCTATACCCGAAAGAACTGAAGGCAGAGTTTCTCAAAGTGACACATTTACGCCTCCATTCATAGCAGCATTATCTACAACAGTGAGAAGATGAAAGCAGTCCACTGGCCGTGGATAAATTAATCAATAAATGAACGAGGTCTATGCATACAGTGGAATATTATTCAGCATTGAAAAGGAAGATAACTCTCACATATCATAAATGAATGAACCTTGAGAACATCAATTATGCCAAGTGAGACAAGCAAATCATAAAAATGCAAATCTGTGATTTCACTTATCTGAAGTTATTAAAAACAATCAAACTGAGTTAAATGGACAGTAAAATTTGGTTTGTTAGGAACTAGAGAAAATGGAAACAAAAAAGTAGGGAGTTTCTATTCAATGGGTATAGAATTTTTTACTAACAAGGCAGAAAAGTTCTTGAGATAATGTGAATGCACATAATAGAGTGAACTGTTTAGGAGCCGTCATGAGAGTAACATTAATGCTCTGGATATCACAATCATGAAAATGAGAATGACTACCACACACAGTATTACTTCTTGAAACAAAGGATCGTGTATCCATTTGGTAACTCCACAACTATCCTCTAACTATAATTTTAAAGACATAATAAAAGGATATAGCTGTTACATACCTCTGTCTGGTTCCCATAGTTAAACAGTAAAGTTTTAGAAAGGTTACAAACATGTTTCCACTTATTGCCCTAAATCCTGCACTGGAAACAGGGATGAATGAAAAAGGGAATTTATAGTGAACTTCGAGCAAACAGTGCACTCCTGTGAGGAGAGAACGTTTGAAGAATGAGAGACCAGGGCTTTCTGTGCTCGCTAGCATTGCCGTTTGTCAGTCTTCAGAGCCCAGAACAGTGGTGAGGACGGTGGTGAGGAAGGATACATGGGAAGCACGCCTTCTCTCACCTCAGATGCTTTCTTCCCTTGCTTCCCCGGGGATCTTAGAGTAAAATCAAGGCAAGGAAGCAGCGTTTCTTCTCAAGCTCCTGAAAGCAGCCATGATCATCTGTTCTCCGAAAAATTCAGCAGAAAGCCATTTAGAAGTCATGATTTTGTTGGGTTTTCTTCTCTCCTCCTCTTCTTTTTTTTGTTTTTGTTTTTGTTTTACATTATAGACAGAGGTTGATCATGGGGTATTCTCTGAATAATTCCACTTTACAATAGCATTTAAAAGTCAGTCACTAGATATGTATAAACCTAAGGTAAGAATCCAAGCACTTTACTTTGTGACATTAAAGAACTAAGCAGTGTTTGCCCTACTTTTCAATCATGCCAAGTAACCAATTGCCTGCTCAGCTACACTGAGAGCTAGCTAATCATGTTCATGCAGTTTACAGTTCCGGGCTTAATACTAAGGCTGATGGATCAGGTTTATAATTCCAGGACTCAGGGGTCTGAGTCAGGAGGATGTCATGCTCAAGGTCCAAGTCCAGAGTATGTCCAAGGGAAGGAGGTGAGAGAGGAAGCTCAGGGACAGACACCTAGCATGCACAGTGCACAAGGCGCCTTGGTTCAATTCCTAGTAACAAAATAAAATAGCTAAATAAATACACTACTTACTAAACTCAAACTGGACACAGAATATTGTCCCCGGTGGATATGAGTGTTTCTTCAGCAGTCCTTTGTGCAGTCTTAAATTACAGGAAGAGGAAAACAATGTATCTTAACACCAATAATGTAGATAGCAGCCAGCCTGCAGGAAGAATCTGAGAAAATCAATACTTATTCTAAAGCAGACAGAGACATGTCACAGATAATCATGTAACATTTTCCACCTTCAATTACATAGGCAAAGGATGCCCTAAGAGAAATGCTAAGCAGGACAATGTGACAGAGGGATCATACTACAGATCTTACAGTATGATGTACATGATTTTATATAAGGATCAGGACTCATGGGGAAAAGTATTTGTTTCCCATTTTGTGCTACATTTTTCTCTTGAAGAGAGAAATTCTCCTCTTGAAGAAGGGATATCTGATTCAAGTTGCCTCACAGTTCATTGCTGTGGGATGGTCTGTATGTCAAATGTGTTGCTCATTGGTCAATAAATAAATCACTGATTGGCCAGTGGCCAGGCAGGAAGTATAGGCGGGATAAGGAGGAGAATAAAGATGGGAAGAGGAAGGCTGAGTCAGAGACACTGCCAGCCGCCATGATGACAAACAGCATGTGAAGATGCTGGTAAGCCACGAGCCACGTGGCAACTTATAGATTAATAGAAATGGGTTAATTCAAGATAGAAGAAGTAGATAACAAGAAGCCTGCCATGGCCATACAGTTTGTAAGCAATATAAGTCTCTGTGTTTACTTGGTTGGGTCTGAGTGGCTGTGGGACTGGTGGGTGACAGAGATTTGTCCTGACTGTGGGCAAGGCAGGAAAACTCTAGCTACAGTTCATAGATCTCTAAGATTAATTGCTGGGCTCTCATTGAAGAGACCTTCATTCTCCATTGTAATATCATATTGCATCTTTAACCCTTTGAAGTAAAATATAAATTTCACATATCATTTCCAAAGTTGCCTAATTTTCCTTTTCGAGACGACATGATTTTGTGTATAACTTATGTTAAGATCCTCAAATATTCCCGGAATGTGCACAGATATTTTCCCAGCACAACAATCGAATACTCTATTCCAGTTACTGACTCTCATTGCTTTTTCTCACTCCTTGACTTTTAAAATATCATCTGAAGTGCTGAACAATTATATAATCAATGCAATTCAAGTGAAAATTTTTAAGGAAATAGCAACTCAAAAATGTGGCATAAATAAAAAACCCAACATCTGCCCAAAAGTAAATCCAACATTGTAAACATCCTTACCTGGATCTATTTAAAACATCTTAACAGTTATTAGAATAGCAGTAAACTGGCATGAAAATTACTCAAATAATTCCTACTGGAAAAAAAGAAAAACTGGGGGAAAACAATTATATCTTCAAGATATACTGGATTGATATAAAATACATTCCTAAGAGCAAACCTACACCAAAATTTATTCCTAACATAGAAGAAGAGAATGAGATGTTAGTCACTGGTAAACGCAGAAATATAGAAATCTTTCTAACTTTTGAGGTTTTATTTGTTAGGTTTGAACCTTGGCCTTTCATGTGATTATTCTTTTCCATGTTTCCAATGTCTATGTATCTAAACCGAACACAAGGAAAGAAACATGACAAAGACTGAAAACTTAAAATGAAATTCAAATGAACAAGGAAATTATAAATAACTAGTGAATCAGAATTCCCTTTTCAAACAAGACATTCTGTGGATGGTAAACTATCATGTGGGTTCAAATAAATACGGTTCAATAGCTTGTCTTCTTTATCATAGTCTTAGAGAAAAGTTCCACTTTCCCAGAACTCATTCCTTTTGTTAAGTATTATATTCCAAGCTCCCATGTAAATCTGACCGATGTTTTCTACAAGTCAGTCCATGAGAATGCTAGAAAAGTTAACTGTGAAGACTGTGCAGAGCTGAAATTAACCATGTGGACAAGAATATAAAACAGCACACTTCAAATTGCTAGTGGTGGCTTGCTGCTACAAAACAGGATGGGACCTGGAAAAGAAGAAAGTTGGCTGTGTTATATCCTATGTTTTCTGTTTAAAATTCTGTCTTCATTGTTGTTGTTTATCCAGGTGTCCTGGCACAAGCATTTAATGATAGCACTTGGGAGGTTGACATCAGAAGATCATGAGTTCAAAGCCAGATGGGGCTACATAACAGGACTACATAGTAAAAATTAATTAATTAATTAATAACAAAAACAATACGTTTTGTTTAAATGAGTTTTAATGGCCAATATAGCTTCTATAATTGAAAAAAATTATTTGTTGAAATTTCTAATGAGCTTGTCAAATCAATGCTGCCTCTCTAAGCAATTTGTAACTTAGAAAAAAAAAAAAAACATGCTCCAGTAATTCATAAATCAAATCCCACTACTCCTATCAGCACCTATTCCATTTAATTGGACACACTGAAGAACCAGCCTGCTACTACCTTAGGCTTAAAAACCATCTTTGTAAAGACAAACTAAGTTCATTCCTGTCTATGATTAAACCTCTGTTTCTTAAAGACTGGGCTATGCCCACCTGTAACCTTAACTACAAATGGTTCTGTGCTATAAGTTCCAGGAATGGCAATCATGTCAGGCCTTACCTTTCTAGAGCTACTCAGAAGCCTTATAAAAAAGGCAAACTTGAAGACAGGTTCGCCTTACTAACAGGCTTCATATGAAAAGATAAACAGGTTTCAGATGTAACTTTTGCTATTTAAAGAAACTTGCTTTGCAAAGAGTGCCCTCAGTAATCAACCACTTATGTATATCTAATGGTAAATAATTGGATACAAAGTGTTAGGTTTACATAAATTGCAAAAGTCTAAGAATAATTTAAATTATAAACATCTGAGGATATAAAAAGTTTAAATAAGTTATGAGGATCTAGAAAAAAATGACTTAAAGTATATAAATACAAATTACTCTATGCTATTGTTATACTAAGATTTTGAAAGTTCAAAGTTGTAACATTGATCAATGAGTTCTGACAAACAGGTAAATACACTGACTACTATTATCAATCACAAGCTCAAGAGTTAAAATTTTCCTCTGTTGCCTTCTCAATATAGACTTAAAGATGCTTCTCATTATGCTGAAAACATCTCTGTCTGATTTATATATCCAACTTTCTGGACAAAAAAAGAAAATGTTCATACTTTTTAACCCAAAGTCATAGCTTTTATTATGATTCAAAGACATGAGTGTCTACTCTAGCTGCTTTACAGAACCTGTTGGCTACTCCTCCTACAATATGGATTTCAGTACAGATTACAAACAATGGTAATGGAAGCTTCAAGGAGTCAGAAAAAAAAAAATCCTAAGACTTGTATCCACTTCTCAAGGTCAAATGGACTCCACCTAAGTACTTCTGTTAATCAACGGCCTAAGCTTCCCTGCCTACTGCCTATTCCTGAGTGGGAAGCTACAAATATAAAAGTTCCCTTTAAGTTCTATCTACACTAACCAAATAGGTATAATTTATGAATGACCAATGCATCTTTTGATGCATTACAAATTTTGTATCCCCCAAGATAAAGAATTCTAAGACTCTCAAGGATTTAACAGGGACACATTAGACAAAAGGAGAAATGAAGAACCAGTCTGCCTCCATCTTAAGCTTAAAAGCCATCTTGGTAAAAACAAACAAGGTTCATTGCTTTTACGATTAAACCTGTTTCTCAAAGACAGGCTATGCCCACCTATAACCTTAACTACTAATGGTTCTGGACTTCACTGCATGTTCCAAGAATGACAATTATGTCTGTGTTTCAAAAAGTTGTTTATAACCATTTGCAACACTACCTTTGTTTCAAAAGGTTTTATGACCACCTTTTTATGACTTCCTGTTGTTATGACTACCTTGTTATGCCCACCTTGCAACCATGTCTTTGTTTCATGAGATTATTAGGACTAATTGTTATGCTTATGTTCTGCTCGTGTAACCTGACCTATTTTGCCCACCAAATCCCCCTACCCCTGAGTTATAAAAGCCTTGCCTTCCTGACATCCAACACTGACCTATCAAACTCTGCCTAAAGAGAAGGCAGCCTGCGTACAGGAATTAAAAAAAAAAAAAAAGCTTGCTTGCTTTAATTAACTGTTTCCTTTAATTAATTTGATCATGATGATTTGGATCAGAGTTCTTTCTTCTCCCATCTTTGGGATTAAAATCACCTCCATAATCTCAGATTTATGTCCTGTTGGGCTAGGTAAGGTAGAAAAAAAAAGGATAAACCCAGAAGACAGATTAGTTTTTTAACAATCTCTGCATTTATGCATTTAAAGGAGAGAATGAGAGAAGTGGTGGAGAGGATGAACAAACTAGAAACGTGATGCAAATTCCAAAACTGAGCTCTGGCCTAAATTAAACAATCCTCGATTTTATTTTATTTCACGTTTTGCATTTCAGTTGTTACATTCCCTAAGATTCCACACATACACTGAAATCCTGCAGTTTACATTTGTCTTTAGACTACAAGATTGGAAAAGGAACACATTACCCATTACATATAGGTATTAGTTTTTGTGTGTCCTGATAACATCCAGCTTAAATTACCCTTGCTAAAGGGAGAAAAGCTGAGCTGTTTGATGTTGAGATGAAGAGCTATGACTCCAGGGGCTACCTTAAAAGATCCTTTGAATAACAAAAGGCCATAAAGAAAGGTTGTGCTTCTGTGGGCTTTGTAAGAAGTACTCACTGAGAAAATAATCTCATTTCTCCTCTTTTCCTTCTTTCCTTCCTTCTCTTTTACTTCACATTCTGAAATATTACTCTTCACAGTTTGCTTTCTTATGTTTCAGTCACCCACAGCCAATCGCCTTCTCAAATTACCAAGTGAAACATTCTAGAAATTAAAAATTCAGAAGTTTCCCATTATTCTGAAGGGTGTGATGAAATCTCACACCACTCCCCTACATCTTGCCCAAGGTGAAGCATTGCTGTCCAGGATACTATATTAGTCTGATGGGAATAAACCTAGTACAACCAGGGATCATTCGTAGCTGCACTTTCAGCTTCCATGGGGATTGTGACATGAGTCCCCCATGGATAAGGGGATACTACTGTACTCTTGAGCAGTTATATATAATGGCCAGAGTAAGCATGGGTTAAGTGTTCTCTTTTTAAATCTAATTTCTTCCCCTTAAGGCTCCCCACTACCTCTAGTAACCTATGCACAAAACCCTTAGGTCCTACCCAGAGCAAGTTTAGAGAAACAGCCCACCAAAGCATATAAATCAGAAATGTATTTTGTCAAATGTGCAATCTACATTGGAAAGGATGAAATTACACTCCAGAGGGCCATACTCGACAAATATCAGATGGTTGATGTAGCCGGAAGCTTTTCTCTGGTCCCGCCCGGCCCACAGGTCCTGCAGCCGCTTATAAAAATAATCATTCAGAGGCTTAACATTATTTACAAACTGTATGGCCTAGGGCAGGCCTCTTGCTAGCTAGCTCTTATACCTTAAATTAACCCATTTCGATTCATCTATGTTTTGCCAGTGTTCTGTGGCTTTTCCAGTCTGCTGGCATGTTGCTCCTTGGGCATCAGGCTGGCATCTTCCCAGACTCCACCTTTCTCTTTCCTGTCTCTCTCCTTAGATTCCCCACCTGCCTCTAAGCTGCCTTATCCTATATTTCCAAATGTCTCTCAAATGAATGGTCTTAAACCACATTTTTTTAAAGTTTATTTTACTTTTATTGATTCTTTGTGGATATCATATCATGCTTTCCCATCCCACATGTCTCCCTGTCCCCTTACCTCCTCCCTCTGCCCTTGCAACCTCCCCCTCTAAACAAAACCAAATTTAAAAGAAAAACAAAAAACCAAACCAAAGACACAAAACAAAAATAAAAACAAAAACAAACCAACAACAACAACAACAACAAAGAATCTTATCATGGAATCTGTAGTGTGACCCCTTAAGATACAGTTTGCCCTTTAGTCCATTCGTCTTCACTTGCAAGTATTCATGGGCAAGAGTCATTGGTCTGGCTCAAGGCCACTGGCTTCTGCTATGCCACCCATAATGGGCTCTCACTGGGCTCCTCTTGGTTATACTGTTCTCCTGTATTGTAGAGATCCTGCTGTTTTGGATCTGTAGGTTCGTCCCCTTCACGTGCTCTAACAGTTCATAGATTTGGTGGATATTGGGGTGGGCCAACTTGTTGCCCTTGTTCTGGGCCTGGGTGATACAGATGGCTGATTCTTTAGACAAGAGAAAAATGGAAACTGGCAAAAGAGGGTGGACATGAATTGCCTGAACTTCTGGCTGAGAAGTGAAAAAGGTGAACAAGAGGCCAGAATAGTGAAGAGTTTGTCAAGAAAGAGGAGCACCGAAGAAAGTGGAGAACATAGAAATGACTGACAGGAAGTGGTTTCCAGTGTGTGCTCTGCAATTTGAGTACTCTTCTCCCATTCCTTACAAAATCCTTAGGAAAATACCTATTTCTTTTATGAACTTGTTTGTTTGTTTGTTTAGTTTGGATTTGGGGCACTTTTTTTTTGCAATTTGTTCTAATGTACTTATAGCTTACACCATTCAATGGGGGGTACAGTTAGGGTAAAACAAAGACTTTCTTTGGGGCCTCCAATATTCTACTTACTTAAATAAAAATATCTGGGCTGGTGACAAAATGGAGAGGCTAGTTTGGTTGCACAGTGATAATTTCAGCTAATTTTGATTTTTATTATTATTGGCGTGAAGTACTACATAAAGATTTACATTACATTTTCCAAGATAAAAAGATTGAAATAAAGTATATGTGTTAAGGAGTAGATGGAGAGAGTGAAGAGGACAGAGAGAGAGAAGAGGGGCAGAGCTAGAGAGAACAGAGCATAAGAGAGGGAGAAGGGTGGGGAGAGATGGAGAGGGAGTTGGCTGGAATACAGAGGTTCCTCAAACAGGTCTGTGGGTTCCTACATTACCTTCTGTGTATCTTATAGACAAAGCAAGTTGACAGGAGCAGATTTAGCATTGCATTGTAAAATCATGACTATGAAATTCTAGCAGGAAAGCATGATATAAAGAAACAGCACCCAAAATGGCAAAGGACACCAGCTAAATAAAAGTGTGACATTTATTGGAGGTTTTGTCTTGGTTTCCCAGTGTTGCTTCTCAGCTAAGAGTGACAGTCTCTCTTGCTTTTCAGGAGTGCTGCAAGAAGTGAGATAACACATGAACTGTGAAAGTACTCTGCTTGGTACTATAGATCATGGGGATACACAGAAAACAGTCCTCATGGAAAGTAGTGATACATAGTCACCTCTCTAAAACAAACAATGAAAGTCTTGTCATAGGCAGCAGCTTTTATAAACTCAAATACAAATGACTCAGAAAAGAGAACCAGAACTATTCAGTTGCTTTGAAGAGTGTTTTCATTTCCCTTGCAGGAGTTTCTATGTTTCTATTTATATCCCAATTTTTATAGTTTAATTAACGCTACTGTTCAGAAATGTTACTCTCCATCTAGTATATTCTAGTGAAGGGGGATTATACTTGTGTCCTACAGTGGAAATAGATTTAAAAAAAATACTTGAAGCTCACAAATATGTACAGTAGAAGTTAACTCAAGGCCAGATTGTTAAGATTAAAATCCAATTCTTTCTCTCATTAAAAAAAAATGACTCAAGCAATTACATAACATTTCTACATCCCATTCTTCTCATTTGTAAAGTAGGATATGACAATGGCAGGCCCTGTAGGATTGAATAAACTGAATAAATGTATATAAAAACTTAGGACACTGTCTAGAATACAGAAAGCTCTAAATAAATTTGACCAGTAGTACTTAAATAAAATTAACTTTTGTAAGTTTGTGAATAGAACTCAATAAAAGTATTCTAATAATTTAGTGTTATAAACATAATGAACAAAAATTGATGAGTCAATGAAATTAAAATAT